>NW_009648636.1:1610989-1647639 GCF_000708025.1 Charadrius vociferus
CCAGACCGGCCCCGGCCGTGGGCACAGCCCGGCCCCGCCACCCCAGGAAGCGTAAATCCCAGCTGGTGATGGCACACAGAGATAGAGCGACCTCAGGGATCTGTCTGAAGTCCATAAAGGAAAACCACTATTTCCTAGAGGAAAACCCCGTCGCTATCAAAGCCTGGAGGAGGCATCCTTCAGCAGCGAACCGGTGCCTGATTCAAAACAGCTGTACCAAAACCACCCCAACTCTCCCAGGCCAGCAATCCAGCTTTGCAAAGGGGATGGGCCCCTGGCTCTGCTGTATCATTTCCGAAAGGCAGCAATGGGTTTGGGTACAAGGGTCACCTCTTGCCTCCAAACACTTGTAGAAAGTACTGAGCCATCGGGCCTCAGCTGGACAGCTGAGAGCAGAGTTTGAGCAAGCGAGCTAGAGAGTCCTGCACATACAACACGTCTCCCAAGCCATTTGTCTCCATCATGGCACTTTTGGCTGGACATAAACGTTTTGGCAGGTATTGTGCCAGCCTCGCCTGTGACACTCTTCTTGTGTTTGAGTCTCCATTTTTGATGGCCTGAAAATCTCCTCCCTTTTAATTTGGCTCAGACAGTCATATTGTCCTTGCCTGGAGGGCTACATTGACCTCCTAAATGGCAAGTTCCTTTCATTATTATATACATGGTTCTAAAACGCAACTGACTCACTCTGATTTACCCTCTGGAGACCTCAGCAAGGGCTTTGTCCTGAAATGGACAGCTTTGTGACTGGTTTCAATAAGTCAAGAGCTCTTGTGTTCCTAAGCATTAAAGAGGATTTAAACTTTTTTATATACATATAGGATTAAGTGAACCTCTAGTTCACTGTCAGATCTTTTTCATTTTTGAAAGAGTTCAATCTCAATCAGACATCTAGGGATTTATTGTCAAGCTTGTATCAAACAATTCCCACATCATCGTTGTTTTATACCATTTCAAATAATAGTCTTGTTTCATTCACATGATTGCACTATGATTTTGGTGTGAGCTAGTGATAGCTGTGAAATCATACTCAGCAGGTAAGCAGTCATTCAAATGTATCTCCAAAAATTACACATGATGAGGAGCAACAACATGTCTCATAATTGTTTCTGTTTCTAGGTATTCTTGAAATAACTGCTGTTGATGTTGGAATCGTTGCCATCAAGGGCTTGTTCTCTGGCAGATACCTGGCCATGAACAAAAGGGGCAGACTTTATGCGTCAGTAAGTTTTACTTAAGACTGGCATGTGCCTGTCATTTCCTATGGGGAGAACTGGTCCAGCGGGGAGCACTGATTTCTTATAAATAAACATTTATAAAGAAAAGCGTAATGTTATAATGGGAATTGTTACAGACAACCAATCAGTATATTTTTAAAAGTGGAAAGAAGCTGTGTTCTTACTTGCTTTTTGCCTGGACAGCCAAAGGCAGAAGAATGTATTTGGCAAAGGTATTTCAGCCAGCCAAGATTCTGGGCAACTGAGTGCACTGATAAAGAACTCAGGAGCCAGCCTTTGCAGCACAGATTGTCCATCTCTAGCCAAAATTATCCATCTTCGTATTTGATGTGGATCTTGGACATTGGCAGATGATACACACATCAGATAAAGAATATTCAGAAGTAATTTAGCATCTCTGTTACAGGAAAGCAGCCTACTGACGGGAGTTTCTTTGCACACAGCATTTGGTTGGGCAGTGAAAGAATGTATAGGTGCTAAAAGGCAGGGCTGTAGCAAGGAAAGGAAGTATGAGAAAGTGCAAGAGGATAAAGGTGAAAATAAACACCTTATTCTACTCCTTGAATCAGTTTTTGTCCTGATCTTTGAGGTAAAATCTGGGCTCTGCTGACATTAGTGGGAGCCTTGCCTTTTCCGCCCAGCCAATATTTCCCCTCGGTGAATAAAATACATTAGCTTAGATGTCTTCACGTTCAGGGGCACACTAAGGCATCTTTATCAGTGTCTATACTATACACATTATCTAGGTACTTGAATTTCTTCCGTTGTCTTTGATTACATCCCTAGCAATCTTGTGATCTCTTACTGTGGATCAGCCATACTGTGCAGGTTCTCCAGGGATCCTGTGGTATGGGAGCAGATCTGAAGAGAGTAAAATGTGAAGTTTGCTTCCACCGACTAGTCATGATACGTAATTCTGTTGATTTGAACAATATGAAATATCCTCGAGGAATGTGAGCTTTTTCCATGTGAGTGCAACCTGGGTAACACAATCAACTCCATTGCCTCCCTGGTTTAACGTATTTTACTCCACCTTTTCAAGAATGTTCTGATAGTGTTTACGACCCAGCTTCTGTAATGTGTCTCATCTGATGCACACTGATTAAAGGGCCTGTGTGTAAAGATGATGGTTCTTTGGTGGTGCAGAGAAGCACATCACAAACAATTTTGGCAAAGGAAAATGCAGCTGAAGTGGCATGAGGATGTACCAGCTCTGCTATGCCAGAGCTAAGGCTGGCCACATCTATGCTTCCAGTTAATATTCTGATTTAAATGGGCATCTTTGTCAATGCAGCTGCTCCACCAGCTCAGAGCCAGTGTCTGCCCCAAATAAATCAATGGGGAGGATGAAATCTCAAGTTCTTTCTCATCTTTCTCTCTTTCCTGTTCAAAACAGATACGTCTTTCCTCCAGATGAATTAAACTGAATTAAAATAAGACTAAACAAATTCTGAGCAAAAAGCTCCCCTCCTAGAGTGGAGAAAAGCCTAGAGTAGGGTAGCCCAGAGAGTCCTTTTCTTCTGGACTTCCCTTTCTAGTGTGAGCAGCATCCGGCCATCCTGAAGTTTGTTCAGCTGTCACGTGCCAAGGAATATCAGCCATGAAAGGTTTCTGTACAACTAGAAAATATAAATTGTGCTACTCCAGCTCAAGTTTGAGAGAGACTGTTTCAGACTTGTGTTCAGAGCTGGAGGGACAATCCAGGAAAAGCTATTCCACTCCAGCTTTTTTCACAGAAGCAGCAAAGGCTGAGGGCTCAGCTCAGGAGAAGCTTCCTGGCCCTGCTTGCCTAGAAAAAAACTAATGACTTCACTGATGTTACTGTGCCTAGAACCTGTGCAAGGCTCCTATTTCAAATAAGACTGACTTCTTTGCAGATAATTATACAGGGAGCACCTTATGAAACGGTATTGGAATAACTCCATTATCCCTTGGATCGCCAATTTTCCCATGTCAATAAAATGAATTTGTTGAGTCTGCAGAATTCCTTTGTGTCCTTAGCAGATTGCGATAATCCTCTGGGTTTATCCTCTGTGACAAACCCTCTACAACCAGAACCGAGGCAGACAGCAGCACGAATCAGCCTACATATGGTAGTTGCATGGGCTCCAGCACCACAGCATATGAAAACCTTGTCCTTGCAAGGAAGGGCACTTCCGTTTTACAGCTGTGATGCTGAGACATGTGGAGTCTTTTAAAATCTTGTTAAATGCCTATCAGCATTTCTGGTGAGTGAACAGCATTAAAGACATGCTGTTAATGGAGTCTATGGCTTTTCTGGCCCCAGCCTGCCTACCCGTGCCCTTTCCAGGTCCACAGAGGCAATGCTAAATAAAAAAAAAAAAAAAAAACCTCTGTAAAAACCATGGTAGCAGTTCACCTCTGCCTCTGTGCTTTACACATGTTAGATACTGAAATCTTAATCACACAGGTACCGCAAAGATGATTTTGTAGTTAAGAAAAGATATACAGTGTGGGAGGTCCTTTATTTGCACCTTTTCCACCGCTCCCAGGGAGGAGGAGGAAGTTCCTCTTGCCAGGCTTTTGCATACTGTTTTCTCTCAGTTGAGGACCAGATGAAAAGGGGCAAATTTTGGCAGATCATGTAAAATGTGAGCACCCAAGATGAGTGCATATTCTCCCTTATGGTTTCTGATAAAGGAGCAGCCTAGCTTTTCGGAGTAACACGCTGGTGGGCGGGGTGTACACTCATTTTGTTATGCTGAAGCAAACAAAGAAGCTTTATAAAGGTGTTGTTTACTGCTCAAATATCTGTAACAAACTGGGTGTAATAGACTGCAGGTGTATGTAACTAATACTACACCAATAAAGAGCCACATTTAACATTAAACTGTAGTATTTTACATTTTTAATAGATGTCAAAGGTTGATAGGCAGCAATTAAATAATCTATCCAGTTCACAGGCATTTTTGGATCCTTAAGCACAAAAAATTTAAATTTACAGCTGAACAAAAAACAGAGCATTCCTGCTTTTTTCTTGCCACACGCGTTGCTGTCCTTATCCTAAAACTGAGTAGAGTCTTTCTTAAGACTTTAGTCCAGTCTTACTGAGGTAGAAGACAGCTATTGCCCATATAGTCTTTCTTAAACTTCGTTATGTTTGCTTTACAGGAAAATTACAATGCAGAGTGTGAGTTTGTGGAGAGGATCCATGAACTGGGTTATAACACCTACGCCTCCCGTCTCTACCGAACTGTGCCGAACAGAGCCGGCACCAAGCGCAAAGCCAGTGCAGAGAGACTCTGGTATGTCTCAATCAATGGGAAAGGACGACCCAGAAGGGGCTTTAAAACTCGCAGGACACAGAAATCGTCTCTCTTTCTGCCCAGAGTATTGGATAACAAAGACCATGAAATGGTCCGACTGTTCCACACAAACGTGAAATATCGAGAGAGTCTCCTGAAGCCTCCGAGCAAGAACCAGCGAAGAAGGAGAGGACGCTGATGGGGATGGGGGGAGCCTGTATGGGGGCTGGAAAAGACTGAGAGTTGTCAAAACACTACTAAAAAAACTAACAGCTGTGATTGTATGACAGGCATTAACACGGACATTTTTTGTACACTGTATAATATAACTGAAAGTCACATCACTTACTTTTAGCTATTGTAGAATTATTATCTGTGGTAAAAGAGATGTGAGATAAACTAAGGCACATTCAAATGTAAATTAGTTGGATGTAATAATTTTGTCAATGAGTTTCACATTTTCTTTTCGGAAAAAAAAAAAAATATATATATATCACTTTCATTACTAGTATTTTCATTCTAACTTGCCATAGGGTATTATCTCAGTGACCCTGTCCTCCCAGAGCATATGAATATTTTACACTTACCAGTTTTGTGTCCACAGAGAAGGTATAGCACTTTCATGGCTCTTTTGGCAGTTCCTCATAAAAAGCTGCATTCCTATTTTTATGGAACACCGGAGTTAGAAAACGGGTTTATTTTTTAACTTACATATATTTATTTTTATTTTATGGTCAGCCAGTATCAGCTATACTTTTTCCTAGACTGTCCAAGAAAGTAAAATTGTAAGCTACTTCAAACATTTCAACAGACCTACACATTACTAGATTATTCTGGAATTTGTTTAATTAAAAACCCAAGACACCTGACCTTGTCATTCAAATAAATGAATGTTGGTAAAGTGGCATCTGCATTGTCCCAGCTTTAGCAATATATAGCTGTTTACCAATTGATGAATCCTCTTCTAAAACAGGACCCAAATATGATGTGAAAGCTGAGTTTATGGTGTGGACGGAACTTGCAATATGGGAAAATTCAGCATTGGGGATGAGAATCTTTATCAGGTACTTTTGTTTACCTAAGTTTTCTACAGGAAGTCCTAGTTCTAGGTTAAATATGTTTTAACTATTTGGGGGAAAAAATAACAGTCACACTGTGCATACAAAAACTGAAGCGACTTGCTAATTTAAGGTGGCTGCTATGTTCTGATTTTCCTTTCTTTTCAAATGCTTGTGATTTTCACAAGGTAGTCCTCAACTGAAAGCTGCAAATCCAGACAGGGTTTAAAGATCCTGAGTTTTGATTCAATCCGTATAAAAATATGTTTCTATATTTTTTTCTACTCTGATTCTGGAAGTTAGCTTTTACAAAGTTGAGGGGAGTCCACATCACAAGTTTAATTTTGAGCAACGATTAAGCTTTAAAAATTTCTCTTGACATTCAGGAGATGACAGAGTAGTACAAAGATTTAGATGTGCTTGACAAGCACAAATAATGGTCATTTCAATGAGATGTGGCCTCGTGCTCTAGAATTAGCCCCTGATACAGCACAGCTGGAGAAAATAGTGACTGCAATGAAATAAACATTCAATCAGAATTTAAGAAAAGATCTGTAAGTTAAATATGACAGTACATAGAAACAGACAGGTGCAAATCCCATTCCCAGCCATACTGACACAAATCTCTTCTTGTGGGCTACCTACTGAATGACAGTGTGATCATGTAAAACTAGGTAGTGAAAATCTTCTGTCACTAAGGGGTGAATTCTGTGAGAGAGAGAAGTAAAATGAGTCTATAGAATCAGTTTGCGAAGCCCAGTAGTTGCAGGTTTAGCACTGCTTACATCCTTATAAATGTAAAAACAGGAAGGTGTCTTTATATCAAAAAGTATGCTGCATTCCTTCCACCTTCTCATCTTTTCTGTAACATTCTAACAAAGACAGAAACTGTGTTTGAATAAGAAAGTCAAAATTCTTTGATTTCTGCTTTCCTTTATACTGAAATAATGTAAAAAGACACTTAAATGATGTACATTAAATAATGCAATGTGGAGCACACAGAATAGACCTAGGTTTAAAAAAGGGTACAGAAAAACAGGGACCATGTTCCCAAATTTTCTTGCTTTTACAAAATAACGGAAAATAGTGATGGGATCTTCACAGAAGTAGTCTGGCGGTATCATGTCAGGAGCCAGTAAAAAAAGCTGTGTGAAGAAGAAACATAGACACCAAAATAGAAACAGAAGAATTTGGATTTTCTGTTTTGTTTATTCTCTTGTGAACCACAGAGGAGTAAAATGAGTCCATAAAAAAGGTGCAAACTACTGCAGAATTCAAGGTGTTTTTTGAAAGTAGGCTGTATCAGTGAAGAAAATTAAGTTTTTCCTCCTGGGCATCAGGGGTGTTTTGGGGACACATTGTTGACTACACCAGCTACCCTAGCTCAGCTCTGTATTTCTCTTCAGCCTACTGGTGGGGGCTCAATAATTGACTGGGCAGGAAAGAGAGGGGCGTAGGGCGTCCTCATGGCTCTTAAGCTTTAAGAACAGAATGCAAGGGAAGGAAAGTGTCAGTAAGCCCAACTGGCAGGGAAAGATCACCTACAGCTGAAGGCTAAGAGAGCCGTTTTTCCCCATGTCTAATTCCTGGGCCATATTTATTTTGGTCGCTTTCAGATCCAACTCACCTCAACTTGTAAGAAAAACAAGATCCATTCTCAGCTATCTCTCCCCTAAAAATTGTTGTTGTAAAGCTAATGACCAATGACTATAGCAGGTATTTTTGATAAAATCCTGATCTTCTAAAGAAAGTGGAGAAACTCCTGTTTCCCATGACACAAAGATGGTATCTTCACAGCAGCTCCAAGTCCATTTCCTATCAAACATTTAGTCTTTACTCTTAGCTTTTCTCAAGGGCAAGTGCTTGTGCTGACTATATCTCTTGCTTTTCTGTCTCTATCAAATTTTCCTCTCATTCATTTCTCCTTCTACTTCTCTTTTGCAGATGGTGAAACTACCTGTCATAATGCAACAGAAGGTAATTACTATAAGCGATAGAGGAATATCATTAATTACAAAACACGTGCTTACTCCTGTCTTTGTTTTGAGCTGTCTTGCATGCTTGTTGTAGGAGTATTGTTTTAACCACCTTCTCATAGGAAATTGCAATGAAGTTTAGCTTAACACATGAATTATATCCTTATTTCAGTTTCAGTTTTCATCCCAACAAAGTCTGAAATACAGACATGGAGAAAAAAAAGGAGGGGGGAAACAAAAGAAAAAATAATTAACTGATTGGACACAATGGCATTCTAACTACTGTAGGTAAGTGATGATTTTCACATCAACCTAAAACAATTTTACTGACATTCTTAGAATTTTTCTTTGCTCAGTCTCATTACAGCAATTCAAAGGAGATGGCTTTGGGATTTGTCTTTTTTTTATCTTTTAAGAAATATTAATGTTCTTGTTGAAATACTTTTCATTACAGACATTCATTACTAAATATACTTTTAGCAACCTTGAATTCCACAGTTCCCAGATACTGACAGGCTGAAATCCTATTCATGATAATTATCCCAGTTGTATCTTCTACCCCATTTTATTTGTTTGGACCAGATCTTTACAGGATACCTTACAAGAGGCAATAGATTTGAGTTACTGTTACTTTCTCCTTAGGATTATAAAGTCAAGATGTGTCTCCTTTTTTAAAAGTTTCTGGAGTGACTTTATAACTTTCCATTGTACAGGTTATTATCAGACTTTTTTCTTTGTTTTGAGGAAGATGTAAATTTTATCCATTTTGGATTGTAGAGTTTCTGCAAACCTCACGTACTCCCAAAGTTCACTCGCGTCCTTAAATTCATCACAAAACAGAAGTCGTAGGAAGGTTCATTCACGGAAGCCAGACCTGGTAAAGAGCTCATCTTCTGCAGCCTTTTGATTATATACCAGGTCAATATTCAATTGTTTTGTGTTTCAGAGTCCATTTCAGGGCAACCATCAGCATTCTGTGGTTACACCTGTGTTAGCATGTAGTGCAGACCTACAGCAACAGATCTGCAGAGCCAAATCTTGGTGCCAAGTAGCCAGTGTCCACACTATGCACATTTTGGGAGTGGGTGGGAGGGTTACTTTGGATGACTTCCAGTCTGGCCCTATGGACTGGGAGCCCTTTGGCAAGTGGAGCGCCCTGAGAGGGTCTCTGGGTTGAGTGTCACCAAGAAGGAATCCCCTTCGCATGTCAGCAAATGTTGACATAACTCCAACTAGGAAGAGACCGTGCTCCAAAGTCTGCTCCTGATTTGAACCGAAAGCCAGTGTAGATGTACCTTATGCGAGATCCCCTCATTCACACCCTGAAACTGTTTCCTTCTGGGGCGGAAACCAGATCTTGAGACCATGACTTCAACCCTCTCCATCCTGGGTGGCAAGTCAGTTGCCAGAGCACAAAACTACCGCTGTTCTCATGCTGGTGCCAGGAGAGCACGGTCACCACGTACTAGTTGCCTGTTCCCAGGCAACCTGCTCTAGGTGGCCCTGCTTGAGGAGAGGGGTTGGGTCAGATGCCCTCCAGAGGTCCCGTCCAACCTCAGCCTTTCTGTGACCCAGTTATTCAATTATTAGTTGTACTGAATTCAAACTGATTATTAGTTTGTCCTCACCTTTGGATATTCAGACTCTTGCTGTGCATTTCAGAGTCCAGCTCCCTATCCCAACCCCTTGGATTTCTCTCCGTTCACAAACTTCATCTGGAACCAAGTACGCTATTCAGTTTTGGATCAGTTATTCTCTAGCCAATTTTAACAGTCTGGTGTACTAGGTATCTCTTCTTTCCCTTAAAATCACCTATTGCACATTCAGTATAGTCGTTCAATTGCCAGATACAAACAAAAATTGAGCGGAAACAAAAGTTGAGCAGCCGATGTGTGTACTTCTAAAATCTGCCTTCTCAGCTTCCTGTCCTGCACCAGCTCTTTCCTGAACTCCACAATTCATTCATCTTCACATTCTGTTTGTCTCCTTCACCTCCTCTCCATCATAAAAGTCTTCCTCTTGATGCCATTTCTAGCAGTGTGTAGAACTCTTTCCTTGCAGTTTTGCACTTTTTGTAAAAAAATAAATATTGTTCTGTAGAAACTGTACAAATTATACAAATATTGTGTTACTTTCCCAGTGACTCATACATTACTTGACTTGGATGTCATTTTCTTTCATGGGCATGAGGCAGAGAAGAGTCTATCAAGAGGTTTTGGCAAACAGTTTTCATTCACTTTCTTCCAGCCAGAAGAAGATGTACAGCCTGATCCATGACTTCTTCATTTATATCTGAAGCAGATTTTTTTACTTCCTTTAATCCTTGCTTTAGCCCCTCATAGCTCTTATATTCCGAGCTGTTCAAAACTTCATGTAAAATATTCTGGTCTTTGGTGATTATATTAGTACTTTTATGGTTGTCTGTTCACAACAAGCAAGAGGTGTGCCTGAAACTTCAATAGTTACCTCATGTTGAATAACTAAGTTACAAAGCATAAATTGTTTCCCAATTTACTCACACATTTTTCTCCACTTTCTCAGCATGGATTTTCCTTCTCTTTGAGGGTCATTACTCTGCCATCCTGAGATTATATTTCAGTAATTTTGTGGTATTTCTGACTGCTTTTTTCACCACTTGCTCTAGGTCTGATACTCGTTTCTACAAGCCCTGCTGCAGTTACCCATTTGCTTCAGCAAGAACAGCAGTGCACCCCCTTTGCATTTGGAAGCTGCCTGGCACTCGTACCCTCAGCATTTAGAAGAGAGACTGGTGACATTTCTCAAGGTAATCTTTTTTAATTACAAAGAATGTATAAAATCTATTTTCCTCAGTCACCACAAGCATGAAATAACGCTAGAGGGGATTTTTTTGTTCATACTTTTTCATACCAGTACCTAGCCCCAAACCCTCTCTGTTTCAAGTCCTTTTCTGAGCTCCTGGATTTCCTGCTTTACTTCCTGATGTTTCCTCTTTCTTCTCTGCTTTTCTTTGCAGATGTACAACCTTCTGCAAAACAATAGGCAAAGAAATCCTTTTGACCACACATGCCTTTACTTTCAGTGGTCGCATGGACCTGGTTTTGGAATGGGGCTGGTGTTATTTCAGCCCTTCAGTCGACAAGGCTTGACTGTTTCTTATAATTGTCTGAATTGAGGATGTGGTTACTCCCCCTGCTTTCAGAAGGTTTAGTCCCATCTAGAACAGTTCAGGCTGAAGAAAATCTAGACAGCAAAGCTGTTATAATACACTGATATTCATCAACTATTTGATTCACAGCCTCATCAGTAAATATGAGCTCAAAGGAGCAGACAAGTAAATATATTTAAAGTCATAGCCAGGCAGGGCAATATAAGACATCCTAACACAATGCCATTGAAAACTCTCTGAGTTACAGCGAAAACCTTTCCCCTTGAAGTCCAGGGTCTCCATCTCAGACCTAAACAATAACCTCGGAAAATAAAGCTGTTAATGATCACAATGAAAACTTTGAATCTTAGTGCTTATTTGTATTTGATATAAAGTGTAAGATTCTTCATATTTATACATACATGCATTGCATAGTTACATGGAATTTTCCTCAGAAAAATGTATAATCCGTTCCATCAAAAATAAGGAATACTTTTTCTGGCCTCAAAAACTCAGGGAGAGTACTAAAAGAGAGTAGTTTACAATGCACCTCTCTGAAAATGTATTAAAACAACTTAAGCCAAACCTTTCTAAGTTTGGTCATCATGAAATTACTGAATGTCATATACATACAGCAAACACTAATACATCTTTGAGCCCAAAGCAAACAAGATTCTATACATTTTTATACTCCTGGAATTGAAACGTTTCAGTTTTGATGACCGGTAATGTGCTGAAGGCCTTGTAAAAAGGGGCATTAGTTAGGACAACTATTTATGCATTGTTTATGTGCAGAATTGTTTTCTAAGAATCAAATGTGTGCAAGGAGATCAGCATGACACTGCCAAAAATATCTCAATAGGAACTGCTGTGATCTGTCTTATCAAAACAATAATCTGTGCACAGAAGGACCTTACTGACAGCTCTTCCTTTTCTCCTTTTGGAATGCAAACTATTTTTATGGGTAATAAATACAGCATTTAGAAGTATCACAAAAGAATTATCTTTTACCAGGAAGATATACCAACAAAGAAACAAACAAGTGAAACAATGTATGGTGGGATGAAATGCATTAACTCCCACTAATTAAAATCCATCTTGTTAGAATATTCTTTGCAGCATCAGTCATTTAGCATTTACATAATGTCAGCTATATCTGATAGGATTTACAAAGGAGCTAAACAACAAGCCCTTCAGACTTCACAGCCACTGGACTGGTGTTGGACTTTGGGCTTCAACCTTTGCTGCCGTGGCCCAAGCACGGGGCATGGACAAGCAGCCTGGGCTTTGCTCCAGCTCTGCATGCTGATGTGGGGGGCCTGGGATGAAACGGGGGCCTTCTCCATACTTCACTTTATTTTCCTGACTCTAGGATGTAAGCACTCATGACCCACCTGGGTCACAACACAGAATACAGCTGCAGTCGCTGACAGTCTCGCCCGTCTCCATCTTCTCTGTGGGCAGGTAAGGCACAGGGGAGGGACACTAACATGTCAAAACCAGGAGACTGTGAAGAGTGTCAGCTGATGAACCAGATCCCGACAGATATTCCTGCATCTTCTAGAACTTAAGAAGACAATGTGAGATGTCTTCCATCACCCCTTGGTTGCTTCTGGTCTCCTCAGCATGTCACCACAGCTATACAAGTCTTTGAGGACTGAAGAATTTTTATTTTTCCTTTGTTCTGGTAATGGCGTTTTGAAAACTGATCGTGGATTCCTACCTGTTGCTATAGCCATTTTTCTGAATAGTGAGTTCCTTGGTTTGTCCACAGAAAAGCTTAGCTACAAGTGTGGAGATGAGTAATGTGAAGGAGGTTCCCTCCTTTGTGGTTGTTTTTCATGTTCTTTACTTGCTGTTGTTAGGCTGAGAACGTACCTGTAATGGGAAATGGTGTCACGGACACAACCCTGAGAGACAAATGGACCCAGTGAAGGAAAGACTTGCAGCTGCAAATATTGCTTTACACATTTCATGGCCATTAGAGTGACAGCAAAAAGAAGTGACCAACTTCTGAAATATAAGAGACCTGAAATATAAGAGACCTGAAATATGACATGAATAAAACCAGACATGTAACTAGCTAGGTGTAAAAATTTTTACTTGATTTTTACACATTTTTCTCCAATTTCAGGCCGAATTTCATTCTAGTCACTATCTTCAGGGAGGCTATCGGGCAGAATGTACACAAAAGAATTCAGTCTTGGTGTGATTTGAACCAATTGATACTGAGAAGTTCAGCTTTTCAACTACAATTGCTTGGTTTGACTCCAGCACAGTCTGTTTCCCACCACAGGTGGTGGGACTTATTCTATGATTCTCAGTGGACTTGAATCATTTTTCACCTGGCATTACAACATTGTGAAAGCTTAAACAAGATTTTGGAGTACCCTGAGCCTTTTGTAAATGTGTGCAGTAAACAGGTGAAAAGCACATTTGAATAAAATAGTTATTTGTTTGTAAGTGAAAGGTGCCTTGCTTTTTGGATGTCCTGTTCCTCAGATGAGAGCATCTCCCATACCCGTGGTGTTGGGGAGGTTTATTTCAGCAGCACAAATTAGCAAATCAGAGGGAGGAAGAGACCTAGAATATGTATGAATCCCCAGGGAAATTTGGGAAACTTGTACCCCTGCGAGAACTAAAGACTATAACAACATTGAACAGCTTGGATAAGGTAGCAGTTTCTCTAGTTCATGTAACTTCTTCCTCTTCTATTAAAGATTTGTGCTCTTCCTTCTTGGATTTTAAGTGGTAAAATGCTTTGCATAGGGATAAAATGTATTAACTGATTGATTTTTTTCAAGCTATCTCAAATAGCGCCTTTGAAGTTTGCAGTGGTGCTCAAGTTCAACTGTCTCCTGTTTCCTTTCGGAAGGTTTGAAGGATTTGGGAAGGTGAACAAGCAGATCTATAATTAAAGAACAGTTGATGGTAACTGTCCTCCTTTGTTAGCATTCTTGGGCGACCTCCAAATTTAGATGGTTAAAGAGAACTCTGTCCCATTTTAGTTCTGCAATAGTTTAGATGCCACCATCGCATAGCAGAAGAGAAGCCTTGTTGAAATCCAGCGTACATCCCCCTTCTAACAACAAAAACAAGCTCACATTCTTCACTTCACATATTAAAGAAAATGCTATGCTTTCCTACAGTAACAACCCTAAACACTGTAGTATCTTTATTGCAGTCTGAAATGTCTGGATTTGAAGAACAGTTATTTGTCTGTGAGGAGAATTTAGAGACATCCTGATGCTAATGCAAAAGTAAGAAAGAAGCAGGGCTGGCTGCAGAGCCCTTGAAGGATCCAGCCCCGATTGGACGTGCAGTTCTACTGACTTGAAAATATCTCTAGCACCGGCTGCTTGATTTTGCAAATTTTTGTCCTGGAGCAAAGGAAACTAGGTCTGATAGTGTAAAAACATCACAAGATCTCACACTGAGATGCTTTTGAATGGAATTTCTTTTTAATTTGGAAATAACCTTTTCTGGAAGTACTTATGAAAGTTTGATTATAGTGTCTGATAAAATACCATATGTGATGACCTGTGATGACCACCCAAAAAAAGACAATAATTTGTCTTAAATCAATTTTAACCTATTGAAATAATTCCTTGCGTGGACTTTGGAGGGAGAAATGGGCTCATACATAAAGTACGACTAGAATTCAGTGTCTTTAGATACTTCATCAAATATGGCTCTCCCACAAATCTGGAGATTTGGCTCCAGATCAAGGCTCCGCCTTCCTTTTATGGTCCTGCTAGGAAAAGTCACACAAATACTACTTTATGCTGCCAGAAACGAACTACTCTGAAAGAAGTCTGCTGGCAATCTCTGAGACAGCGGCTCTAGAAGATAGGTGACATACATTACCCGGCACAGCATAGTTACAGTATGATCATACATGCTGGGTTTACACTGCAGACGTTGGAGTCACAGGCATGTGTTGCTCAGACCATGAAATCAACTGAAAATTATTCTTAAATCCTTAGACATTTTTTCATGGCAACATGGGTCTAAAACTACAGCAGCAGAAACTGAGTTTATTTGTGTCCCACAGTCTGTCTGCTCCAAGGATCTGGTAGCCATATTCAGTAGTGCATATGGAAAGAAAACCCTCTGAATCAGATTAACCCTTTCTCTCCCCAACTCTGAATGAAGAGCATATTGTGTTTCCAGTGCTTTACTGCAAATGCACTAGAAAATAGCAATAGGAAATAGAGATGCTCTAAGATCTTTCCGGAGCGGGACCAGGATGGTAAAACAAAGCTCATCAAAATTGAATTTTTCCTTTTCTTTTTTTTTTTAAACACCCTACATTTCCTAATCTAAACAGAGCAAGGTGAACCTACACATTGTTTGCTTTTTCTTACAGAACTCAATGGAATCTTCTGCTTCCTCTTATATCTGTATTGCACAGACCAAATTCACTCTCTTTTGTGTATCATCCCTTTCTGCAGTCTACTTCTCTAAGCATTTTCCCAACTTTAGTAAAAACGTACCAAAGCCGTCTCCCCTGCAACTTCCCTCCCTGTAAGCCCATGTTTTTACTTCTGGTTCAATACTTCTGCATATGTTTTCAGAGAAGACAACCTCTTCTTAACTTTTTCTCTCCTCTGCTCTAGGAGCAAAGGAAACTAGGTCTGATAGTGTAAAAACATCACAAGATCTCACACTGAGATGCTTTTGAATGGAATTTCTTTTTAATTTGGAAATAACCTTTTCTGGAAGTACTTATGAAAGTTTGATTATAGTGTCTGATAAAATACCATATGTGATGACCTGTGATGACCACCCAAAAAAGACAATCATTTGTCTTAAATCAATTTTAATCTATTGAAATAATTCCTTGCGTGGACTTTGGAGGGAGAAATGGGCTCATACATAAAGTACGACTAGAATTCAGTGTCTTTAGATACTTCATCAAATATGGCTCTCCCACAAATCTGGAGATTTGGCTCCAGATCAAGGCTCCGCCTTCCTTTTATGGTCCTGCTAGGAAAAGTCACACAAATACTACTTTATGCTGCCAGAAACGAACTACTCTGAAAGAAGTCTGCTGGCAATCTCTGAGACAGCGGCTCTAGAAGATAGGTGACATACATTACCCGGCACAGCATAGTTACAGTATGATCATACATGCTGGGTTTACACTGCAGACGTTGGAGTCACAGGCATGTGTTGCTCAGACCATGAAATCAACTGAAAATTATTCTTAAATCCTTAGACATTTTTTCATGGCAACATGGGTCTAAAACTACAGCAGCAGAAACTGAGTTTATTTGTGTCCCACAGTCTGTCTGCTCCAAGGATCTGGTAGCCATATTCAGTAGTGCATATGGAAAGAAAACCCTCTGAATCAGATTAACCCTTTCTCTCCCCAACTCTGAATGAAGAGCATATTGTGTTTCCAGTGCTTTACTGCAAATGCACTAGAAAATAGCAATAGGAAATAGAGATGCTCTAAGATCTTCCCGGAGCGGGACCAGGATGGTAAAACAAAGCTCATCAAAATTGAATTTTTCCTTTTCTTTTTTTTTTTAAACACCCTACATTTCCTAATCTAAACAGAGCAAGGTGAACCTACACATTGTTTGCTTTTTCTTACAGAACTCAATGGAATCTTATGCTTCCTCTTATATCTGTATTGCACAGACCAAATTCACTCTCTTTTGTGTATCATCCCTTTCTGCAGTCTACTTCTCTAAGCATTTTCCCAACTTTAGTAAAAACGTACCAAAGCCGTCTCCCCTGCAACTTCCCTCCCTGTAAGCCCATGTTTTTACTTCTGGTTCAATACTTCTGCATATGTTTTCAGAGAAGACAACCTCTTCTTAACTTTTTCTCTCCTCTGCTCTACATAGATAGAATACCTATATAGATAAAGTAAGAACAGCCTCCTTCCAGAAATCCTGAAAGCACAGAAGCAACCTGGTGATCCAAACCCAGAATGGTCTCAAAGAAACCCCACCACCCTGCAGAAAGAGCCCCTTGAGCCAAAAGAAAGCCCCAGCTGCTCCAGCACCCCTCTCTCAGAGCCTGGGGAGGGCACAGGTTCATTATTTTCCTACATGTGCGCCCATGGAAGGCAGCTGTTGACCATCTCCTGGCCAGAATCAACTTCTTCCTTGTTAATCCCGGTAAAAGACCTGGCTACCTCTGCTTGTAGTGTTTCCCCAAGGGGCTGCAACAAGCTCTACAACTTAGTTGCTTCTGAAACCTGATCTGCAGGCAAATACAAAGCTTTAGTTGCTGGAAAGAGAGCTAACAGTGCTTGAGCTCAGGGCCTAGGTTTTATTTTGTAGCTATTTGGGTTTGTGACTGTGCAGAGATATTTTGGGGAAGGACAATACAGAACTGGAACTTATATACCTGTATATATTATAGGTGTAATAGCAGGTTGAGTACCTCCTAAGGGCTAGGAACCCAACCTAGCTTTGTTGTTAATGTGTTTTCCTTAAGGATGAGGATGGACTCCTGCCCCATAGCTCAGTGCAAGGTAAGATTACTCTAATGTGAGCTTAATACTGCTTCTTGTTTTAAGTTCTAGCAAATGTTAGCTTCTCGACCAAGAGCAAAACATGAGAAAGCTTTTCTGATTTAAAAAATTCATATGAAAGGCTTATGATCTTTTTGCAATGGCAGTGTCTCATGGCATAAGCCAAACATTCCATTCAACTACTTCTCCACAGAAAACTTAAATTAAAAAAAAAAAATATCTTATGTGCTGCTGTGTTTTTGTATCAATTTCCCTTGGCGTCTGCAGTGAGATGAAAAACTGTAAATTTATGGAACAATAAGGTCCTTATAAAATAATACAACTTATAGAGTCCATGTGTGGAATATTCTGATGTTTGAATATTGGAACAAGATTCTAGTTTTTGAGGTGAATTAGAAAGGTAGGCAAGAGTTTGCTTTCTTGGTAAGTTTTGGAGCAAATCTAGGTTATAGCCCATGCAAAGAACACATATGGCTAAACAAAGGAAGAACATTTTTTTAAAATAATGAAGCATTTGGTCAAAAAGCTGTGGCAAGACTGAAGGATGTTTTGTGCCTCTTTTCCATGTGACCTTGATAAAGCAGAATTGGAAGGGAAACACGGACTGATTAAAATGCAATCAAAGAGAGATAAGGAAAACACTTTTACACCTTGAGCTGGTATTGTGGTGCTGCTCCCTCCATGAGATTGACAGAGGAAAAGGAAGAGAAGAAGCAGAGGGGGAAGAAGAAACAGATTCTGTTTAGAAAACTGTCCTGGAGAACCTTGCCAGGTGAAGGCCCGTGGGTTTTTATTCTACACACATTTCCAGGAATAAAGCACTTTCTCTGAGACAAACAAAATGTATATTTTCACATCAATGAAGTATCACATCTGCAAGTAAATGATGTCAAGTTCACTTATTTCTGAAAAACTCATACTTCCTGTTTGTGATGGCAAACTAGGAATACATTTATTAGTTGTAAAATTCTGTATTCAACTGTGGTGGCACATGTGTATTTGTACTTGGAGACCT
This sequence comes from Charadrius vociferus, assembly GCF_000708025.1. NCBI lineage: Eukaryota > Metazoa > Chordata > Aves > Charadriiformes > Charadriidae > Charadrius > Charadrius vociferus. The sequence goes on from NW_009648636.1 coordinate 1,629,163, forward strand.
CATGAGAAGAGAAGTTCATGTTATGCAAGGAAATGAGGAGACTCACCTGTGTGAGGGCTGTTGGAGAGTCTAATACTGACCACTCTCCCATCATGGCAGCTGTAGGCGTGAGTCCTGCAGATGATAGAGGGAGCATGAGGTGGTGCAGCTCTGCACAGGCTTCATGTGTGATGGTGGGGAAGCAAAATAAACAAAATGCCAAGCCAGGAAACAGGCTGCTACCATCCTCAGTGGGTATCGTGACTTTGCAAGAGCTAGTGCAGTAGGAATTAGTATTACGTTTCAGGAACTCGGCTCAACTCTCCCACCCCATTGTATTTGGGCAACTGTTCAACCTTGGCGCTAGTAAAAAGCAGCATTTTCAATTAATTCTACGTTTCAGAGGAAGGACGGCCAGGTTTTTTGCTCCTGCAAAAAGATAAGGCTGCCCAAAGTTCTAGGAATATTAGGGCTCTGTGAGATTTCTTCCTCCTTTTTGGTTTTAAAAAAAGTATTCAGAGTAAAGCTAGGTGTTTCTTTTTTTAATAGTTTTGGCAAACTTTTGCATAGCTTCAGTACAGTTATGAGAGGGGAAATAGTTTTGGGTTAGCTGAATTAATTGTAAATTAATGGGTCCAGTTACTGAATTTGAGTAACCAAGGTTTTGAATAACTGAGATACTTTTCAATGTAAGCAATAAATACCAGGGATAGAACTGTATTATAGGAAACAGAGACTATGACTGAGCTTTGGATAATCAAGATTCTAGTTTGTATCATGTGTACTTTGGCAGCAGCTGATTCCTATAGGAATAAAAAAGTAAGAACATGTGCAAACGTCAGTATGACACTACCACTGTGACCTCGTCAACAACTTCAAGGTCATCATTAGGAGAGTCTTCGGCTTTTTTTTGCCTGGTTGCATGTGGGTTGCTAAGATTTATTACAATCACTGCAAGAGAACACCTGCTAAATGTCAGAAGATTCCTGAGAAACTTCAAGTGTTTTGCTAAGGCGAAACTACACCTTTTACACAGCTTTCAGGAATCCAGCTCAATGGAATACAGTCTAGTCTTCACTGATTTGTTCATGCTCCAAAGCAGAAGCATAACCACAACTGATATTCAGAAACGTGTTTGTCCTCCAGACAAATTTACCTGTGTCTAAAATGATCTATGCCTTGCTTCCTAGGGTTCCTGATATATATCATACTCTGAGTAAGGACCAGGCTCTTGGCTGAAGTTGGTTGGCATTGCTGTGCTGGCTTTGGTGAAGCTGTGAGGAGTCACACCAGCTGAGCACTTAATCAGGTGACTAAGCACTGTCTAAACACATTAGGAAAAATAAAATTTGACTTGTGAAATTTTACTGAACAAACATGGAGAAATACCTCAACTTTCAAATTTCTAGGGGTTTTTTTGCTGAAATTTGCCACCCGTCTCCTTTGGCTGTGTTGCAGCCTTCCTCCCTACATCATCATTTTATTTTCAGCTCAGTGATTCTTTTTTTTTTTTTTTTCTTCCCTTCTTTGAGCGATGAAACTCTGTCTGCTTTTCAAGACTAATATATGGCCCCTGAGTGAAGGCAAGGCTGTGATTCAAATCAAGAGTTCTGTTGACATTCTAATCCTTAGGAGCACAGCTGGAGCATTTCATGAACGGTAGCAAAGACCCTCCATTGATTTACTGCCTTGGTATTCGATCAGGAGCCCATGTTCTGTGTCGTTAGCTGCAACATACAGAAAATAACTCGGTGAACTTCTAATTAAGGCATTTAGCTTCTTGCCTATCTTGTAAGAAAAGATTTGTGCTATATTTGAGATGCTACCGCTTTTATGGATTCTCCCCTATTTTTATAGCAGGAGGGCTTCAGGCCCTAAGATGGTCCTGTGGGCTATAGATGGGATACACACCAAAGTTGCTCTCTGACCCTGCCAAACAGAAGACTAAGTGGTGTGGGATGGCAGGAATTTTTGTGTGTCTCCCCCAAGCTCTGCACCTTTTTCTTTTTTCTTTATTTTTTTCCCCCCAGTTTTACATAAACCTTTCCTAACCATAACTATCCCTCAAGCGCACACACTCCTCCTAGTTCTCACAAGAGTTACAAAGGGGATCCAGAGCTCTGCTTCTGGGCAGCAAATAAACCCTTCCCTTTCTGCAGTGCCAGTACCCAACCACAGCATGCATGAGAGCAATTTCGAAGCCGTGCTCTTTTTCGTCTCGCCCCTCGTTCCCAGGGAGAGAGCGACCCTGTTGCCAGCCCCCACTGACCTGAAGATGAGAGTTCCCTAGATTGTTTCCAGCTTGCACTGCTAGCCCCGCTGAACGAATAGCACTTACAGTATTTTTGGGGTGGTGACTCACAAGAAAGTCATGAATGCCCCCTTAAGAGGCTGTCAAAAGCCCCCTGGTAAGAAGTGTTTTGTTTTTCCCGTTTTCGTTGTCCAGGCTGCCTGCAGATATTTCCCCAAGTCTCCAACACAGTTTTCTCAATTCGTTGTCCAAGCAGCAAGTTGTACCCTAAAAGGCAACAGAGCAGAGATGCAAACCCTAATCCGACACCATTCCTGTTTACCACTCCCCTATAGTAATAGCCGGAACATACAGCCCTTCTAGTCATCGCAGAAAGTACCAAAGTGCCAACCAGGGCCCAAGCCACTGAAGGTCCTGAATGCCTTTCACTTGCTTATCAGCCCGCTAATTTCAATGGTTCTTCAGGCAGCTAAACACCATGGAAATTCAAGAGTTTAGGAATAAAAGTGTCTTGGCAGGTCTGGTATCAAGTGCATCAGTCATATATTTTTACCTTCAGAAACTTTATTGATCCCCTCAAAAATAACACGATGTAGGATTGTTATCACAGATATTTACACTTCCAAGAGCTATGAGGTTTAATGACTTGATCAAGATCAACAGAAGGTTGGTGTTGAAGCAGGGTCTGGATTCAAAAAAGGGTTCAGAACAGCCCTAAGATTTGGAGTTGTGAGTGTTATATTTGGAAGGAAAGACAGCTGTGAGAAGGAAAAATGGCATATGTCTTTTTTTTTTTTTTTTTGGTTTGAACACATGGTAGGAGATACAGTGCTTTAGTAGAAGGTGTTGCCTGCTTACCTTCTTTCACTTCTTACATTTCTGTTTTTCAGGTGCTCTCGTTGTAGTTCAAGCCCTAGTAGTGTCTGCGTTGCCAACTTGCCTTCTTTTACTAAGTCAGAGCTCTGCTAAAGCCACCCTGTGCCCGGAAGATGGTGGTCAAGACCCACCCTGATGTCTGCTGGTACATCTAGAGCTTAGTGACACAAAGCTTACTAAATAATTCTCTGCAGAACCCATCACCATTTTATTTGACCTACATTGGTAGGGCTGGGTTCTCCACGAGGTGTATGATGGCAATATGATGACACTATGAAATCGCAAAGCTGGCTCTCAGCTCAGCGGTGATCCCCCAACCATAAAGATCCCACCATCTTCTCCAAAGTGGGCTGTTAGAAACACTAGATAAGACAAAGGAAAGCTCAAGCCAAAATTTTTGAGCCTAGAAATCTCTCAGGGCAGACTTCTTCTTCTGAAAAAAAAAAAAAAAAGCTTTCTAGTCCATGTATGGTTAAAGACTAAGTGTAAGTCCTGCAGGAGTTGAATGACAGTATGTAGTTAAACCAGCCAGGAAATATTATGGACTAGAAAGCTTTTTGTTGTTCTGAAAGTGAGATGTTGTAACGGTTCTTCTTCTTCATGCCAGTGAGAGAAATCACAGCTAAATATTTTCAAAATATCTCTTTTCAAAGAAGAGATAAACCAACAGCCATAAATCACCTATTGTTCTGCTTGTTTCAATTATAACTAAAAGGCTCACTGAAATATCAGGACCCCGTTGCAGCAGATACTGTACCCTTCAATAACGAAGGTGGCATTATTGCTACTTTAAAAGTATTTATTCATGTTGTTCCTGTAAAGCAAACAAAATGTTCCATAATATTCTTTTCTCTTGGAGCCCAGATTCTAACTTGGTGAAAATCAGTGAGGGGAAAAAATACCCCACTGATTTAAACAGTGCAGGATCTGACATTAGTAAAATAATGTCATGTAAAATAATGAGAGTGCGAGGTTTATGACTGCTTATTTGGTGGGGCTGGTGTTATCCAATGGGAGAAATACTACCAAAGTCCAGTGAGATATGGTTACCAGGCAGGAATCCCAGGAGATTCTGTTACCACAGAGGAATCCTATGAGACAGTATTATCAAGAAGGAATCTGTAGTATTCAGTTCACCACAAGGCAGTAATATTAGATTTTTAGAATTAAATCCTGTGGTATCTTGTTTTATAAGAGTTGGCACAGAAGGAATGGAGAAAAATGCAATGGAAGAAAGATGTCTCCCTGCAACCTGAGCTGGACGCCCTAATCGTTACATCGATTTCTAGCAGAAATAAAACGTCACAGATTTTCCTCATGATCCTGAGATATTTTTACCAATCGTGATATCAATCCCTCATTAGTGAAATGTTTTGTGGGGGTTTTTTGTTTTGTTTTTGTTTTTTTACAAAATACAGATTTGATCACTAAAATGCCAAGGCACAAATACTATTGTGACTGGTTTTTGATTGGCGTAAATAAATTTTGGATTTGGGATTTATAATGCATTTTGCTTTTATCACAAGTACTACTACTTTATGTTACAAATGTGCAATATGGCTATTTTACATGAGCAATAACCAAGCTAATGAGCTGCTCAGCGTCTTACGCTGCACATTTGTGTGATGCCTCACATAATGATGTTTACAGCACTTGAACAATACAGAAATGTAAGAGAATTATGATAACAAGGAAAACAAATATTTTTTTTTATTTTTCTTGTAGTACCAGTAACACTGGCGTATTTGGCAAGAAGTGACTGGACGTTTGGTTCAACAAGACCTAACTTAATTTCAGCCTCTGTCTGGAGATTTACCACTACATCTTCAAGTTTTGAGAGCCTTTTGTCAGCAATGGAGAGAGTTCTCGGCAAGCTATTGCTAAGATGCCCAAAGGAGGAAACTAAGGCTTACTATTTCGATTTGATCACAACAGGTAAGTCTGAATGCTCATCTCCTTTTAAATGCAGTATTTACCCTGCATGTATCATGGTACACTTTTATCAGTGTTTCATCAGATAAGCTCTGATAAAGGACAAAATCCCCTTAACATGAAGAGTTTAGTGTGAAAAGACAGATCTGTGTTATGATTATCCTGAATAAAGGTTGGGTATGTGTTAAATCAGGACCTAATATCAAGTTCTAGGTGCACTTTTAATTCATCAGTATTTCTAAATAGATCCTTTCAGAGGCATATCTCTGAAGCTGTGCTTTGCAAGGTGAGTGACAGATGAAATAGGTCACAACCTCACATGGCCCCACACCTCCACGCGAACAAAGTCAGGAATGTCTCAGAATGGCTCATCTCTCAAAAGTTTATCATATTGAAGAGGGAGAAAAGAAAACTAAGGACTTCAGGTGAGAAGCTAGAAGGGACAGTGGAAAACTCTTCAGTAGAGCATTGGTAATCTGTGTTGGGACATTTAAAAGATCGATCAGCATGGGTGCCAAGCACAGCCCCAAAGATCAAGACTGAAGGCCATTGAGGAGAGCACAGTGGCCCCACAGATGTCATTGCTCCTTGGATCCTCAGTGTGACACATGGACAGCCGTTCTGAAGCATTGCATCCTCCTGACTGCACTGACAACAAAGGTGTCACCCATGGGACAGTGTCAGATATTCCCAGCACTTCTGAAAGCTGCGGAAGGACTTGTCCCTGGTATTCAGATGTGATTACAGCAAGCTGAAGAAAAAGAAAAGGAGGTGGCAGGAAGGAATATAAAACTCAAGAGGCATTAGCTTGTTTGCTGTGTTTGAGAATATATTTGCTTGAGTGCCTGTGAACAAGAAAGCAGGCACAGTTGAATAGTAGGCTTAAGGAAAGTCAGTTTAACTTCAGAAGAGGGTGTACATACACTGATCAGATTTTAACCCTAAAAGACATAATCAAACAATAGTGTGAGTATGGAAGACTTGTGAATGTGCTAAGTGGACCATTAGAAAACACAACACCTATAGTGGGGATATTGGTGACACAGAGGTACTAGGGAGATTACGAAGAGAGATTACTGGTAATGACAGATGGAAAAGTTACTGAACCCACACATTGGAGAGATGCAAATCACAACCATAGTGCTTTTGTGATAAGGTTTTCAACTCGGTAGGTAATGGTTTGGGACCATTAGCTCACATACCGTGGCTTTACCCAGATGCTAATGGCTTGCAGGCCTGGTGACAGGAGACTTGCATCACCCCAGCAGTCCTGGGGCAACCAAATCACTGGGGTCTTTGTGAGCAGCTGAGGACTCCCCACACATCTCCAATGTGCTTTTTGCTCAGTGCATGACACATACCTCTGTCCAGAAGGCTATGAAAATTTTAAGTGGAACATCATTTGTGAGTGAACCCCGCAGTGAAATTCATTCTCTGTGTGCAGTGACCAATTTCACTGTTGTTACAAGGATGAAAAAATAAGTCAAATAACTATATCATCTTGGAAGAATTAATGACATTAGTACGTTCAACATTAAGCCAAAAGTTAGGCCAATAGTTTGTGGACCGCTCAAGACTGATGATCTGCCAGGGAGATCTCATCTTTAAGAAACCGTTGATATTTCACCAAGTTTGTCTTGTCCTGCTTAGTTAAATGCCTTTTTTTTTTTTTAATACGCTGTGCTTCTAAAAGCTTTTTCTCTTGTATTGCAAAGAAATCGTTCTCATCTTCCCTTTTTTCCCCAGAGCCTTTCACAAATACTTTCTGCATTGTCAACCTAACCAGCAGCTTCTCCTATATTTACCTGTACGAATGAGTATGCAACATATATTTTCAAAAATTTGACTTAGGAGCCTCCTTTTTCGGTGACAGGGTGGTATTTTTGCAGGGTGACTTGATGAAGTCAGGTGGAGTCACAAAGCAGCCTACGGGGCAAGTCACAAGATTGAGACTTGGAGCAGAAATCTGGTCGTGAATTTGGTTTGGGATTTATTGCTCGGCAACTTGGAGCACAGCTAGTCAACAGCTGGCTCTCTAGCCAGAACACACTGGCAAACAGAGAAAAATTGTCATGGTAACAGCGTTACAGTGCGTATTGCAATGGCACTCTGGTCGACTAAGGGAATTCCTAAGTGGTACCACAGTAAAAATTATGCCTAATAATAACCAGTAATAGTAACTATTGCTACGACTAATAATAGCAATGATTATATTTATACTATAACAACAGCGAGATATATTTGGCTAGTATTTGGTAATTCCAAATTGCTGTTTAAACATGTCTGGCTGATTTCTTATGAGCTTTCTGCTGAGGTATTGCAGCTCCTCCAGCAACATAGGATTAGTCCATGAGCAAAGGTGTTCTGTATGGTCCCCTCTGCAGCTAATGGAAATGTCTTTCCCTTAACCCCAATCATCACAGAAGCTTATATAGTTTATAGTAATATGCAACTTTGTCATAAATGGGTATGGTGATGGCCATGGAAGTGCTGAACCCCCTGAAGGAGCAGGAGTAGTACCACAGCAGGGTGTAGGGCACAAACTGTTGCAGCCCCAAAAGGGAAGAGTTCCTGAAGCCACTTCGCCAGCACCATCAAATCATGAACCAATATATTTGGGAGCTAATTCTGTGGCCTGTGTTCATTTTTAGTTGAAAGCATCAGGAAGCATGGGAATAGGTTGCAAACCATCCCTCAGGCTCAGTAAAAAATAATGGCAATTTGTTGCTGTTAAATAATAAACAGCAAGAGTGTATGAGGTTTGGTCCCATGATTCTGAATTATGATTGCCCTTAAGCTGCTGCAGAAGGGAGTTTTGGGGTAGCTTTTTTATTTAGACGCTGTAATTTTCCTGCCGCAATTTAGATAAACTACTGTGGTGACAGAGGGAGGAAGGGAGAGAAACTTTCTAAGCTTTGCAAAGATCTAAGGTGGAACATCCCTTGCCAGCACGATTCTTCTCCCTCATCTCCTTCGTCCTCCTAGCTCCCCAGCAGTGGCCCAAGGAAAACCCCTTCCTCAGGCAGAAAGAGCCCGGGAGTTCTAGAGGGAAAGGAGAAGCGATCTGACTGCAGGTGTAACGCGTTTGTTATGGGTGACACTGCTTGCCTCCTCAAATACTGGTAGTGAAGACTGCCACTACCACCACAAAGAACATTCTTACTAAATCATTTTGGAATAATGGGTAAAGTATTGCATGAAAGATGCTGATTTAAACTCTGTTCTCACTCATTTCCATGTAACTTCCTGAGATAATGGGAAAAAACAAAAGCAGCTGAGCCTACAGAAAGCATTAAATCCTGTTCAGTGGGGACTTCCAGGCAAACAAATAGGGTAGCTTTTAGGTCTCCCTGGCTCTCGCTCCCCCCAACACCTTCCAGTTGACAGCCAGTGGGATTTTTATCGGGCTCACAGTCCAGCACTCCACAAAAAAGGCTGCTGAGTCAGGCTTTCCATCTACCCTCTTAGTGCAGGGCAGAGTCAGCACCAACAAAAGCCTGCCTTCCCTGGAATCCCTCTGTTGACAGGATCTTCAGGACTGGTCTGATCTCTCCAAAGGTGGCTCTGGTTTGACACGGTGCTCTAATCCTGATGTAATGTCTTGACCAGCTTCAGCTTCCCTCCTTCTGCAACTGCCCTTCTTGGGTGGGACAAGACCTGACCTGCCCCATCCTTTTCTTAAAACCAATAGACAAATAGATAGGTCCCGTTCATCCAGGTTGCTATGCTGGTGTTGGCCAATAAAGGCCAAATGAAAACAACCTGACTGCAGTAATTTGTAATTACAGCATGTAGAAGCACTATTGAAAACTAGCAGCTGCCTGGGCATTTTGGAACACAAATCAGTCAGCAGCTTATTGTATTTGCTGTTTTGTCCTGTTCGTGGTTTGATTGTAACTGAAGCCTTAGACTGATTTTGTTTTTTTTGGTCAGAAAAATAATAATGGGAATGATGATATGCACAGTGTTGGACAATAGGAATGGCATCTTACAGTAAGGACTATTGTATCATCGTTATGTTCCTTTGTCTTCCAATCCAAGAAGGACTCATAAAGACTCCAATGCCTTTTATTTTTCTGAATTCCTGCATCTGAACTTCAAGTGACAAGTAGCCTCCTAGTATGCTGGTCCACCAACTCTCAGGAATATAACTTTGCAAATTAAAAAGTGGAAAAAGGGGGTAGAAGAACAGAGATTAATTTTGAAAGTGTGGAGTTTTTTTTAATGACAGGATCCTTTTTTACCCGTGTACTGGTACCTAAATCTAGATTTTTTTTATCCCCTGAAATAAATGCATATTCTAAAAGACTCCAGATAATTTTATAATACCTCGTTCTGGCATTATGAAATTTCATTAAAGTCACCAAAAATGTTTGCTTCGCAGCTCCAGAGCAATGGTAAAAGGCCATGGGTGTACTGAAACTAATCCCTCTGATTTTGCCTGGTTCTTTACACACTGGAATAAATTGCATGCAGCTTGTCCCGTGCGGGTCAACAGGAGCACTGCTGTGCTCCTTTTGTGGCGGAGGGCGTGCTTCAGTGGTTATTATAAGACTGTAAGACTTTGGGGTTCTCAGGGCTTTTTCTGGCCATGTCTCTGACTGAGTGGAATATTTTGTGACTGTATATAGCACGTGGCAAATAGCATAGCAGTGACTGCACAGCACTGTCTGAATTCCCTGAGCAGGGAGTTTTCTCTTCGTTATGTATCATTCCCATCCCGGTGTCCCAATTCCAACAGCTCATGTGTACATCCTTCATTCCCATTAACATAAGTAATAATGTACATGGAGATTCATATCGAAATAATCATTCTGAATGGGTGTACTCTGAACATAAAAACAGTATCTCTAGTAGGGATCAGGCTTTCTGTAGGCTCAGCTGCTTTCATTTTTTCCCATTATCTCAGGAGGTTACATGGAAATGAGTGAGAATAGAGTTTAGCTCAGTGTCTTTCATGCAATAATTTACCTGTTATTCCAGCTGGGTAGTAGAAAGAGAAAATGTTGGGGTTGTGGGACATGTTCTGCTTGCATGTGACAGCTAACGGGTTTTAGATGACCACAGTATTACACTCAACATTTGCAGGACACACCTATTCAGGAAGGAGACCTGGCTGAGTTCCAAGCGGCTTCCAATCCATTCCAATTCCATCCGATGGAGGGAATGATGGGTTAGTCCTAGGAAACTATTAAGATTACCAAAGTTTTCATTCTGTTGTTTTCTGCCTGGTTTAAGACTGTTTTTTTCTCCAGGCAATCTTTAAAATGGTCGTTTCAAGTTTGCATTGAACTCATTCCACATCTTAAAACCAAAAAGCAGTCCTAAGCAAAGTAAGTTTCCAAGCTAATTTCCTGGGGATCTTTTCCTGCAGAGCACATTAACAGTATGGATTCTCCACATTCTCTTAGTCCAAATATAAACATATTTTGAAATGGAAGAAAAAATCATAAACTGAATGTTCATTGCTGAGAGCTAAGGAGACTGTGTGGTTTCATTGAACAAACTGACTTGGAGTCCAATCCTGTTCCTCCTTTCATCTGCAGGAACAAAAGTAGACCCTGTGAGAAATCTACTCTCAGAACAGGACTATTACACCAGAAATTGTCCAAAAAGAGATAAGTAGTCTTTCTCTTTTTCTTTTGCTTGTTTATTTTTTAACCTGCGTGTATTAGTTCCTGTAATGTTGATGTTACTGCAACTCTTGTAGCTTTATTAGTGAAGTGGGAAAGATGGAGGAGAAACAGAGGTAATATTAAAATGGTTGACTAGAATGAAGTTGCTCTGGGCCTTGAATGACAACAGGAATTAAGTGATTGAGTCAAAAATCATGCAGCGCAGTATGTCATCTCTTCAGGTTTCTTGGTGTCAAGGGGATTTTTCTGGGCAAGGATCATTCATCCAAAACTTCTTTACTTATATCTTGTGTGATCCAAACTTGGAGTGAGAACTGGTTCCCATTGTAAGCTATGACGCCTGAGAGAGTGAATAATGAATGTGCCAAAATCTAAGACAAATCCTCTAGACATGTCTGATGACAGATGACTGATGCATCTGTTGACAGATAACCTGTTCTACACACTTGTGCAATATGTTTCTTAGCTATATATCTGGCTTCCTACCTTTTGTTTCCAAAACACCTTGAAGGGGAAGAAGTTAAGTTTTACATAATTATTACTGCTGTCACTACCTTCAAGCAACACAGAATTTGATGGGTAACCTCCATGCCGGCTGGTCTTCAAGCTCTAGAGCTGTTATCTATGTAACAGCTGTTATCTGTTATCTTCGCAGTTTACGGTTCAAAAACTCACCCAGCAAACCGTACAGTTGATTCTGGCTGTTCTCTGTCTTCAGGCTGACTTCATCAGGAGTAATGTAGTGCTGAACTTGATACTTTTCTGAGTGAACTCTCTCTTAAACTGTGTTTTTATAACTGTTTTCAGGGTCTTCTGTGTGCCAGAGTGCAAGATAAAGTTTTAGCCATTGCCAATACCACTGGTGGTTATTATGAAAGAGGAGTATTTGGAGAGGTTTCAGCATGTCTGTGTTCTGGTCCCCACCCCACGCAACCCATAAGGTACAGAGCTTGTCCAAAATCAAAGGAGCCCAGCTGTGTCTCTTGGTGCAGGTGAGTGCCGTGATCCTGCTGGACCTGTGTAGCTGTCCTGTCCTTGGGGTTGAAGTCAGCATTGTAGGTTCTCTGCACGCTGTGCCAGGTTGGGAAAGCGACTTGCCTAGATCAGGCTTTGAGAACTTCTACCACAGTAGTTCATCAACCCCAACAGATCGTGCAGATCTTCCATAACCTGGTCTTGATTCCTCCTCTGCCACCCCAGACGTATGTGAAGTCCTTTCACCTGACGGCAGCGTAGCTGCCCCTCACTGCCACAGTGAGCAATGGGCTGGGAAAGAGAAGAGCAACACCCAGCTTATGGAGGTATTCTGAGGATACGGCCACTGCCTCCTCAGAGGACTCAGACATTGCAGTGATGAGCACCACGAAAAGTCCAGGAGTAAATAAGGAAAAGAGACATCCGTTTGTTTCACTGTTGTGACACTAAAGGTCAACTGGAAAAGCTAGTCTCCTACATGCTCGGAGAGGTTATGCATTGTACCGCTATGTCCATATATGTTCTGACAGATTTAAAGTGGTGCTTTGCTGGGAAGTTTTAAAATTCAGCAATACACGTCATTTGCTTACAACAGCCAGTTTTCTTCACATTAGCCACCGGTAAAAAATGATTCATACAAGAGAGGCCACATGTTGAATAGACTAGTGTAAACCAATTATGTTACATTCAAAGTCAGCTAAAACATTCTCACACAAAAAGTTAACTTAAGCTACTATTTCCCACAATAATAATAATAAAAATAAGCTTAACAAACACTTACCCTGATTCTCAAAACTCATTTTCTGTTATGTGTCCTTTTACCAGTTTTGTTTGGCAGAGTGTCAAGTAATGTATCAGCAAAAGTATGTGTGCCATAATCTGACAAAAGGAAAAAATGTATATTTTTAGTTTAAAAGTGTTTATAATTTCAATGAGTAAAAAGAATACAGGACAAGGAAGAACAAAATAGCATATGCAGAAATCTCAGCAGTGCAACTGAAAGTATAAGCGTGTGAGTTTTAGTATATGAATGAGCCTGACTGGGAACTAAGTTTTCTAAAAAAGACCTACATTAATAACTGCAGCCCTCTGAACATGTTTCTCCATCTAGGTTCTTAGCAGACTTCCTCTCCAAACTTTGGTTCAAACTTCATGAAGATAAGGGCTGTGAGGCTGTGACAAGACCCTGGGACATGATTGCCCTCACAAATTATCTGGCTTGACTGATGACTTCCCAGGATGTGTCCATTGTCCCATCCCACTGAGTCCTGCTCTTCAATAATACAAAATCCAGTGATACTGCTGAGGAGTCCTCAGATCCTCCATGTTCTCCGCTCATCCCACCACCCAACAGAAAAGCATCTCAGGCTTCAGGAACTGATACTAATCACAACAACAGAGAGAAATCCCACTTAAGGCTGCTAAGAGTTCCTCCTTAGCTGGTTCTCATGACATTGCTCCCTAAAGCTCATTTTCGTGCCAGCCATAGTTCACATGTTCAAGTAAGCAACAGCACCATAAAGGTGACTGCAGAAGGACACATCCTTCAGCCCTGCAGTTAAGGTCTCAGTGGTGTTTAGTCATCTTTTACCATGAATGTAACTTCCATGAAGGACATTTGTTTCTGTTAGCCTGACATCTTGTCCTGAGGATGGAGAAGAGAGTAGAACAGCTACAGAAAAAGGGAGACGGTAGTGGACAACAGGAAGCATGTGCAGCAAAAAGAGCTGTTAACAGAGCAAAAGCTAATGGAGCTAAGAAAACTGCTGGAAATACAGAGCAGTAGTGACAGTAGGGTTGGGAATTTTTGCTATGGGGAACGTATAGTGAAAAAAAAGCATGGAGCAAAGCCGCAGCCTGCAGAAACAGGGTGAGAAGCAGAGGGTACAATAGCTTGTCCAGACGTGTTTCTTCACCTAAGAGCTGTTCATACGTCAGTGAGTGACAAGGACCAGCAGGACAAGGAAATGGCTTGTCATGAGTACGTCAGGTTGCTTCGCTTCAAGAGCAACCTCGGGTCTCCCAGAGTGTCTTTATCACCACACCGCCACCTCACCTTTGAGCTGATGTTGTAGGAACAGCAACCTTACAGCTCAAAAAGCAATAAAGCAAATAAATCAAGCACAGCAGCTGAGAAAAAGGCTGCTAAGACTCTAAATGTAGTTCACAGAAAGTCAAATGTCTGTGGCTTCATCTTCCAGTGGGAGCTCCTTGGCGCCCATCTCTGCAGCAGCGGGTGTATATAAGCAGCACGGTCACAAGCTCGAAGTGTGAATTGCAGTATCTAAGGCACTGAAGGCCTACAGCAGCCACACAGATGGACTCAGTGGTGTCCTCTCTGATTTCTGCTTTATACAGAGATACACAGAGATGTACGACTGCGCAAGCTCAACAGCAGCAGAGGGAGTAGCTGTTGAAAAAGTCCATACCCATCACAAGCAGTGATGTTCAGTTCTCTCACTGAATCAATCCAAATACATTGGAGAGAGGTTATTGGCGCCTTTGTTTTCTGTCCGGTATTGTAGCTGCCTGCTGCTACACTCCACTGCCCTTTTCCAATATATAACACTACAACATCGCTCGAGATAATAAGGTTTTGATCATGGCAAGACGCTCACAACAGCAAACAGCCCAGGCACACAGAGATCAAATAGACCAGCTGCAAACAGAAAAAAAAGAAAAAAAAAAAGAAAGCATGCGTATGACTCGCTAGCTTGTGTGTGGGTATGCGTGTTATGCAGGCAGCAAGCAGAGGCCTGGACGGCGAAGGTCTCCCAGCGACCCCGGCCATTCGGGGCTTGGGCCCCCAGCACCGTGCCGCATTCCAGCCGGCCTCCTCTCCCGGGACCACTGCCCCTGCTCACACAGAGAGGCAGCCAGACGTGAACGTGAGAAAGCTTTCTCAGCCGAGTCCCTTCTGCAGATCGCCGTGTAGTTGTCTTCCAAAATAATTATAATTAAAAGGGGCGTGCGCAAAGGGGGAGCTGCGGTACGGGCTTGCTTTTTTACCATGTCTTCATAGCATGCAAACATGGTGAAAGGGATTTTTTCCTAACAATATACTTCTCCATGCCCCTTCCAGTCCACTCCCCATCCTTCCAGATCAAAGGATCTCAGTACAATATTTGCCTTCAACAGAAAAGCTCATGAGCAATATCTTTCAGGGTCATTTACATCTATTTACTGGGGTTAATAAATATGTAAACTGATTTTTAAATTGTGGACCTAGACCCCTTTAGAGATATCGACACAGAGCCAAGTTTAGATGACCGCTGTGCCAGTGCAATTGCAGAAAAATTTCCATAAAGGTTGTAAAGATATTCCAGATTCCTTCATCTTTTCCCCCTTTCCTTCAGAATACATGGTATGGAGCTTGAACCTGGGTGTGGACCTGAATTCTGTGAATCCTTTCTTCTTTTTTATACTTTAAGCCTAGAGGAATTTGGAAAGCAGAGCTGTCTGAACTGTGACATCCCCATATGCTTCTTAGGGAACAGAGTCAATACAAAGATGAAGACATTTTACCTGTTTTAATATTTAAATTATTGCTGTGGAAGAGTGTGTGACACAAGGCGTAGGGGGCACACAGCAGTGGAGCATGGCATGATATGGAAGATTCAGAATATGCAATTACGGGATGATCTGGAGACACCCAACTCCCCTGCACTGCACAAAAGCTGATGGCATGTTGGAGGCTCAGTTCCTGGCTCTGCCCTGGAGATGACACAGTTTCATTGGCTTCCGTGGGGAATATGCTGCTTTAACGGTTTCCTGGGACAATAGTTTCCAACTGACAACGTCTGTGTTGCAGCATAAAGACCCCAGACGTCAGCGGTTTCCACCTGGTGCAAACTGGAAATGCTGCAGTTCTGCTTTGCTTTCACCCCTATGTTTTTTTCACAGGTACTAACAACTCGGCGACCAGAGAGCTTTGAAGCATCGGTGTTTCATACATAGACTGCGCACAAGCTCACACACATGTGAATATATACAATTTGAAAGCAAACCCGAACCTCTTATTTTCGTTCTTAGCTGAAAACTTGTTGCTTTTCCTCCCAGAAAGGTTCATTTGAAGCCTTTATGGAAAGAGTACCATTTAATTCTGAAACAAGTTTAAGAATGAACTTGTAGAAGTGTCCCTTATTAATCAGTGATATTGTGACAACATCATTTGACGTTCTGGATGCTCTGTGTAATCATTTAGGACCTAATCTTGCAAACATATGGACTCAGAGCCTGTCAGGGCATTTTCGGACCCATTTCGATACATCCCAAAGGGATGAAGGTACCACAGCCCGCTGGGCCTCCAGGGCACATCCCTACTTTCAAGTTCTAATGTGCTTTCACATTCACAGGGCTAAGGCCTCAGAGTTCATGCTTTTTTGGGTCAGGGAGAGTCGCTGTCAGTAAGACCAAGCAGCCCTGGCCCTGACCCACTAGCTGTGGGTGTGGGACTATACTTCTGCTGCAGGAGGGGAGCTGCCAGGTGGGTGTGTTGGCAGAAGCACCACTCCTCGGCCTTATCCTTCAGAGGGTAAATAAACTTAATCCCAAATTCATCCGCTGCTGTTTGCTAACAGCAAATAATTCTGATTTGGAAGCGAGGTGGGATCACACTGTTCTAAGGCCATTGGAGAAGGACAAGGTGTCCGGCACAGCCCCTGCAGAGCAGGGCAGTTTCCAAACCCGTGAGCAGCTGGCCTTTGCCTGACGCACAGCTCTTTCCTCCAGAACTGATCCATCAGGCTTGCCGGGTGTAAGAGGGGTCTGGATGGACCTGATGCGAGCAGAAATGTAGTAAAAGTCCATGCATTTGACCTCAACGGATTTACCAGCCCACAAACCTCCGCAGAGGAAAATCTAAATTCTGCCGCCTTTAAACACACACAGAGAAATGAATTTGTTTGACAAAACCACACCCAGGAGTCTTTTACCTTCAGAGCACCAGCCTGCAATCAACCCACAAAGCAGCAGCAGTCTCTTCTCCGTCCTGAGAGGGGCCGTAGGAGAAACACACGCACAAACACTGTGTATATGCACCTCACAAGAAGAAATAAAAGCACATCATCTAAGTTTGCTTAGGTTTAGCGAAGGTCAGAGATTTTCGCACCTAGGTGAGCTGTCATCTGGCTTGGGGCAATTCTCTTTTCTCTCGAATCCCTCGCTGGAACAGCAGGAGAGCTTTACTGGCGTGAAAGACTAAATTATCCTCAGGCTATAAAGGACTTGAGTCACAAACCACTTCCCCCCCACCACACGCACACTTTTGTATTAATTCAGGACCTTCCAAAATTGTCCTTAATGCCTCCTCACCTGTTGGTTCTGAAAACCTGTTGAGGGCCGAGGCTTAAGCTAAGGGAGGTGACAAAACATATGGGATTTGCTCTAAACAAAGTAATTCCAGACTGATGGGGTCAAAACTTCTCCTGCTTTTAAATACTGAGCTTCGTTTTCATGAACTTAAACCAAATGAAGTAATTGCCTAAGAACAACTGCGTCATTAAGACACCACAGCAACATCTAAGTGAGTGCACGCATAGCAAAGGTTAGAAAATAATCATATTATTAAAAAGCACAGCAACACTTGCATGAATGGGCAGCCCCTAAAGCTCAGGAATAAACTCGTGTCACTACAGCCCCTATCAGTACAGTGACCAAGAGGGAGCTCCACACATCTTGTACTCCAGAACAATGCTGTGCTTTCTCATTTCTTAAAGGGATATTTAGAATCAAAAGCATTATTACCGCTTTTGAGAACATGCTGCCTCTTTAAATGTTTTTGCATTTATTAAAGCCTTGGCCCTTTGTTAATTTTTTTTTTTTTGCAAGTTCTTTCATTTTTCATTTCTTAAACCTCCCATGCAACAACTATTTTGGCTTTTAATGAAGGGAATTTTTCTGCATCCAGCAAACTGTAAACCATGTCGCTTGGATACAGCAAAAGCCGAAATTCCACAGATTTCCACAAAGTCATACATTGTGTTGGGTGGAAAGTGTGCTGAGCATTCTTTGATTTTTGTGTCCTGCATTAGCATTCGTAAGCACTTAGGGAAGAGAAAAAGAGAAAGAAAAGTGAAAAAGAGAAAGAAAAGTGAAAAAGAGAAAGAAAAGCGACAGAAAGAGAAAAAAGAAAGAAGGAGAAAGAAAGA
This sequence comes from Charadrius vociferus, assembly GCF_000708025.1. Lineage (NCBI taxonomy): Eukaryota > Metazoa > Chordata > Aves > Charadriiformes > Charadriidae > Charadrius > Charadrius vociferus. The sequence continues at coordinate 1,646,961 of NW_009648636.1, forward strand.
AGGAAAGAAGGAAAGAAAGAAAGAAAAGAAAAAGGAGAGAAAGAAATAAGAAAGAAAAGGAGAGAGAGAAAGAAGAAAGAGAAAAGAAGGAAAAGAAAGAAAGAAGAGAGAGAAGAGGAAGCTGCTGTGATGAACGCAAAATATGACCTTTTCTTTTTAAAAGTTTGTGCTGTCCCTCTTGTTTAGCACCAGTGCTGCTCACCCTTTCCCTTCAAGACGCTTCGGAGTTGTTAAGCATCTAGGGGTGATAATTTGACTTTCAGCTAAACCGGAGGGCTGCAGCAGACAGCAGTAGGTGGTGATGTAATAGGTACCAACGCACATGGATATATAAATATCGTGGCTAGGACTAAAGCGCTATGGCTGAGCAGCTATAGAAGAAGATCAGCACTTCAGACAAGACTCCTGGAGTTGAGATCAAGTTCAGAAGCTCTTGCTCCCGGGATTTCCTCTCCATGCAGCCAGCCCAGGGAAACCGCAGATCCTCGGGGGACTGAGCGCGGGGCTCCCTCCCTCCTCCCCCACCCCCCGCCTCGCTTTTTTGGGTGGGTTTTTTTTTGTTTGTTTGTTTTGTTTTGTTTTTTGTTGGTTTTCTTCTTCTTTTTTTTTTTTTTTTCCTCCCCTCCTTTGACCTCAGTATAAAGTGGGAGCTGGGGGGGCGAGCGTATTTTCGGAGCGA
>NW_009648636.1:1648085-1657439 GCF_000708025.1 Charadrius vociferus
GCCCGTCTCCGCGCCCCCGAGGGCGGCGGGCAGCGCGGGTAGAGGGGGCGGCGGCGGAGCTCATCGAGAGCTCCGGCGGAGCTCGTCGGCGCCGCTCAGAGCCGTGCTGTCCCCTCGCCGGCGGCGGGCATCAGGTGTCGGGGTTGCCTCAACATCTGGAGGGGCCGCAGTCAGTGAGCCGCCCACTCTGAGCAGCGGCCGGGGAGAGCCCAGCTCTCCCCCAAACTTGAAAAGCATCTGCTGGGGACTTAACCCCGTGGCCCCATGACTCTGATATGCAACTGAAACAATAAGATCCTGGGTGGGGAGGGGGGGGATATAAGCTGCATGATGACAAATGTTTCGTTCGCCCCAAGCACACTCTGGCTTATTTTAACCTCGGCTACACAGAAGGATGCCTGGGGGCGAAGTAAAAATAGATACTTAGCTAAAAGAAGAGAGGGCATGGGGCGTGGGGCAGCACGAGGCTGGGGTTCTGAGGCCACCCACAGCAGTGTTGGGGCATGGGGATCCACACCACACTGGGGATGGGAGCCTTTGGGTGAGCGCAGCACTGACACCGCACACTCTGTCAGGGCACAGCCTTCTGTCCTCCTAATTCCCGTGTCTCCTCTGTAGGTCTGCTGGAAATCTCCCCTGTGGAAAGAGGAGTGGTGAGCATATTTGGTGTTAGAAGCGGACTCTTCGTGGCCATGAATAGCAAAGGCAAACTCTATGGATCTGTAAGTAACCACCCATTATGTGCCCGGGGAGGGGACCATGGTCAGCTGGGGTGAGAGGTGTGCATGGTGCTAGGAGCTGCCCAAGCCCCATCCTTGCCCCTCCTGAGTCAGGCAATGCAGAGCAGCCCTTGCTGCCTTGCCAACAGAAGGTGTGCTGCCCACGTATGCTGCTTAATGAGCTTTTGAAATAAAACCCACTCTTTTGCATTACACTTCCTTGGTTCCCCCATAAAAACTATAGTCACCCAACCATGGCTACCCATCTTGCCTACCACACAGACCAACAGAGTAGTCATTTGTGTGGCAAGACCTCAAGCTAGCCTTAGTCCATATCCTTCTTGTATTTAAGTACAAACAGCCTTAAGCAGGTATGGCAATCTCTCACTCCATCTGTCAGAGTGCACTTGAACTTGTGATCAGCCAGGCCCCCACAAATAATCCTTTATGATGAGATGAATCAGTGCCTGTCACATAACCACAGATCAGTCTTTGTTAATGCTCTTGATCAGAGGGTCTGTTCCAATGACAGTTCAGCATCCTCAAGGTTTGGCCTTACATTTTTAAGGCAGCAGATCTATTAGGAGACAATACAGATCTTTCCTTTTTTTACATTGAATCTTTGGAAAAGAGGCATCTTATAAAATACACTTGGGGTGGACAATAAAAGTGCATATCTTCACCCATGTTGGGCTGTTCTGCTTTTGAGTTAATCTCTGTATAAGTTACTGTGATCAGCATGATTTCAAAACCATGTTCCTGGGTCTCCTTCCTTATCCATGGCTTCTCTATTTCATGTTTCTCAACTATGCTTTGAAGAAACTTGGGCTGGGGAAGAGCCAAACTACATCAAAGGCAAACAATGTCAAAATTAACCGGGGCACTTTCACATGAAGACACGAAGCATCCAGAATTGTTTTCTGGGGCATCAGTCCTGTTACAGAGGATTTTGACATAGAAAAGACAGGCAGAATCAGTCACCAAAGTGCGAGAGCTCCCTTTGCATCATTTCTTATGAAGACTGATGCTTTGTGTCCTGGATAAAGTAATTACCAGAGCAGTGTTCATCTTGGCAGGCTGAGACCTCTCTTACAAAACCCCAGGCTTTTGCCCAATACTAAGAGATGAATTCATTTGTTACTCTCCAGATAACAACCCACTTGTAACACCTGTCTCTCTTTGGACTTACTTGCAAACGAAACCTCTTCACTGGAAGTGTGCCTTTTGTCAGCTCTGTTTTCCTCAGCCATTAACATAAGTGAACCCAAACCCTTCCTTCGATTTTAAAACTAAAGAAGCAGAAAATGTTGTCCACACTGAGTGTCTTTAAAATGCCTCTTTCTCCTCAAGTGACATGAGAAAGTGCCAGCATTCAGATTTTTCTGAAGCCTCTCAGGCAATCTATTGCTGGTAGGACAACCCCTGAGCAATGAGCTGAGCAGGGCAGCAGAATTGGGCTGGGGCCTCACCCCACTGCAGCTCCGTTAAAATGTGCCCCTCTCCCTTCAGAGAACAGATGTGGCCATGGGTGTCCTTCCCTCCTTTAGGTGTACATGCCTGGCCTGCACGCAGCATCCTTAATGATCCTCTGACTCCTGAGTCCTGTTTGAAGCTTCGTTTGGGCGACCACTTCAAAAGATTAACAAGGGGAGGGGGAGTCAGCTGCACGTTTCCCCACAGCGCACCTTCTACACCTGGTAGCAAGAATATTTCCACACCTGATATTTAAAATTCCTTCCCTCTCATTCTTCCCTTCTCATTTCAGACCCATTTCAATGATGAGTGCAAATTCAAAGAGATTCTCCTGCCAAACAACTACAATGCTTATGAATCCAGGATTTATCCCGGGATGTACATAGCCCTGAGCAAAAACGGAAGAACAAAGAAAGGCAATAAAGTATCTCCCACAATGACAGTGACACATTTTCTTCCTAGAATCTGAGACATCTCCCTTCAGACCTACCTCAGCACAGGGGAAGACGCAGAACACGTTTGCGGAAAAGAAACGTGGTGCACTTTTACTGGAGAGTTTTATGCAAGAGTAGGTGTAAGATATTTAAGTTAATTATTTAAATCTGTATATATTGCCACAAAATTTATTTATAGTTCCAATATTTTTTTTTTAAATTTCTGAAAACAAAACCAACCTCCAACCCAAGGTATTTCATTTCATGGTGCAACAGTAGAAGACTTCTGCTTTGTGGTTTATTTAATTCGTTTCTAAGTTATCACAGGTGTGCTGCTACTCTGTGTCCTAAACCGGGTGAAATTCAATTCCTCTATTATGATGTTTTGCACTGTTTGTGTGTTGTACGGTGTCTGTCGTTGTACACGTGTGTGCTTGTTTGTTTGTTTGTTATGGTGGCTTTGTTCTCCTCTGCCTGTTTTCCAAACTCCCCCGTGACTCCCAAAGAAGCTCTTGGCCTCCGAGAAGGAGCGGTGGCGGAGGTGCCTGGGTGGGATGCCAGCGCGGAGCCACACACAATGCCTGACCTCCTTTGTGCGGCGCTGCTATTTAATTGGAACGGTATCGATTTACCTCGGTACAGAAAGCGTGGTGCTGAAGAGCCACCCCACAAATCTGTTTTTAGATCTGCCAGTGCTGAACTTTGAACTTTCCTGCAGTCCGTCTTCTTAGAGCTGCCAGGCGGTAGAGAGGCTTAAACACCTACATAAACTCAGCAGGATCAGGGTGGGTTTTCTTCTATTTAGATAAACAGGAGCATATGATCTTTTGTGGCCCTGCATGGAAGCTTATATTGGATATACAAGTGCTTGGCATGAGGCTGAAAAAAAAAAAAAAGTGTCTGTCCCTCCCCCAACGAGTGCACTGTGAAACACGCTACCGTGAATGAATTATATTTTATTCAAATCAAATTCCCTTTCACATTTGGAGACTACATTCATTTGTCAAAGCTCGTGAAACTCTGTAATACTCGTAAGTTTTTAGAAGGCAAAAACATTTGCTGGTTTGCAGAAAATACAAGCTCCACAGAGAGAATTTAGATTGATTGCAAGGAATTGAGGTTGTTTTGTAGTATTTATTATTTTTGGTGCAGTATTTGGAAGGAGAAATATGCTGCTTTTTTCTGTCTCATTCCCTGACATTAAGTTGATTAATTTCTACCTCACTAACTCTCAAAGCCAGTCTCCTAACAAAATCTGCATGGAAGGAAGGTACACGCTTTTCTGCTTGGTCTTACAGTTCTGGAGGAGGGCCTGGGGGAACAATCGTCATCCCAAATCTCTCTTTTTTTCCATATGTAGCCAAAAGTATTCGGGATAGAGTTGGTTGCATCCTATTTGAGCCTTGTCACGTTTGAGCTATCTTTACCCAGTGGTTTACTTTTAGTAAGGATAATCATGGTGAAAATATTTGCAGACAGCTGTCAGGCTGCAGTACTGTATCGTCATCGAGTAACCCTATATTTTTTCTTTATATATTTTGCAAGTGTAACTCATGTCTCTAATGTGATGAAGGAAAAGACAGGTTTGATTATGGGGGAATCACTAAAACGATCCATTTGTCCATTTCTCTTTCTTTCTTTTCTTTAAAAGATACATCGTCTTTGGGGCATCAATATGTTAAGTGGGAACCAGGACTAACCACAATGTTTGATGACTTTAGAGGATGTTTACAGATCATCTTCCAGTCTAAACTAGTTATTTCTAACTACATGCAAATCCGACTAGCTTTTTTTTTTCCCTTTCTCTTTACATTCCTACACAAAAACCTTTGTTCCTTTGTAATAGTATAGACTTCCCTATATCTCCTACTTACACATGACCTTGAAGACACTATCTACTCACCAAAGTTCAGTAAGACCAGAGCAGACCAGGACCAGATCGTAAGCCAGCTGCTGTCAAAGCAAAAATAACAATTAATAAAAAGGAAGCCAAATGAAGAGAGAGCGCCTAGGAAATGTCATGCCTAAGGATTTTTAACTTTTTTTCTATAATTTGGGGGATTTCTGTACTTTCTGTGTTTTCTATATGTGAGTAATCATTGTGTAATTATCACCACTACCTCTGACAACGGATGATTTTGTTCCAGATTTCAGATAGCAAAATCAGATCACAAAGATTTTCTCTGGGAATTGTTCTTCTTTGTCACTTTTCACTCCATTAAATCCTCAACCGACAACCTCACACAAGATCTGCCCGGAGGTAGTTGTTGTAACTTTGAAATATTGTGATAAAACCTCGATAACGATGTTACATGGTATGAGCTTTCACCATTTACCAGAATCTGTCTGTAGTTTTATACAGGTGCTGTTCAAGACTGTGGTGTATGTGCTGTGCACATTTAAATGCATAATAAATGATAAACGTTTACAACGTATGGCACCCTGGTATTGATTTTAACTCTTTAGAAGGGAACGCATCCTGCAATGGAAGACAAAAAAAAATGCTATTTCACTTTCCCAAAGACAGGGGAGTCTTTGCACCTATGCCAGCTACTTCACGAATGACAGCCTGGATTTCTTACTCAGCTAAAGTTCACCCTGCCAAAGCTGGAACTTGTCCAGCAAAGCCCAGCTTCACCAGCTCGGTAACAGATCCGCACGCTTGCATCTGCCACGCGCTAGTATTCCCACTCGTACTACTTGTGTGGTTATTAACAGCGGCAGCTTTTCCTGCAGCATCTAATATTAATGATCAGAGACACTAACCACTCCTGGCACTTATGTTGCTGGATGTTAACGTTACAAATGAAACCTGATTGCCTTTTTCTTGGCTTAAATGAGTGCTGCTCGCGCTCTCTTCATGAAGTAGGACTATATCAGCGCCAGACATTGCAGGATTACTTGTTTGATTTGAGACACTGTCTCTGTTTGCAATTAATGATTATACTCACACAAGCACATAGAAATATGAAGTGCTTTGTAGCACACCTTGTGGCAAGATTCTTCTGCACAACTTTTATTTATAATTATTGACACATACGCACTTGTACACACACACACACACACACTGTGTCAAATCTCTGCACTTTCAGTTTTGCTTATGGCTCACCCTCTTCCAAGGATTAGGAAAGGAGATGTAACGGGAGTGACAATATTCAGGTTTGGTCTTACACACTTGACGGCAAAGGGAGTTTGTCCAGCTGAGGGCCATATAAAACAGAAAGCCAGACCCCAAGACACAGACTTCTTAATTTTCCACTGTGTTATGCTCTTTTTCCTGTTCCTAGAAAGGGGAAGGCCATAGAGGAGCTGGGAACGTCCAGTGCCCTCACTCTGAGCGAGAGCTATTTCTTTCTAAAGTTGTATAGGCTCTATAAATATATAGCACAGGTGGGTTTTTTTAACTGGACAAGTATAGCTGCAGCGTGTTTAATGCTTCTATGAATAGAGACAGAATAAACAGGCAAACAGACATATATAATAATTTGTCATAATTAACTTATTTGTTCACAATGCTTGTAAACAAAGAACAAATGTAAATTTCTCACTGCCAGGTTTCCCAAAATTGTAACAAAAAGTTATGGCCAGGGACAGAAATGTGTTTCAGCCCCGGGGAGACATCCAATTATAATTTTAAGATTGGAGATAAATCCTAAGACGTGGTTCTTAGGAAGGTGTGATTCCAGAGTAGCTTTGCGGGTTCACAGCACCTAGAGTGCTGGTGCACATGTGGCCCTACCCACAGGAAAATATACGGCCCTGTTGCCACCGCAGACGGAGGAGCTTGAGATGTCACAGAGAACTCTAGAGAAATGTTCCTCCTCTGGCGTCACCTATTTTTTGCTTCACTGCAAAGCCAGCTTTCCTCATGTTGCCTTTGGAGGTAGTAAAAGAAATGCAATAAAGGTGAAACTGAATTTTAACCCCCCCCCAAGAAAGTCATGTACATCGTGTGTGCCAACATTTCAGAGATCACAGAGAGCGTTGCCATGCTCCAGGCATGCCGGTGCTCCTGCCATCCTCTACCAAACATTTCTCTGCACAGAACAACCAAAAACCTTTCCTGAGGTTGGATTAACAACTTCTGTAAGCCAGGCACGTTTCCCCCCATCCAGCAACGGTCCGGCCTGTCCTCTAGGATGACCAGAAGAGGAGCAGTGCCAGGCTGGCCCCGCACCGTGCCCCCGCTTGCCAGGGGAAGGGCAGAGACCAGGCTCCAAGCCCCGTCGGTCGTTTGCAGTCTTGCATGTTTTAAATGGTCCGTGCTTAACATTTTCTGACTCATCTGTGACATCTACCAAGTTGTCCGTATCTAATCTGTGCTAATAAAAATCAGCATGACAAAACACTGCCTTGTATATAAATAGCCACAGGTTTCAGAGCGGTCACTGAGTTTACAGTGCCAGATTCGGTTGTTCACACTTTACCACTTGGTTTCCACCGCAGTATATTAACTGACCATGCAAGTGGCCAATTAGAGAGTCTGTTAAGGGGTGAGGAGTCTTTTGATAAACGCTAGCAAGTACTTCAGCAAGACAGTTAAAAGGAATTCCCTGAAAGACTGCAGCTCCCTTTATACGACACAGAGTATTGTTGTTTGCCAAGCACAGATGAAAACAGATTTTTAATGTATAAAACCCACTCTGAAGCTAAAAAAAACCCCCAACCCAAAGCAACAACAAAAAACCCCCAGTTCTTCTTCTACCAAGTAATCTGAACATGGGACAGTGCAAAATTGTAATATCTAGCTGCTTTCAGGCAATACAACATGCAAAAGGGAGGCTGAGCATCAGCCGTGATTTATGGACTTCAAACAAGAAATATTACCCTGAACTGTTTGTTTTTAAAACTGATTAATTGAAAAATATAGCTTCCTATTGTGCCAAGAAATGCCTACAGCCAGTCACTTAAGGCAGACAATTACTTAATGTAAAACAGTGACCATTTTTTGTATCATAAGTTTCATTACGCATTAAAATGAAGCTGGTTAGTGCTGTTTATAGAACAGATTGATTGGGGTTTTTTCATTTTTGAGACTATTTAGTGATATTTTAAAATGTATAAAATTCAGACAAATGCTCCTGAAAACCGAGGATGACTGTTTTTTCCTTTTTGCGAGCAGAATGCTGCAATCCCTTTTGAGAACAATATTAGAAGATATGACATCTTGTCCATGCTCAAGACAAACAGAATTTTGAGAACCGTTTCTTAGCAAAATCTCATGCTGCTAATGGACCTGCAGCCTGAATGGTCCTGTGCTGGGAGTGAAGCAAGTAAATACAATGAAGACAGTTGCTAACAGGTTCCCTATGTGCTTTGTTACAGAGGCAGAAATTATATAGTGAATGGAAGGATTTCAAGGAGAAAATAGTCCAGTGCCACACTGGAGAATCAGGTGTTAGTGTCACCTCTGCCACTGGGTAACCTGTGATGCCAGCAACGTTGTGCAACAAGTGGTCCAGACTTTCTCTTCTGAATGCCCGACATGACACCATGAAGTGTGGAGAAGATGGTGAGCACCTGAAACTTAATTCAGCTACAGCTGTGTTGTGGATGTAAACGATGTCTTGGGTAACGACCAGCACTATGAAATGGTGGGAAGGTTTCGACCTGGGCAGTTTATAATACCGCACCTTTTTGACACCAATATCTCTGTGCACCCTGTTTCCAAGCTGTCGTTAAACAGTGTTGAAAATATATCCATTAGTATATTAAAGTTTGTGAGACATACAGATGAGTTCGTGAGTGCGTGGGGTCAGTAAGTCGTACAGTTTGCGACTGAGCAAAATAAAACGAGGAATGGACGCTCATTTAGCGAACACCGACTGTATTAGGCACTGAATGGGGTCGGATTTCTGGCAAAAAAGGTGGCACATGACCAGATTTTAGTTGCGTGGGCAGGTTTGATTAAGTTTTTCTTAAATTCTCACTGCTGGATTGACCTTGGGCACCTTCTAGTGTCATTCTGTGTGTGTACATGCAATTACATTTTATTACTAATCATACTATTTTATTGTGGGTAGATACAGAAGTACTCATTCTCTATGAGTCCCCAGGCTGTGTTGACCTTCGCTATCGTTCATTCACACTACTTCATATAGGTTAAAGAAAGTGATTTAGTGATGTTTGTACCAATTAACATATTCCAGATTCAAATTGGTTGCTAATCAGGTTACCTCTGAAGTACAAATCAGATCTTTATCAGCTTAAAGGTATTTGGCAAGTGTCAAAGCCACTTGGTAAAACTCTGTGGTTTCTGGGGAGCTGCTGTTAACATCCTTTTTCATTATCTCCGCAGCTACATCTGTTTGCTTCCAGTGCCTTCAAGAAAAGCGCTTGTAATACTAGCTGGGGCCAATACAGCTGTTTAATGTCATAAAGGTTAAGGGTGCTTGCGAGAAGAAAGGGAGTGCCACCTGCGGGCCCAGCATCCATTAGAGACGGGAGAGACCCCAACCTTGTGGGGATCTTGTCAAAGATGTTTAGAAGACACGTCTGGCCATGTGTCTCTGACTGACGGCCGCTTGGCAAGCTTGAGGGCTCATCTGCAAGGAATGTTTTGGAGCTTTTTTTTTGGTAAACCTCTTTTATAAGCTCTTTCACTTGGCCAGGTGGTAACTGGGTCCCTGCTCTGATCCCCTGTCTGGGGTGGGGATTGCCCCGGGCTGGCTCACAGCAGCTCGTGCCTGAACATCACTAAGCCAAGGCTGCTCCAGTGCCTCTCCATG
>NW_009648636.1:1657722-1658348 GCF_000708025.1 Charadrius vociferus
ATGCCGAATCCTGCTCCAAGAAACCCCGATGCTACTGCGAGTGGGAGCTCGTCCATGAGGAGTTACACATTAACCCAGACAGTTAAGGTTGCTATCTCACCCGTGTGGTCTCGCTCTGGAGCCAGAGTGTCTTTTCCTCAGTGCCTTTCCTTCAAATGAGGTTTGAGATAAGCGGGCTGATTTCCCCGGGCAGGAGGTTACTGCGGTGCGACAACCTCAGGTCTCCTGCGGTGGTTGATCCGGGAGCGGCCGTGCCCGCACGGGTAGGCCGGTCCAACCTGCCAACAGCCATGACTTTGGCTGCAATTTATTACAGCTTTTCCACAGCCCCAAAAGAAAATTACCTCGATTGCTATTTCCCTTGTTTTTGACCTTCCTCCGCCGTGGCCGGGTGACTGGCACTGCCTTTCCCCAGCAGCCCTGCCCAAGCCCGGTGTCGTCCTCGCACACAGAAGGCCACTTCTGCCCAGAAACATCCCCCATTCAGCCCAGCACTCTTCCTTCTTCCACGCCATTCCGTCTTGAAACTTTTTCTCTTGTTTTGCCATTTCTCTTTTTCACTCATGCTCCCGCTTTGATTTTTTTACTCCTCTTGTCTTGTATCTCTTAGTTGCGTTACCTCCAAG
>NW_009648636.1:1658411-1678084 GCF_000708025.1 Charadrius vociferus
TTGAGACCTTATTAATCATGTTAAGGCCAAAGAGCTTTAACCAAACACGCACCTGGGCCTGCCTGCTGCGGCTGGCAGCAATGATGCAAACTGTGCCAACACGGGAGCGACTCGTGTCTATATCCGACCCTGTGACTCAGGTTTCTTCCCGCAGACGTTAATATGCACAGACTGTCTGCTACACTCTTGTCAGGGTGGGTTTATTTTCACAGAATCATAGAATGGTTTGGGTTGGAAGGGACCTTTTAAAGGTCATCTAGTCCAACCCCCCTGCAATGAGCAGGGACATCTTCAACTAGAGCAGGTTGCTCAGGGCCCCATCCAACCTGACCTTGAATGTTTCCAGGGATGGGGCATCTACCACCTCTCTGGGCAACCTGGGCCAGTGTCTCACCACCCTCAGCGGAAAACATTTCTTCCTTATATCTGGTATGAATCTACCTCTTTTACTTCAAAACTTATTCTTACTGCTCTGGTTGGTATATGCTCTGGTTGCTATCTGCCCTTGGTTTTCATCTTCTGCATTAAGTTCAAGCTCCTTTTCAGGTGTTGTGGTTTAAGCCACCAGGTTAGCACAGAACTTCTAACTTGCCTATATTTTATTTTAACCCACATGTCTCCTTTCCCTCGGTCCTTTGCAGTTTCTTTCCACAACGTCTGAGGGTTGCAGAGGTAATCAAACTAGCTTTCAGCGAGCAGTGGCCTACCTACAGCGGTGAAGAGTTCAACACACGCGTCCGTCTGAAGTGCAAGGTATATTAGCCACAAACCATCACGGAAGCAGAATTAGACCATTAAGTGTCCATTTACCAGCCAGAAAAGCATAAAAAACAGGTCCTTTGTGTTCCCTGATACGTTATCAGATGTGATTCACTGGTTCATATCTGTTTTGGCAATCATAGCGTGGGCAATTCAGCACGGGGTTCTTCAGCATGCTTGGCATGGTCAAGGAAAAGCACTCATGTATTTATAGAACTATGTAAGTTATAAATATACCTATGATAGCCTTATGCCATGCAAAGAAGGTACGCCCTGATGGAATAATCAAAGCAAAGTGTATTTTAGGCAGAAGGATGTCTGTATAGATGGCCATCTCTACACGTCGCTTTGTGTTACTGATTTTATTTTACAGATTTTGAATTCAGAAACACTGCTGAAGTCAGTTCTATAAATGGAAACCTAAGAAATTAAATAGTAAGATAAATTGTAAGTCCTTGACCTCGAAGTTCAGAAATTTAGCATCTTTCACAAACCTTTATTCTAGTAATGCTAGTCACAGCCAAGATAATCACTTGTTTTAAATTAATTCTTGTTATATATTGTGCTCATTTTAATGTATATATGTAATCTTAATTACAGAATAGGTGCTCTAGCCATAAAATACCATTTTGCTTCATGCCTTGGTGAATAACTCCTGGAGTTAATAATTTGGACTAATGATTAGTAAACAGCAAAGAATGTGACTTCGTGGAATCAGGTACTTCATATGATTGTTGCTCTGGAGCTTGTTCAGTAAATGCTATAATTTTGGAATTCATCTTAGTCCAATATACAGAATAAAAGAGTAAACACAATCACAATGGTTTAACATGTTGAAAGTCTATCAAAATACTTCCTGAAGTTAAAAATTGAGACGTTTCATTTCAGTCTGGGGGTTTTACCCTTTATATTACCAAATAAATATCACAATGGCAATGTTCGCACTAGAAATCTGTCTGTAATTACCATGTTTCTAAACAAAGTCCTCCTATGCATACCTGGGTGGCCTTTGTAGAATAATTAGCGCATATCATTAGGACTTACTTGGACCCTTTAAGCCTCAGCTTACTGGTAGTCACAGGCACCCAGCAAAACTAAGAGCAGAAAAATAGATTAGTTAAAATATTTCATGAATAAAGGCTAAAAAAAATAACAAATACCTCGTCAGGTTTTAACTGGTGGAAGAAGAATCTCCTGATACTTTTCTGCTTGCAAGTCAGGTGAGTGCGAATTAGTGACCTTGCGGAATGAGGGAATGCATGTGCTGGGAAGCGTATTCTACATTATTAGTTTGAAATTCAGTGTTTAAACAAATGTTCTTGCTCTTATGCAGAATGATCACAAAAATTAAATAAGGCCACCTGTGCAGCCATCAAATGACCCAGGCTGAATGATAGATTAATAGTCATGAATATATTCTGCTTGTTGTCACTCTTACAGAAAGGTGAACAGACACAGAAACAAGGAATATATATACATGTAATAAAAAGTTGTATGTGTTCATGTAGGTACCATAGCTGCAGGTTGACACTTATCATATTTACTTCTCCTGACATAAATCTGAGGTTTTTTTCCATTAGGGTTTTGGAAGATGATGCAGTATAAATTTGCATTTGTTCCTTGTTTACACTCTCGAAAAGTTAATTAAGAAAAACATGGGAGCAAATATGCATCTGCTCGCCAATTTGTGCCAATTCTATTCGCAGCAGCATCAAACATGCTGTTCTCTGGATTCTGGAGAAAGCTCCACCAGCTTTACAGATGTCTACTGATTTCCTAAGGACACAGTCGGGCACTCACCTGTACAAGTTGCTGCGTTAACAAAATTGCCTTTACATGTGACCATCAATAAAAATATTTCTTTATGTTGGTGGTGGGAGTGCACTAAAGGATATATTCCTCATAAAAGGGAAAAGCGCATAAATTGGTGATCATAAATCCACATTTAAGGCAGAACCAGCATGGGTTCTTTAGACGCTGTGCCAAAGGATCACAAAAAAATACAACAGCCACAGCTTTATGAATGTGTCTATAGATATAAACATAGATATACATACTTAAAAATACCTCTGCTAGCTATCAATATCTATTAGTTTTTTACCTTTCATAGGGATCTATGAAATTTCACCAAAGTGTGCAGTTCACAGGCTTGTTCAAAACAGTGACACTTGGGGAGAATCCACTCAATTATTCCATTAAAGAAAATATTTAAAAGTCCATGCTAATTCATTTTATAATTGACACAAGCACTTACAACATTGAGCTACTCTATAAGTCTGTTTAATGACACACAGCTTCAGGATACTTCCGTGGCTTTCCCAACTATTTTCTGTAAATAAAATCCACTTGTAAGTTAATGGAAATAATCAGAAAGATTAATTTAGTTTTTAGTACATTAAGGCACGCAACAATGTTGGTAATAAAATGATGTGCAACAAAGAATAGCTTGTGGTAAAAAATGTTCTTTTTTTTTTCCTGCTAAGGAGATTACAAGGTTATCATTTGTAAAATAAGCATATTCCTGTTAATTAAATTAAGGACTCGGGCTGCATAAGCAAATATCAATCAGAGGAGAGAAAGAGAGAGAGAGGGAGCGGGATGCTGAGTTTCGCACATAATTTGTTTCTGGCTACTTAGCAGGGCTATGACAGACATTCGCTAAGTAGAAAGCAAACGTTTACGGTTTGGTTCACCTCTCCAGCTAACACTTATAAGCCTCTATTAGCAAAAGCTGCCCCCTTTGGCAGAGTGGATGGTTTGTTGTGAAAAACTTTGACTGTGATGGCTTTAAAAGAGCATTTGCTGCTAATTTAAAGACGTATCAGCACTGACTAAGTAACAAACACACACTTGCAGTTATGCACTTGCTAGTTGCGGTATACTTTACATCGCAGCCCCGTTTCGGGTCTACTGAAGTGAGTAGGGAAGCTTCTAGTGACTTCAGTGAAGTCAAGTCCCAAATCAAATGCTGGAACAGAAATATACCCAGCATGTCCCCTCTGCTATGCATACCAAAATAATCCATCCGAAACAATCTGCTCTCAGCCTCGTGCTGGTACACGATGTTTTTATAGGGTTTGGAAAGGTCTTCCCTGAAACGCCAAAGGAAATGTTGTTCTCTTGAAGGGTTTTGCTCCCTCCAGCTATCTCTGAGCTGCAACCCATGTCCAAGGCGAGCTCCATGGCAAAACAAGCCCTACACCCGCAAGGAACAGGGGAATTCCCTTTTGGGATTCAGGGCTGCACACCCCACTCATGCCTATGCCTAAAACTTGCAACTTCAGCCGACTGCATTCAACAAGGACTCTTGTATTAAGGGGACATTAATGCAGCTTTGCTAAATGTCAGCTCAAAATTGGAGCAGCCCAAACAAAGCGGAAGGAATGCTGTGTCATGGCATGGGCTGCAAACTGGCAGAGCGCGCTGAAAATAACAAAGCGATTTCAACTAAAGTTTTGCAGGAATGTGCTCCTGGGGAGGAGAAGGGGAGGGAGGACTGATGGGCTTGGATGGGAACTGGCTGTTCAAAAACCTGTCTTGTCTTAGGTACAGCACTTTCTTGTTCTCCGCTTTTTGGAAAGGAGAGAATAAAATGGGAAGTTCTTTCCTTTCTGTGTTTATTTGAAAAAGAAATAATGCAATAGGTGGGCACTGATGTAGTAAAAGCATTCTTTACATGGAGGTTTTAGACCAAACTGGGTACCACAGAGAGGTGAGCTGATGAATTGCTGCTACACATTTTGCCAGTTTGGTCTAAAAGCTCTATATAAATAAGGCTTCAATTGTATAAGTGTCCATCCATTGTATTTTCTTTCATTTTTTCTGCTGGGGTAAGTATGACAGGGCAATTAACCACAGGACATTTACCTGTGTTATTCACCAGAGGGTATTAGAGTTTAAACGAGCTCAGATACGGACTCGTTGAACTGCTAACTGGGATATGAAACTCACTGCTTGCACCAGCCTTAGTATCAGAGGAAGGAAAGATGGCAAATGCGATTCTTGCTTTCAAAAGGGCTCAAGGGAAGACCAATAACACTAGAAATCAGTAAATAATTGGCACTGGGCACCTTGTTTGAAACAAGGTGAAATGAAAAAGTATTAGCAGCCACAAGGATAAAGACAAAAGAGTGGGCAGGATGGCACAGAGATTTTACAGAAGAAAGTTACACCTTAACTCTGTAGTTTTGGACCAGTCCCCCTGCCCAGGGCTGCCCTGGGGTAAGACATCTTGGAACTCCAGTTCCCTGAAAACACCAGAGCTGAAATCAGCGTTGATCAAATAAAATGTTAGTTCCATTTTAAGCTGTTGAGTACAATAATCTAGATTATAACCTTCATTTCATAAAGTCCCTCTAACAAATATTGCCAGAGGTCAAAGAATGACTCTGTGTGGTCCTTTTTGTCTTGTCATTCTGTAGATATCTGTAGCCAACCGCTACCAAATTGGCAGGATCCTGGACTAGACTCATCTTTGATCTGACTCGTTCCAGCCATGCTTATGTCCTTGCAACATGCTCTTATGTCCAGGACAGCTTATGTCCTGCCCCAACATACTCTTCCAGTTATAACAAGATATTTGAAGGATGTCAAAATCATGCTTCCAGATTTGTCCAATCCCTAACTCCAATAGCTCAGCATGAGACCCAGTTGGAAAGCAGGGAAACTGAATTTGGAAAACCCTTGGTCTTATGTCCTAAGTGGCAAATTCTTATGTTTAGCATAGCAATCTTAAAGCCCCAAACCTGCTTATTCCTGAGGTAGGTAGCTGGCACCAGGCAGCGTGACCAATACAGCACTTCCCTGGGAAGACATGGCCAACTCTCTGAATCAAACGCTCTCTCAAATGCAATGGCATGTGTTTGCCAAGTGTTTCAAAACTTAATGATGGTGGCTCCCATTTCTGGTGAGAACATGCATACTGCTTTTGAGCTGTGACACTAAGAAGTCATCCATAGACATTGCTTCCATAAAGCAGTTTTTGAACGACAATGACATTTTGTCACTCCTTGTACAGACTGAAGTTAAATCTAGAAGTAAAAGGTAATTAAATATGAGGCTAGAGAGACTGAAATGAATAAGATTTGTGTCCTAACTGACCCCACCATGTCTCCTTTGATTGGCAGGATATCCTCATCTCTTTCACAGCAGGCTGGGGGCACCCTGCACCAGAGCAAAGCCTTCACGTGGTCCTCAGCGGGTCTTGAATCGGCTTCTGAGAACAAATGCCGGTCCCCAGCCCCGGCTATTCCTATGGCAACACAGCAAAGTCTGTGGGGCCAGACTGCTTCTTTGAAGGTGAGTAAAAAGAAAATGAATAAAACAATCACCAAAGCAAGTAACAAGTTAACAACATACAATTTCAAGCGAGCTAAAGGAAAAGAAAAGGGTGGCATTTGTAAGTGATGTGCATCCTGCTGGTCTTTTGTAAAGCCAGCTGTGAAACATAGCTGCGATGTCTGTTTATAGCTAGGTGTGCAGGCTTCCAGATGTGTAAGTGTAAAGCCTGCAGACATCAAAAGGACGAACATTCAAAACCATTACCTGAACACCACCTTTATGTATTTCAAAGGGAAACCAGCTGAACCTTCCCTGTAATCACTATCTTGCAACATCCCTTTAATGATCCAGCAGTACAGGATCATTGTGTCAGCCAAATAAAGAGAGTACTGGCATTTCATTTTCTTCTACTAGGAGCTGCTCATGTCCCTAGAATCCCTCACAGCCCTGCTGTTCATACGGGGGATCGAATGGGATTATACAGCAGCATCAGGTGGGAAAAGGCAGACTCAGCAAAGCCATCAAGGGGTACAGTGGGTAAAATCTGTGGTCGTAAACTGGAAATGTTGGAAGAAGGCCAGCACTCAAATCTCAGGATAAGGGGAAACATGAGCTGATAAACCCCTCGCAACTGCATTTGGCATTTTGTAATTTGGTTACTTTGCCTTCTGGAGCATAAGGAACCACCTCTTCGCTCAGGACGGTTGAATGTGCTGCGACAGTGACAACTGGGACTTTGTAAATTGCTCACAAAGGGTTGATTACTTTTATTAATAAATAACCCTGTTATTGCTTATACCAACAATAGCCAGTGGAAACTTGCCTCATAGGGAACTATTAAGACTTTGTGCAATTTGCAATTTTCTGGCTGGGAAAACTGGCATTTTCCCAAGATCAAATTCAGGTTTTTTGCCACAGACTTCATCCTTTTTGATCTACATTTTGGTGTGTGTGTTGTTTTGTGTTTTTTTTTTTTATCTAGCAGGCCGCTTTGCGTAGCTACCTTGGTAGCTTTCCCACAAGTAAATAAGAAGTCGATGATAATCCCTTCCATAATTCCCTAGACCTACACTTCAGAAACCCGAGAACAAAGAGCTAGAAATCGCCTTGTAAACGGAGGTCAGCCCACACCAAGAGCGGGCAGACTGCTATAAAAGCTCAGGTGCAAGAATTCACCGCTGTTTGGTTCACACTCTTCACTTCATTAGCATAAACTGGCAGGACAGTGAGTTGGGATACGAAGGACAGAAGCAAAGCATCTGAAGTGCATAATAAAACATTACCATATTTTCCACTGAGCAAATAAGTGAAATCTATAGTAGCCTTTATCAGACGTAATATCAAGATTTGGAATTACTAGACCTGTTGCCTCTCATGCAGAGAAAAAATGTATTTATTTAAGAAAACAAAAGATGTTACAAATATCATTCATCGCTGAGTAGCTAGCATCCACACTGGACACAGTTCAAGGCGGTTGCTTCAGGCAAGGTCTAATCCGGTCCCATGGACTGAACAGATATTATCAGTCAACAGCATGTCAGGGGACTTCGCTGAACACATATTCAGGTTTAGTTTAATCCAAAGAGAATTCAGTCCACGTGCTCTGATACCACTTACTCCAAAAAGCAAACTGAAGCTCAGCAGGGAGGGAAATCAGTTTTTCTTCAAACCATTTATTCCGACTTAAGCCAAAATGCTGCCGTAAACATCCCCTTTTCCCACTGACATACCACACACCAAAAAACAGTCTAGTGATTTGAACTCATTTCCTTCTAAATCGCCATAACCAGTTAATGGAAAGTAATGTGTCCGGATACGTACACCTGCAAGCAGAAAGTACACCTGCGAAGTACACAGGTCAGATGAAACACATTCAGCCCCCTTTTCCTCTTCCCTTCCATGAAGCCTTCCAGACCAAGGCAGCCACATTCGCTTCCCTCTTCAAGACACCTTAATTTTTCCTGTGGCATCCTCCCTCTCACAACCAGCCGTGCTGTTGAAAGACTGAATTTTATTTCCCACTGGCAGCCGGCAGACGTGAGACAGGACTACAAGGTCACTGGCCACATCTCAAGGGTCAGGGCAACCTCCCTCCGCCGAGTGCCCTCGCACCGGCATCAGCGCACGCTGGTGAAGATGCTCCCAGGCACAAGCAGCCCTCCTCCCACCCTGGGCTCAAAGGAAAGGCCTGCAAAACAAAATCTTTGCCAGTCTTCTCGTGATGTTTCCAGTTTCCTTGCTTTACTCAGGTTGATTTATAATGTGTCACGGAGTTGATCTGGTTTCACCGGGCTGTAAACTAAGGTCCTGTACTCGCTCACATGAGCAGCTAAGTGGAAGCAGTTGATCTGCCTTTTCCTGTGAGGATCAGTCCTGAGAAACAAAAGGTTATTTATTTTCCATTGCTTGTTCGGTCCTTGTCTTCTATTTTTTAACTAACACCATCATGGGTAATCAAACAAATTTACTTTCATTTAACTTAATTTTTAGGGGCTAAAGACTATCCATAGTTCAGCATTAGTATCAAAATTTTATAAACACAGTCTGTTTAAATACTTAAGTTCTAAGCACTCCTTGGAAAACTACGGGAAGAGGAAATGTTTAGCTCTATAGGAGCAGCCGCTGGCTGGCTCATAAACAGGCCCACAGTAGCCTATTTAAAGAACGTTGCAAACACTTTGGACAATGTGCATTTTATTAGGAAAAGGAAGCACTGAGGAATCAACTAGAATATACACAGCAGGAAAAAGTAAACGCATTAACTGACTTTAATGCGGATAAAAATGGTGGCGCAGGGAGAAATTCTCTTTCAGAAAGGTCACTCATTTGCCTCTGCATTCCTTCCCCACATTTACATGCTGCTCACTGGATTCATCAAAGGTCTTCATTATTCGCTCTTGGCACGCATAAAACAATCACTTTCAGATATAATGACCTAATTACTCCAACAAGACAAATGAAGAAAAAAATGGCAGTTATTTACTTCAGATGTTAGCATTTAGCAGCTTTTCAGCAAAGAGATTTAAAGGACTCGTACCATGCATTTAAAAGCTGAGAGCCAGTGTCACCCAACAGGGTGGGTTTTGATGACTACAAGCACGGGTGATGATTCCCTTTCCATGTGGGCTGCTCTGACTTCTATTCCTCTCCCGAGGGACCAGGACAGCCGCAGGTAGCCATCAACAGCTGCAGAACAAGGACTTTTTCACCATGTTTCTCCCCCAGCTTCCCTGTGGTCCATGTGCAGGCCAGGCAAGCCCCAACAACCAAACCTTACCTTTAATGGCCATTTCTGCTCCCTCTATAACCTTTTTCTACTGCCCGAACGGCACAAAGATAAGATGTATCAAGGGAAAATTATAGACTGAACGTTTGTAAATTAATTCATAACCGGGATGATTTATTGTTCAGATTTGCTGTGTCTGAAAAAGAGACGTGGTTCAAAAGGCGGATCATTATGGTTCTTGTTTATTTTGTGATGTTCTGGAGGATGGCATAGTAGTAATGATGTAATCACTACCAGTAAATGTGACAGTCAGGCAATGATTCATTTAGAGCTCACATGATTACAGAAAAAAATAGATACTGGTGTTATTATGATGCTTATCAGTGCTGTGTCATACACATAACCATATTAATTGTCTCAGTTAAAAAGAGTTGATTCTGGGGACAAGAGTCAAAGCATGAACTTTTGAGCCTCTCTGTGCTTTCCCCTACGGAGATGTATTTCATTTGTTGTCCCAGTACCTCTGGAAGCGAGGAATATGCATCCTTGTGTTTTTCCAGCACAGCCTGCCTACCAGTCCACCTTACTGCTTTGGCAGTGGCGGTAAACACTCACAAATATTACCTAGCAGTTTGCTTGGGCCTGGTATATTCATGCTAATATACACTGTTATAGAAAGCTCTAGCTCATTTCCTAATTACTAAGCATTTCACACTGGATGGCAAATGAAAGGCTTAAGCCCCAGTGGGATCATATGTGTCTGACCCACAAATAATTGTTTGACATCAGAAGGTTTATTATCTCCTAGCGGGAATGAGAAGCATATTTCTTAATAGGTTCCCCACCCTGGGCAGTGCAAGCCTTCCTTTGATGAGTGTCTCTATGGTAATTGATGTTAATGAGCAGCAAGCCAAGGAGAAACACTGGGTCACCAGGTAGGAAGCCCCCCAAGAGATAATCTAATTACTCTCCAAAACAAATTACTTTCAACCAAAACAAATTACTTTCAATCACTCTGCAACAGATAAGATCAGTGGAAGGAGCTCAAAGCTGATGACAGCTGGAGACTGAGGCTTCACGAGTTTATGGATTGATCGCTTTTCTCTTTGGTGGGTTTTGTTGAATGACAATGGAGTGACAGAAAACTGGAGCCAAGAACTGAGCTCCCTTTCATTTCATTCAGATGAATGCAGAGGACATGCCAACTCGATGCTCTTTGCTGTGTGGCTCATTGATCTAAAATTGGAAAAGCTGTAGCCACGCATGTTCGCATCTGTAACACCAGCAAAACTCTCTAGGAATAAATGTAGAGGCTGAGAGACTATAAAATCCACTTATTGTCTGTGCACTGTTGTGCTTGGGAGCAGAAGGGAAAACATGACATCGTTGCTTATTTGTGCACGTACATAAAATGTGAGTCAAAATGGAACCTTCATTCTCATGAGGCTTTAACAGGCCTAAACTATAAATATTAATTGATACTCTGCTAATTTACTACCAAGAATTGTTGCCAAATGTCTGACTGTTTCCACTAAAGTAAACTATTTTTTCCCGTGGAAGGCAGAATTTGGCCTGACCTCCTTTTCTTAACAAAGTATTAAGAATATTGTTCTGAATAATAACTGATGATGATGATGATTATTATTACTGTCATTGTTGTTATTGTTATTTTTATTATTCAGTACCATATGGCATAGTCAGACTGAAATACAAACTGCCCATAAGCAACCACTGCATTATTCAAATCATAAGATTTGTTTCAGTGCAAAGTGGTGACTAGAGAGCATAACTGGAAAATCTTACCTAATGACAGCGCAGAAGGAACTTCGGTAGCGAGGCCTAAAAATTACCAGCTAAAGCTGCAGTTGATACATCTGTCACTGCTTTTCTCAGGAAATTGAGAGCTAAAATGCAACTCTAAAGAAAATGTAAGTCAGGCACGTGAATGATTAATCAAGGAGTTTTTATATCATTTGCCAATGATGGTGCAGCCAATGATGGTGCAAAGGGGTGTCATTACTGTTTCTGTGCGTGTTGGAGGAAAAGTAAATTTGGGGATTACTGCCTTTTGAGAATGGGATAGTGGAATTGCTGGTGGAGCCATGAATAGGAAGGGTTTGTGTGGGGTCCATTTATAGTCCTGTTGCTCTTTATTTCATTAGTATTGGCTAGTTCCTTCAACAATATTATACAATCGATGGCACATCTGCCTAACTGAATCCAAATCACGCTGATGGCAATACATGACATACATATTAGTCAAGAAAATGGAAAAAGGGACATCTATTGCCTAGCAATAGCAGACCTTCTGCAGAATGAGGCCACCGTAACAAAGATCGGTAGCTGTTTTGTTGCGGGCTTTGTCTGCTGGAGACCTCTGATAAAGAGTAATATACAGGTCTCAGGGAGCCTTCACTATTGAATGAAACCTTGGTGCCCCACATAGAGCTGTGAGAGGGACTCCAGCCCCGCTTGGGAAATGTTCTTAAATGGGTTAAATTTGGAATTAACTGGCAGGGGGGGCATCTTTACAATTCCCTTTGTAAAATCAGTGCCTAAATCAACAGATCCATATTCAAGACTATATGAACTGGAGACCAATCCGTATGAGAGAGACACTGTGACTCCACATTTTCATCCTCAGCACATTGGTCTGCTTTGCTCGCTTCAAGAACTGAGGCGTCCCTGCCTCTTGGCATGCAAGGATCTTCCTGGGACCGCCAGCCATGAAAGAACCAGAGGTAATTTGGCTCTCACTTTTGGCCCATAACGTTTAAGGAACTTCAATTCCAGGAAAATTTAACAAATTGAAGATGCATTTAACATAAAAATTTGGGCATTAAAGATGGTAAATTAGAATCCTTCTGACCATTATATGTCTGGTCACAGTTGTAAATACACATAAAATAAATACTGAGTTTAATTCTTCTTCTTACATCAGGTCAAGATACATAACATACACATCAAGGTACATAACATGCACAATAGACAGTGGGGGATTTTACACTCCATTTAATTTTTGCTGCGATGTTTAGATAGATAAATCTCTTGCTTTGATGCAGGTATTTTGCTTCACTTTTCAGTGATGCTTCAGATTTTATCTCATACTGAAACCAGTTATTTAATGAATCTGAATAACTTTTGGAGAAAGACGTCTGTTACCTACTCATTTTGTCACTAGTCAGATGTGTAAAACTTAAGTAAACTTGAATTACTTTCTAAAGACCATCCAGGCTTTTTCCCTGTTGATTTGTTCTGCTTCTCTTACTTTCAAATGGCCTTTTAATTGGCCATTAAACTAGGAAATTATGGCTGATTAGGATCAATCCAAATGCAATGTTGTGGATGGACTAGCTATTTGAATACTGTTCTTTTAGATCCTGTGTTACTTCTGCTTTGTCAAGTAAAGGTCACTTTTAGCCGCATTGGCAGGATGCTTCAGTAACCTTTGCCCTTCAATTCTTGACCCCAAATGTCCCATAGCCGTGTTTCGTGGTAGCAAACAGGACTAGTTAAGAAGCTGCAATAAGGAACATCAGAGAAAGTTACTCGGTTTCCCGATTCATGGCAAATGGTGCAGCTACTCCACAGTTGAAACGCAGGCTTCCTTTCAGCAGCAGATTATTTCCTCTGGCCTCCAAGTGGAAGAACAGTTCTTAATAATCCTCATCTCTCGCCTTTTGAGCAAAGCTGCTGTAAAAACTTTCTGCATGACTGTTACCTATATTGAGGATTGAGTCTGGGTGTCCTGTGAAGAGGGAGGCAAGGCATCCTCACACTTTTTAAAATCCAAGTGAAGTTAACTCCACCTACTAAACAGATTTTGGAGGAATTGCACAAGAATTTTATTTCTTCTGAGATATTTCTCCTTGGTTTTAGACCCAGGACACGGGCTAGGGTGAAAGGCAGGCTTCTATTGATTCAGCTGAATCACTTTGCTTTCCAGAAGCTGAGGATGTGGCTGTGTGCGAAATAAACTTAACAACCTTAAATGATGCCATTGGGAAACTTTGTACTTTTTGAAGTTTACATTTGTTCGGAACTGTTGCATACAGGCCTTCAGTAAGAAGTAAGAGTTTCCATAAGAGTCCTTCCTGCAATATCAGAATAATCAAAAGCGATGACAGTAGGTGAATAAGCACTTGTGGACTGAATTGACACTTTGACACGACGTTCACCTGCATTCACTAATCATTTACACCTCTCTAACAGTTTATGCAGTTCTGTTGGTGACTTGCAATTCCCAGTAACGATAAGCAGCAGAGTGCAGCAAGAAATAATAGGCAGCAAGAAAACAGAGTCTTAGCTGGTTTCCTTAACTCCCTTTCTACCTCTTTTACTCCACAACATGGTAAATTGTTGTAATGTGTTCAGCGCGGACCTCAGACTCCTTTTTATCTGATCTTGGTCAAGTCTTTGAAGCTCAGATCCAGAACCCTCACAGTTACCTACAGTGGAATATAAGCAGAAGTTCCACAGACACGTATAATTCTTACTTTTCGCATCCTTCAGTTTTAACAAAACTGAGCAATCTGGAACTAACCTGTACAGGGACAACCCGAAGCCAGGCACTTCTCCACCTCTGTCCTCCAAGAGATTCACTGTGACAACTATCTGCAGATCTTACGTACATATTGACGAGCGTCGGATTCTCATATGAAAAAATCAGTGCCAGCTTCATCAAACCGTGGGTGGACTAGAAACCTTCCACAACTTTTAGCAGAATACAATGGTGATTTAACAGCAAATAAAGAATGGAGGTCTCTTGTTCTGCAGCAGTTCAGACACCTCAAACCTTCCCTAAGAAAGCACAAAGGCAAATCTAGCGAGTAGTTTGAGCTGACAGCAGCTATGAGGAAACGTAGCTCTTTGTTAGCACAACTGCTTACGTGTATGTTTGTTCCACTGACTCTGTGACTCCGTCGTGTTGGATCATCCTCCTGAGACAGCTGCAGTGTGTAAATTTTACATGCTGTAAAGCCTCAGATGAACGTCCCAAAGGCATCTTACCTTTATGGACTGTCAGGGACAACTATAGCGTAGTCTGATCTTCAACGTAAGCCGTAACAATTCTCCCATAGGTTCTCTGTCAAGCCTAATTGATTCTAGCTAAAATACCACTTACATCGCCATAAGCCTACCAAATACTATTAGTGCCAAATACTATTAGTGATATAAGTTATTATCATCATAATTTTGTTGTATCAATTTTACAGCAAATCAGGATTATTATCATAGGTGCTTTTGAGAAAACATCTGCCTTTAAGCAGAGTTATAATCACATTCCCAGATATATAGGAGACCTGACTTCAAGAGGAGGGGGGGACTCAGTGCCCACCAAACACTCAGACATAGCTAAACCCCTTTCATCCCCCTCCTTCTTACTTCTGACTCCCAAAAAATCACCACCTGAGACCCCCTGGCTCAGTGTCCTTGTTAACAAAGAAAACAATTTTGCACCTCCAGTGAAATGAAGTTGGATCTTTACGGAACAAATTCATCCCAGATATAACTCCGTAAAATTGCTCCAGGGTGAGGTTTGGTTTAACGTGCCTGTATTGGTCTCGATGATGAAGTCCTTGTACATCTCAGCTTCCTACTGTGCTCTTTAGGACCGATTTTGTAGGAATTGTCACTGTATCAGACTGAATAGGATCGCCTGATTAATTCTGGCTCCCCAGGGCTTTGGATGGATCTGAACAGGACCACAGCTCCGAGTACAGACTCCTGTGCGTTTGAAGCAAAACTTTGGTAGCAAATCTGTCTCCCTCTTTTTGTAGTATATAATCATCTTCTAGAAGCCCATTCTCTCTCTCTTAAAGGAAAAATGTTTCCAACGGAGTTGAAACTTGTCATAGAGGCAACGTTATTTAGTCACTGACAAGATAAGAGTGCAGGTAAATGCTCTATGGATACCACTTTAGATGGAGAAGCTGCTGCTCTAAAATCCCTCTTTTCTGATGAAGCTAGAGACTTCCCTCATGGTTCTCACAAACACATTGCATAAACAAAGTCCAGGGGCATTACTCCCTAGGTCAAGCTAGAAATGAAAATGTAACCTGGTGGCAAGGAAACTTGCAATTATTACTTTCTGCTGTGGGATGCAGGTTTGCTCCAAAAATAACTATGGTGCAAGACTATTTTAAAGAAGAAATCACCATCCATAATAATCCAGCAACATCGCACATTTCTGTGTTAAGTCCAAAACAAAAGTAAGAAAAAATGTGGATCTCGATCTTCATAAAAAAGCCAGATTACAATTGCCTTGGGTACTTAAATATTTTAATCTAATTAAATGTTTAGATGATGTGCCTACATTTTCAAACTTTTGTTTATTTAGTGTGAATGAGGTGCTGGATAACTACTGTACCAAATATGTTCCCAGAAAATCCATAAGGCTTCTTCTATACCAGAATTGCAAAGGATTTCAGCGCACACAGAAAAGATGGGGTGGATTAAGAATTTCCAAAGGATGAAATAATGACTTACAGTGAGGAAAAAATGCATTTAGGCCATTTGAAGCTGATAGGACTTTTGTGAGCTTTAGAATAGACTTAATCAGAAGATATCATTTGACCGTGAAAGCTTCAAGTCAATTCCAGGCTAAGCATTGCTCTCAGGAATGCATTGACTGATAGCAATAGTTAAGACAGCATTAGATAACAGAATGGTGAGAGATATTTGAAATTAGTTGTCTGGCTGTGTTCGCTGGAAAGAACCAGCAATAACACATGCAACTACGAATTACAGTAGCAACCATCTCTCCAGCGCCTTGACCTTCTTTAGCAGAGCAGTTTTAGAAGAGGAACCCCTCCGGAAGCTGATCATTTGAAAAATCTTTAAGTATCTGATGCATTTGGACCCTACTAATTCACTGAGGACTATTATACTGTATTATTATCTGGGGAGAGCCTCCGTGAATGCTCGTCCTGTCGTATGACATCCTGTCAGTGGGCGCACACAGCGGGAGCTGTGGAATCTCAATTCTGCGCTCGTTCACAGCCCAGGGAGAAATATTGTCACCTTTATGCCTCTTGGGTTGCAGAAGCAGCTGGGAAGCAGAGCAGTCCTTGACATATGGTGGAGTAACCTCTCCTTCTTAGGCAGGTTTTTTAACTTGCACTGTGCTGATAAGGCTCTTTATAGAACAACCCCGTGCTCGAATAACCGCATATCACAGTGTACTATGTCTTCACTTCTGCCTTCCCTCATTCGCCTGACATACTCGTCTCTACCAGAAGCAAGAGAAAGGACGGGGCTGTTCTGCTGGCCCTCTGCCACGGGGAAAATAAAGGCTGTCTTTTTGCTGTCGCTTCTGGGGTGACATGCAGGAACTACAGCAGAAATCAGAACCCAAAGGAATTAGCACTAACATCTCCAGCTCTGCTTGGGACCTTACTTCCCTCAGAGTATTTACAGCCTCTGTAATTCTCTCACTTCCGACTTGAGAGTAAAGGGGAAAAGGCTTACAAATCTCTTCTCAAAAGTAATACCAAATCACATTCACGTAATGCCTCCTCCTAAATCTGCGGGACATCCCGAAGGAAGTCAAAAGTCTTTAAAGTTTCTGTACCATTTTCCTCTTTCTGCAATGACATATACCCGAAGTTTTCACAATGATGTTCTGTAGACATTCTGAAGTTATTCTACTTTTCAGCACGTCTCTTCATCCTAAACACATTTCATCTGTCACTCAGCCTTGAGTGAGTCACCCATGTAATTTTTCCTTTGATGTCCACCACAAGGCAGCCCGCTACGACCACCTTCTACTCATGGGTGGCTTCATGCCCTATTTCTGGTCATTACTTGTGGCAATCTTCCTTGGTTTCATTTCAGTTGGTTCCAATGACATTATTGCCCAGTTAGGCACAAGCCCTCTGTTATCTTTTTGGCACGTTTCAGGATCTCTGGATGTTTGAGTTTTAAATATAGGTAGTAATGTTCTTCCAAAACGAATTCTGTTCAGCCTTAGTGGTACAGAAAGCTGAAGTTCTTGTTCTGCAGAAATTACATTGGGACACTGAAAAGTGCAGTGGAAATAAATGATTCATTACAACAGGTGAAAATGCTTTTGCAGTTGTATACTATTTGGTCAGGAGGTATTTTTATTCTACAAGACTTTCCTCCTTTTTTTTTTTTTCCTATCCCCATAAAAGCAAAAAGTCCTACACTACCACGTTTCCTTGTTGAAGGTTCTGTTTATGTAGGGAGCAGGTCCAGCACTGGAAATGACGGCGTGATTCACCCTATAACACATTTGTTCTGCAAATAATTTTTTTTTTCTGCAATACATTTGTAGAAACATGTAAAGACATGTATCTTTCTGTTGAACTTTGGTAAAAAGATGCCAATAAGTGATAAAGTTCAGTGACACTGATAGGAACTGAAATGAAAATCACATGTTGCAACCATATTTTGAAAACGGTGAGATTCATAACCTCCTTTAGCTCTAGCATTAATCATCTAGCATTTTTTCCCAGAACCTATAAAGAAATAGGCACTTCCAGAGATTATTTAACCCCTATCTCTGAAACAGCTGTTTTGAGATAGGATTGGTACTATTCAGTCCAGATGAATACTTGGAGGCACTTACCTCTGCCACTGACTACAGAGGAACTTGAACAAATGATTCAGATTGAAAGCTTCCTATAACAAGAGAGGCCATTCCTAAAAATTAGCTAAGTGCTTCATTTTCATTTTAATTTGATTACACACGAATCCCTAAACATCAGTTCATGTACCATCAGCAACATCAACAATGAAAATAATTTTTAAAAGCGCTCCATCAATTGTTAGGAAATTCTCATTTATAGCCAGCTTTTTCAATGATTTGAAATATCATTTAGGGCAAATATTTTGTCCTTTCTGCCTCAATTTTTAGTCTTTGCAATGGAATAATAATGCTGTCAAAACAAATAAGCAAGTTGCAAGCGTCAATTCCTTACTGCTTGAAAGAAGTTTGAATTCTTGATGAAGAAAATGAATACTTATGATTGTGAATATTATTCACACTGCAGTATAGCAGTATTGTAATCATAAAATAGCTTCTGTGCACTGAGATGCACAACAAAATGAACGAAAAAAGCCTTTCAGATTGATTTCAGTCCACAACCTCTGTGTGTGTGTGGTGGGTGCTCGGTACCTTGAAGAATGCATAAGTAGCTAGGATGAGTTACATGCACAACTGCTGTGGGGCCCAAGGCTGCAGGGCAGTGAACCGCCTTTGTAGCAGTCATGTAATAACATTGCAGAATTCTGGAGAGGAAAAAAAATTAGGGTCTCGGATGCCTTAGTATTATTTACTGGGTTTATAAGATTGTGAACTTGTGTGATATTTGAAAGGCCAGAATTTCTCAAATCAGCCTGTGACTTGAAGGATGCAGCAGAAGACACCTGAAAGTGAAGTGGTCCTGATTTTTATTAATTATTCATCAGCCATGTGGAGAAAACTGGGCTCCTTCTTGTGTGTCTCAAGCTGATCGTCAAAAAACCCCAAAGGTAGTCACGACCAGTAGCTGCTTCTGAAATGGCTGGTGACTTATAATCCCTTGCTCCAGGGAGTTTTTGATGCAAGACCCTGATCATTCACTGATTGACTGATGTGATTAACTTCAGTACCATAAGGTACACGCGATAGTACGTGTAAGCATTTATACAAGCGCAGGCCACCATCCTACAAGACTCTGTATTCTTGTATGACCTTGTCTATGTGCACAGCCTCACTGAGCTAAGATTGCTCATAAAGCAGAGTTATTTGTGTGTTTACAGGAGGGAAATCTGAGTGTACAGACGAAAAGATAAAAGTAAACAGGTAGGAAATATAAAAACAGTAGGTAGAAGCTGATCAAAACTTGTTTCAGAGAAGTTGCTGAGGGCATGGGGTTATGTTTTGCTTAATTGTTATTTAATGTCTCCTGTGGGGGAAGGATTTTTTTTTTCCTTATGAAATCACCCATTTTCTCACTTGAGATCTGAGAAAATTCCTTCAATGCTCAGTTTGGACAGACAGCAGAAAAGTCAGCACCGATCCCCCTGAAGTGCCCCTGAGATGCCAAAAGTGCAGAACGAACCAAAATATGTGTGTCTGCCTCTTTCCACCTCTGCCGGTGCGCTCACTGAGCGAGCTCCCGGGGAAAAAAAGCCCGCGTGGGAAAAGTCCACGCACAGACCAGATAAAAAAAAAAAAAAACCAACAACCTGTTTGATGCTTAGATGGGGCCGCCGGTTGCGGACATGGCAGTTTTACTACACACACTTTTTCCCCCCCCAATCTTTTTGTACACATGGGGACGAACAGGAGCCGCAGAGCCCCCCCAGGCAGCAGCTCCCCAAAGGCGAGGACCCTCATCCCAGGTGCCAGGCTCCATCTAGTGACACCGCCGGGGATGGCCGGGCTGCGATAAAGCCC
>NW_009648636.1:1679083-1687656 GCF_000708025.1 Charadrius vociferus
GCTTTTCCCCTCCGTCCCCGCAGGTCTGCTGGAGATCCGCGCCGTGGCGGTGCGCACCGTGGCCATCAAGGGCGTGCGGAGCTCCCGTTACCTCTGCATGGACGAGGCGGGGCGGCTGCACGGGCAGGTGAGCTGCGACCATCCCGCATCCCGGACCCCGGTCCCGGCGGCTCTATCCCGGGCTCGCCTTTCCCGAGGGACGTTTCCCGGGCTTAAACGGCAGGGGAGACCAAAGGGCTGACGTATTTTTTTTATGGGTGCCGTTGGGAACGGTTTAACAAAGCTTTGGGGTCCTCCCCACCCACCCCCTTTTCTCCATAGGGCCGGTGATTCTTGTCACTCTTACTGCCTGAAAGGCCGTCAGGGTTATTAGAATTCAGCAAGGAACATCATTTAGAAGGCAAAGTATGTGTTGCATGTCCCCCACCAAAATATACTGAAAACACAGTCCAGGGCAAAATTGTGTTGAAAAAGCCTCGTCGGTGGGTGGCTGCATTTCTGCCACAGAAATAGATTAAGTCGGGCCACAGAATCTGAATAATTTAATCTGAATAATTTAATCTGAATAATTTCGCACTACTCAGGTCATATATTCTAACAAAAAAAAATTAAAAAGATTATTCCTTTGGAAAGGAGATGCAGCCAGACGGCTGCCGGGCATACAAATCCCAGAAACACGGGGTTGTCACCTCTTAGGTAGCACCAAACAGAAATGGGATTTCGAGGGGAAGAAGGACTCTTCTGCACTGTCTCACGCCTGACATGTGGTAACAGCACACCTGTGGGACTCCAAGAGGTTGTGGAGTTGAGTGACCTGCTGACACCGCTGTGTTGGGTCATGCTTTTTCCCTAGATATGTCAGCGGATCAGCCAGTCATTATCAGTGATAGAAACTTGTTTTTGAAGCCGCATGAGTAAGCTGCCAGCTCTAGAATTTGAAGGGTAAGAGTCAGATTCAGCCTGTGTACGAGTGCTTTATAGGAGCCTGCGTTTCACAGACTGATGGCTTTTATTATGCCATAGTAAAGATACAGCTCGATTCTGCTCTGATTCCTCCGGCAAAATTTCTGCTGATTTCAGTCAGGCAAGGACTTGGCCCGTTGTCAAAACTCCCAGTACCTTTAATAAGAGCGATACTGATGTAGTGATGGTTTTGAATGCTTTTCTTTCTGCATTTCCTTGCTTTTCTGGGCTAGAATCGATTGATGCTGTGATAAGCTGCATAGGTTCAGACTGTATGGTAGGTCAATTATTAGCTTAATGTTTTAATGTACATACAAAGCAAAGTGATCAATGAAAACAAAGCAGAGCCTGGATCTTGCTCCCATCGGAGCTGCTGGATGGACTTTAGCTGTCACAGAATTTTAATACAGCTTTCATATAACACTGTTTCAAAGGCATATGCATATGCCTTGACTGAGACTGGGTTTGTTGGTGTACAGGATTAACTGCAGGGTATTTTTCCTGAAAACACAATGGCATGTAGCCATGCTGTCCCATCTGTATGTTGGGGACACCTGCTGTCACCTCTCTGCTAACAGCCCGGGCGGGCAGCTCTGCAGGCAGTTCATTGCCTTATCAGCGCTACGCTCAGGAGTGGAAGAACGAAAGGGCAAATACAGTGTCTGGGGACTGAAATGGGCAACCACTTCCACTCCTGCAACATGCCCTTTTTTAGCACTGGAAAACTGATGAGTAGGGTTGATATTTGAATGTGCAGTGTGCCGGAGTCTGTAGTTTAGGGCAAATTGTGGAACTGCTTAATATGCTGAGCTACTATAAATTCCTCCTGTGAAAAAAGTAATCTGGAAATACTTAAAGTGCATTTGGTACTTGTTTAAAAAATGCACTAGGGACAATCCCAATGAAATGAAGAGGGAAAGATACAGTTGAGACATTGGAGGTGCAATCAATAAGTGTTATTTGTAATGCGCACTTGCTCAAGAAGCTTTTTTATTTCATCGTCCTTGTTAGTGAGCCTGAGCACTCATAGAAATAAGGACAGCTAACAATTCAGGCATAAATTTGTATCATAGACATATTTTTCTGAAATATAATGTGTCTAGAAGGATAAATTTTGTGCAATTTTATTTGGAGAAAATGTGTTTTATAAAATTAGTGATTAGTTTAAAAAGTGCTTTTAAAAGACAACCAAATGTTTGCACTTAGTCATACTCCATATTGTTAAGGGTGTTTGAGAAAGGACTGAAGACTATTAAACATGCTCTATTCAGACAGGCAGAGCATTCATGTGAGGACACTTTTATCACTGCAGACTGAGACATAATCAGCAATTGTCTTTTATTGACCGTGAGTTCAATCACCTGCAGTGGCTGAGCCTGAAATAGCACTGGAATTGTAGGAAATGCAGTGCTTGTGTAAGGATCTGGAAAGGTCTGACCTGGTGATGCAAACTCCTAATACACTACCTGTACAGTATATTAGAAATCTATTTCTACAAATTCGTACCTAAGAAAATACATTCTTCTACCCAAAATCTTAACTTGCACTCTTATTAATTTGACAGTTGTAACTAATGCCCAGTGAGCAAATAACACTGTGTTAACTGGTCTTTTGTAATTTCAGCAAATGCTGAGTGAAAAAAAAGGCAATTATGTTTTTAGTATCATTTCACTGATTGGCCATGTTTGCCAAAGTACTGTCTTTGACAGCACTGCCTTTCTACAGACCCCATCTCGAAGCCCTTAACACAGGCAAACCACTGATAGGCATGGCGTTTTATACCTGAGGATTGTTGGATTAGGTCTCATGACTACAGTTAAGTACTGTCAGCAATTAAGGACAATTTATTTAAATGACCACTGTCATCTGAGATTCTTTTTCCTTGTGCTCGGGACAGGATAGGCGGTGGTAGCTGTGGAGAGGTACGCAACCGGGATTCAAAGCTTATTTAATATGATGGACGTGCATTAACTTCAGGAGTTCTGGATTAGGTCTTTTAATGGCCTCATAACCCAAAATGCATATTATGTGCAACACAAGGATCTCTAGTCGAATAGGGATAGGGATAGGGATAGGGATAGGGATAGGGATAGGGATAGGGATGGAATGGAATGGAATGGAATAGAATAGAATAGAATAGAATAGAATAGAATAGAATAGAATAGAATAGAATAGAATACTTTCGTTTGGAAGGGACCTGCAATGATCTAGTCCAACTGCCTGGCCACTTGAGGGCACTTCATCTCGGTGGCTGTGGTCCATTGCTGAAAGAGCGGTCACTGGAGCAATGGGTGCCACCTGCGTCCCTGCAGCAGCCAGGCAGAGAGGCAGCGGGCAGCTCACCAGCACGGACCTGGCAGCAGGGTCTGCAAGGTGCACTGAATTGGGACCCCCACGACAAGCCAGAGGGACACCCCCACTGCCAGCAGAGGGAAAAGGGCCGGTTGCATCCGAGGTTTACGTTGTGGTTGAATACAGTGAGTCTGGTGGGCGTATTTGTAATTCTCGTTCCTCTTTGCTGTTCAGCTCAGGTATTCCACTGAGGATTGTTCCTTTGAAGAGGAGATTCGTCCAGACGGCTACAATGTATATAAATCAAAAAAATACGGAATATCCGTGTCTTTGAGTAGTGCCAAGCAAAGACAACAGTTCAAAGGCAAAGATTTTCTTCCGCTCTCTCACTTCTTACCTATGATCAACACTGTGCCCGTGGAGTCAACAGACTTTGGCGAATACGGCGATTACAGCCAGGCGTTTGAACCGGAGGTGTACTCCTCGCCTCTCGAAACGGACAGCATGGACCCCTTTGGCATCACCTCCAAACTGTCACCGGTGAAGAGCCCCAGCTTCCAGAAATGACTCTGATCACACACACACGTTTTTTAAGAAATAATGCAGAATACTGCAGGGTTTTTAGCTTTTCATGTAGTGATATTTCGAACTTTTTTTGTATATTTCAGTACAGAGCCAGCCTTTTCCTTGCCATGTGTTGTACCTGTAAGAGATGAGTGCCCAGAGGCTATTCTAGAGTCTAAAGAATTGCTTACCCATAGTTTTATTTGGAAAAGGATTAAATAAGAAAAGCTTAACAGCTTCATCAGGGTTCCTCCATTACCGTGGTGATGATAAACTAATTACAATTTTTCTATATCAACTTCATTACCATGTGTGTTCACCTGTTATTTCTGCTCGTAGGAGCAAATGCAGAAAGCCTTTTTTCCAGTCACAGGGAGGTTAATGATCTCATAGCTTCAGAGGCCTTAAAGACAAACATTTGGAACACAACACGATTAAGGAAGACGTAGCAAATGCGGTTACGCAAACTAGAGTTAATGCTGTTTCTTGAAAAGCTGCTGACAACGTTCTGGGAAATCTTTCTATTGAAAGCATACCACTGAAAAAAACAATTCTGCTTGTATATTGTGCTTTTTCTTCCCTTAGGAAATCAGGGAAGGAAAAACTACTTCCTTCCCTTATTGCTAAAGGGTACTTTGGAAAACCGGATCTTTGATTTTTTTCAAGGCTAATTTATGTTGGCTGTGGGATCAGCATCATCCAGCAGAGTTCTCATTGACCTTAGTGAGAATTCAGTGCGTGGTTGGAAGAGCGCACAGAACTAGCATTTATGTTCGTCAGGTAGGGAATGAGCAGTTCAAATGAGTGTTTAAGTAAAGGTTCTGTTGTATATAAGCATGCACGTCATTAGCAAATGGAGAGAAAGACTGAAAATGGATGATGTATAGGTCAAATCAATTGCAAAATAGGTTTTTGTGTAACCTTTAACCATCAGCAATTCTTTCAAGTCCCTTCCAGGCTTGATTCTGCACCCGTGGGAATCAGTGGAGAGAGAGTTTAGTGACTTAAATGCTGCAAAATTGGGGTCAGCCACACTGTTGTTCTTGCAGGAAGGGATTATGAGTACTTCGTGGCCAAAACACAGATGTCTGATGTCTTCAGTTCTGTTCTCCCGTTCTAACGATTTGATGAAGGAATAACCAAGGTGAAACCAAAGAAAAAAAGGAAAAAAAAAATGTGAAAAAAGGGTTCAGGGATTCTACTCGTTTCCAAAGGTTCATTTATAATAGAGATTTCTATACAAAAAAAAGCTTGCCTGGAAATACTGGTGTTCTTCTGACCTAGCACTTCATTGCCAATGCAATATTTATAATTAATTTATTGAATACATACATCTGTTTATTTTGTTACTGTTATTTATGCTCAAATTTCTATTTATATACTCCTGAAGGCGGGTTTTTTAGTTGCAACAGATTTTGTGAAGTTTTGTAATCACGAAATTTTAGCAAACGATAACTTTTTAAATTTCTGTGCATTATCAGTAGTGTAATGTGTACATTTGCAATAAAAAAAAAATCATCTTCAACACAGAAATCTAGCTGACTCTTTTGTCACTCCTTTAGTCTGGAGACTTCAAGGAGCTTTAGCAAAGTGCTGGCGTCTGGCTCTGCAGCAGCTGTGTGTGTGAAGGTGGTGTCCCTTGTGAAGGTGGCGCAGTTGAGGGACAACAGATGAGGATGGGGAGAGACAACGGGGTTTTCCCAAAGCCAGGCAGTGAATGCTGAGGCTGGAATTCGAGTCTCTCTGCTGCCAGTTACCGATGAGCTCCATGGGAAACACCAAGTCTAAGAAAAGTATCTCTGTTACAGAAGGGTTTTGGAAACAACTCATTAGATTTTGACCTTGGGATACGTGAAGGTCACTCCATCTAGTCCTACGTTATTATTCTCTTGATACAACAAATGAGCGAAGCGAAGCTTTAAGCTGTGTGAGTGTGTCTTGATGTTTCCCTCCCAGTCCCCATCATTCAATCATAGAATAGAATCATGGAATCATTTAGGTTGGAAAAGACCCTTAAGAGCACCAAGTCCAACCATAAACGTAACACCGCCAAGTCCACCACTAATCTGCATCCCTAATCGCCACATCTACACGCCTTTTAAACACCTCCAGGGATGGCGACTCCACCACTTCCCTGGGCAGCCTGTGCCAGTGCTTCACAACCCTTTCGGTGAAGAAGTTTTTCATAATATCTATCCTAAACCTCCCCTGGCACAACTTGAGGCCGTTTCCTCTTGTCCTATCGCTTGTTACTGGGGAGAAGAGACCGACGCTCCCTTGCTACACCCTCCTTTTAAGAAGTTGTAGATCTAGGCCGGTGAGTGCTGCCTGTCAGCATCATCAGTTATACTTAACCTGCGGCAAATCAGTCATGGATTTGCATCTATTGTATAAAACATCCCTTTTTTGTTCCATATATTTCATCAAAACCCGCCGTTCACACTCCTCGCAGCCTTCGAGGTGCCGACGCTGAAGGAAGCGCTGCTTGGAGGATGCGATTCCTTGGGGAGATGGGAAAATCCACCAGCAGCTGTGGTTTCTGTGATTCTTCTTCAGCTGCGCAAAATCCACCTGCAACGTGCAAAAAATCCTGGGGGTGGAAGGCTGCTCCTTTCTCAAATCAACACCATAATCAACGGTGCAGCGGGGGAGAAAACTGGTTATTTTCGCCTGAAAAAGATGTCGATTTCTGGCAGGGAAAAAAGACTGAATGTTTCCGTTTGGAAATGCTGTGAGTCACGGGAATTGCAGATTTCTTGGCTGGCAAACATCTCCCGTGGTGTTTCCCATTCTCCTCTGTGCTGAGCCACTGCCACACATCCGGAGGATTCTGGCTCCTCATGTACTGGGAGATGTAGTCCTGATTTTCAAGTTGTTTTATTCCAAAGGTTTTCAGGCTTGGGGTATTTTGTTTTTCTGTTTTTCCTTTCCAGTTTTGATCAGCCACTATATTTTCTTGGAACATTAGATACCTTTCAAGACCTTTCTGTAAAAAATCAGAAAACAGAAAACAAAATAAATATGAACTTTTAAAGTTTGGTCAAAAAAATCCACTTTTACTTTTCAGCTAAAAAATTGCACAGTTTTGATGGGAAACACAGCGAGTAACAGTTCAGAGGGTACGCTGTTTAACTTAACCAGTGAAAGATTTTTTAAGCAGATGTAACACAAATATTGCTCAAGAGCGCAAAGATGAGCACCCTTACATTTGCGAACGGTGCCTTGAGCTCTCCGGTGACCCTATTTGCTGACACCTTTGGATTTGCATCTTCCACCAGCAGCACAACGTTTCTTACTGCAACAGGATGGTTAGAGGTTGGTTCAATATTTATTCAGAGGGAGGGAAGAATGCCAGGAGCTGAATTACCCACACCGCTTCCTGGAGCACTTCAGTTTTCCTTGGAGGTTTCCCATCCAAGCGCTGACCAGACCTGGCTGTTTTGCTTATAAAATCTGACAAGATCACAGCTTGAGGTGGAAGGAGAACTGGAAAATCCCTTCCATGAGACACCTGACTCGGTCAGGAACTTGGCGTGCAAAACCTCGAAACAGCATTGCCTTTGGTTGTGTGGGAATGTAAACACCACCACCACCATTCACTATATAGTCGGGGTTGATCATAGTTTCTCAAAGACAGTAGGACAACGGCAGCACTTCATTTGCAATGGTACATTTTACAACCCTGAAAGGTTTTTAAAGGTCAGGTGTCAAATGTCTCCTTGTGAAGCCTCAGTTAGAAGCTATGATGTGCAAATACGGGTTGTTAGAGCAGTGGGAAGGCTGTAGGAAAGGAGACACTGGGCATCACCATTTCCACTTTGGGGCAGTGTAAAAAGCTGTAAATCCTTTAGTCAAGAGCCGTAATATCAACTTTACCTTTGCTTGAAGCACTGAGACTATGTTCGTGGAAAATTTGGGACCACTCTTTCTACTCTGCCAGCGTACTTTGTATATGAATGTAGAACAACATGATAAATTAAATAAATGTACTTTCTTTTCTCAAAAATCTATAGAAGCCCAACCCTCCTTTCGGGCATCACACACAATGAAAGCAGAGATGCGTTTCCCTTGGAAGCCAATGGGAGTGCAAAAAAGAAATCATTAGGACTCTGAATTTGGGGTGAATTTGTGACAGTCTGGGCACCCAGAACCCCGTTGGATGAGACTATTGACGGTAAGAATGCCCCAAAATAGGACTTGTGTTTTGTAGTCTTCTTGCCAGGACATTACTATATTTTCAACATTCTTCATCAATCCCGCTGCCTACTGAGATCAAAGAACTTGCTTTTCATTAACTTCCAAAGCAAGATTTGAATTGTAGCTATGACCATAGAGGGAACCTTCAAAGACACCTTATATTTCCACTGGCATCAGCGCACAGCCTGCGTTTGCTCGTGACGGCGTGGTTGTGGAGCAGGCAGGTATTCACACGGGGCAAAACCTGCGGTGATTTCACGCGAGATCCAGCGACATCTACGCTTTAAATTAACGCAGAAAACGAGCTGGCTTTACAGACACTCTATATAAATAGCTCTATATGGAGCGACCTCATATAAATCAGTAACACCTGCTGCGACGGAGCATTTTTAATGAACTGTGCTGGTGCACCTGGTTAGCTAAACCTTTTGTAGCGTGCCTTTATTTTCACTCGAACGTAGTTTTATTTGTTCTTTAGACCCACCTCGGGATTTTAAAGCTGTCTTTTCGAGTCCTCTGCCCTCCTGCGTTGGACTGGGAGGGTAACGGACCCCCTG
>NW_009648636.1:1688183-1710293 GCF_000708025.1 Charadrius vociferus
GGTAACGGGTCGGCCTAGGGGGAGGGAGGGGAAGCTCCGGGCCTGGGCCTGGGCCTGGGCCTGGGCCTCGGGCCTCCACAGTCGGCAGTAGGAGCTGAGAAGGAAAAAGTGAGGGGCGAAGGGCGAGTAATGAGCCCGGGGAAGGGGCGAAGATGGAGAAGGGCGGGGGAAGTGCTCCTCTATGCTCTTGCTGAGCGACCGAGCTGCTCGATCTCGGCTTTTCCACCATTTGTGGAAACTCGACCCAGAGTTGTGAGCTTGTAGTTAGCAGTGTTATGCTAGTGAAAGTACTGAGCTGGATCGCCGAGTATGTTGTTCTTGGCGAGTTATTATAAACTTGTTTGAAAACATAGTGTGCATAACTGCATCTTCATTTAAATCGGTGTGTGGTATTTCTAAATATGGATAGTTGCATTTCAGAGATGATGCAGCATGTTTTTATTTCTGCGAGTTGCTTGTGTATAGTGTGAGTTTGATATGAAATGAGAATAGATGATAAAGATTATACTTCTGTCTTCGCAGGTTTCATGGTGAGGGGTATCAGGAGGGGTATGCTGAAGGCAGTCATGTTGGAGTTGTCGAGGGAAGGAGGTATGGATCGCTCCATGGTGCCAAGATCGGGTCTGAGGTAAATGGGAAAATACTTCAGAATAGCAATGTTTTCTGTCATCAGAAAATTGTTGTAATACAGAAACTGTTGGGCAGAGCCTTATATATTGGTGGTCTGAAGCCTGCTATGTTACACTGGTTTGTATGTGTCCAAGAGGACCCACAGAACTAGTTTAAAGGTGTTATTTTCATTTGAACAGTTAAATAGAGGGTTTGATGTTTTCTGAGGTTATTTGCTCTGTGAAATTTTGGTTAATTTTGCCTGAAAGGGAGGATAAGAAGAGACAAAATCGAACAAGCTTGCTCAGAAAGCTTGGGGATGGACTGTACATTTATTTTTATAATCCAGAATTGTGGTTAAAGGTTCCCTTGTACCATTTCCTGTGTCTTAGCATTAGGGGAAAATGTGGAATCTTGAGACCCCTTGGTTGGAGAACCGTAAAGGAACGATTCTGTGTGTCCCTGTTGCACTCTTTTTTGTTTCTAATGCTGGGACAGTTTGTTGATTGAGGCACAATTATTTTTTAGTAGAGGGAGTCAGTTCTCTATATTGCCACACAATGGCATGCCTGACTCAATAAGCTTTTCTGGAAATCAAAGGACTAGAGGGTGGTGGTGAGGCACCTTGACTTGTCTTGTGTGTCCAGCTCAAGTTTCTGTTAACATGGAGTGTGTTCAGTGCTGTACAATGTAATTGCAGTATTTTTGGACATGAACTAGATTTTTTCAGCTTTGATGGGAAACTGTACCACAGGATTTGTGGCAGGCCTTACTTCAAAGTACAGCACCACATATCTAAATCTTTTCAATGTATTGAAGACCTTTGGGTAATTTGGCAATTTGCCTTTTTGGT
Source organism: Charadrius vociferus (assembly GCF_000708025.1). Lineage (NCBI taxonomy): Eukaryota > Metazoa > Chordata > Aves > Charadriiformes > Charadriidae > Charadrius > Charadrius vociferus. Next base: position 1,689,646 of record NW_009648636.1, read on the forward strand.
ATTTTCAGGTTTCAGAAAGTTAATTACTACAGAAAGAACGGTAGCAATGGCTTTAATCCATTTTGAAGTGGAAAAGGTGAACTGTCAAATTCTGAAAGGATGGTTATTGTAAAATTTTGGGTTGCATTTGGGTGTGATACAGAGATGTACAATGATGGAATATTTTCCTACTTACACTACAAGTATGTAATTCCAATGTGAGAATGTTAAACAGCAGTCTCCAAAGCAGAATAGATTTATATAAAATGGTCCTTGACAGATGGTAAGGGAGAATTGCTCTAATGTACTTACATTCAGGAAGCTTCAGAGGATGGTAGGATTATAGACAGTCACGTTAAAAGAGAGAAAGAGTGACTTGGGTAATCTTGGACCTGTCAGCCTATTTTGTGTCTTGGGCAAAATTATGATGCTCATCTGATAATTGCCTTGCTTGGTAGAGAATTTAAGTAAGATATTATAATTAAAGTGTGTCTGTTTTCGGGCACATTCCTCAGGCAGGCTTAGACACAGTATCTGCTTGGGCTTCAAGCAGAAGATTGGCACTGCTTCCCTGTGGTAGGGCAGTGCTAATTAAGCTGAGAAATCTGTGGCTAAGTGTCCAGGGGCCAGGTGTGTTTTATCAAACGCAGTAGCTTGCGTTTACAGCAGTGGTAACTGCTATATCTGTCAGTTGTTTCCACTTACCTTGGATCTCTAAGCAGTTTCGGGGCATGCAAATTAAATTTTTGTCAACAAAAAATTAATTGGAAGCCTCACTTCAAATATGCTTCAGCACATAATAGGATGTTAAGTCTGAAAGCCATGTTTGGGCCTTAAAAAGAACTCCAGTATGTGCTCTAACAAACATAACTAACAGAAGACGAACTACCAAACCCTCCCACTCTGAAGTGGTTTGCAGGCCACAGGAGCTTTCCAGTCCAAGAGTGGTTTGTAAGTTTAAATGGCAGCTGTATGCACACACAGACATATGGTCCAAAGTGGGATTAGGCTGTGATTTTGGACTGAATTTCTCAGAGTCAACTAACTTTTATTTCAGCTGTCTGCATTGTTTTTCTGTGAATGTTAAGTCACTTCTGAAAGGGACTCCAGCTGCCTTATACAGTTGGTGCCTTGAAGGACTTACCTATATTCCTATTTCATTTGGTGTCCAGAGTTGTAATGAAAAGTTCTGGCAGCAAGGCTAGCTTAGTCAGCTCCTCGTTCTTCTTTCTGATTCCATTCTACCTTGAGTTAGGCTGGTAAAATTGTTTGCATATTAAGTCAGAAAAAAGTGTGGTTTCCTCTTTGGTTGACTTGGTAGCTCCCTCAGTCCAGCTGGGACGCCTTTTTGTAGGGCTGTACATGGGCAGCTTAAACTGACAGTGCTGCAAGAACGAATACTTACCAAAACATCTTAAATAGGCTATTTTCTAACTGTCTCCATACTACCACACTTTATTATAAATTTTAGGGTTCGAAGCATAAAGTATGGCTAGTGTTTTGCAAATATTTTTTTTTATTCTGTATTTTAAACATTTTGTCTTCTCATGCTAAACAGTTTCTTACAAGAAGTTTTCTGACTCTTGTACTGTGTAACACAGCCCTCATTTATCCTACCCTAATTTACTGAACTTTCCAGTGAAGAAACGTATTTGTATATCCAGTGATTTGTTTCCTGAAGAATGGAATACAATGTAGTGCTTTATTTTTGTTTTACTATATATGCTACATGTATTATTTTTTTTCCTCATGACATTCTGATAAATTTGCAGATTGGCTGCTACCTTGGGTTTGCACTGACATGGCAATGTCTGCTCCAGAAATGCATGGATGAAAAGAACAGGTAAGCTAAAAAAAAAAAAATTTCCTCTTCCTTTAATACAGTTTCAAATTATGGTGTCCAGTTTTGCCTCTTCCCCGGTGCAAAAGAAATAGTGAAAAACAAAAGAAAGGTGAGCAGACGGCCACTATCATATGCTGGTCCTTGTTATACCGAAAAGAGGATAAGGGAACTTGGTTTCTTCTGCCTGGGGAAGAGAAAGCAAGGGAGATAGCTAGGGGAAGTTCTAGGTAAGGTGGAGACACGTTCCTTGCAGAAGGGCACAGCAAAAGGACAATAGGCAACTTTCACAATTTGAAACAAGCTAAGTTCTAACGTGCCATAAGGAGAAGGCCCTTTCCCGTGCAAGCAGCTAAGCGCTGGGACGAGTTGTCCAGAGAGGTCCTAGAAGCTCCATCTTTGTAGATTTTCAAAATCTGGTTGGAGATGGCCCTGAGCATCCTTATCTAGCTTTGAAGTTAGTCCAGTTTCCACAGAAGGTGGACTACGTGACCTCCAGCTGTCCCTTCCAACCTACATTTTTCTGTGACTTTCATTATCTTCTCCAGAAGTTTTTTTCTGTCCACTTTTGATTAATTTATCTGACAGAATTGCCACCATACCGTCAACCATTTTGATATGTGTTCTGGTGAGCCTTTTTTATTGCATTTCTTTATTTTGCTCAGTCATCTAGTCAATAGTTCTGAAGATTCTTGAATATTTCTCAACTTTTGGCAGGTAAGTCAAAAGGGAAACCTTAACTTTTATCAGTTGTGCTACAGCTTAATTTCTGATTATGGTTTAGATATATATCAGATACACACTTTCAGTGAACTAAATGGGAGAAGTTGAATGAAAAAGAAGGATAATTTTCATATTGACAGACTGAAAAAAGCTTCTGTAGTAAGCTCATTGTTTTTTTCTGGGTTTTGTTTTTGTTTTGTAGCAAAAAGATAAGGGCTCTGGATTCGTTAATAAGGATGATTCAGAAATTCCCTTATGAAGACCCCACTTATGATAAGCTGCAAGAAGATCTGGAAAAAATCAGAGGAAAATTTAAACAGGTTTGTAGGATTAAGTTGTTCTTTTAGCACAAAATGGTATTACTTTCTGCAAATATTTAGGCTCTAAACCTGCTCATAAATGCAGTATTTGTGCAGAGCAATTATTGTTCTCCTTTTGCAATCATAATAAAAATACTTTAAATAAAGTGAATTAAGTGAAAGTACTTGATAGTTGAAAATTTCCCAACCAACAGCAAATGAAAAATAAAAGAAAAATATTCTTTAAATGAAAATCGAAAATATTATTTGGCAATGAATTAGAAGTGGGACCAGAAGAAGAGAAATGGAGGAACTGGGAGTTTTGTTGAACATTCTTCTTAGAAGACAGATGCTTCGAAACACTTTCGTGTATTCTTTTTTAGGTTTGTTCAATGCTAAATATTCAGTCTGATTTTAGAATCGGTACTGAAAGATCTTCACTAACATTTTGAATATAACAGATGAAGATAAACATGGATGACCAAAGAAGAAACATTAAAACTGGATAACTGGAAAAATATTTATCTACTTTTATTTTAAACAAAATCAAAAGAGTGAAGAGGTGCTAAATACTCAAGGGAAAAGGGAAAAGCATTGAACTTGCAACAGTACTTCTCATGTGTCATTTAACGTTTCTTATCTCCAGGTTTTGTTTAGGATCACTGAAACACCAGTGTGCAAACCCCCCAAACTTGTTTTAATTCCTCACTAGCCTTGCATTGATAAATTGATTCCTCAAAAGGAAAACATATGCATTTGCAAAGTTTCCTTATTTAAAGGGTGTATATTATTTAAAAAATCTGTGAGAGCAGATCATTCAGTTTACACAATGTGTAGGTGTAAGATAAAGATTCCTGCCCATAAAGTAGCTGTAGCTCAGAACATGACATTTGAACTTTCCACTGGTTCTGCAGACTGATCCAGTGTGGGGGGAAAAAAAAACCACCAAAGCCCCCAAAAACAAAACCCCAAAAGCTAGCAATTATAAGTGATCAGCGAGAGAAACACGACTACCAGCAGAGATGTGCTACTAATTTATTGTTAATTAGTACATTTTATCAAGGAATAGCTTTTTATTTTCCAGTCTTTATAATATACTCGATTCTCATTCCAAAAAATGGATGCCCTCAGCTAAATGTATTCCATCTATGTTAGTTTAAGAGAAATACAGTCAGTTATTTTACCTGAAAGATATTTTAGGTTGGGCGGCTAGATAGCTTTGCACACGATTTGCAGTGCAGTTATGTAATGAATTCTAGGAGATCTTTCATCACTTGTAACATATGCATGTCTGGCAAAGTCTACGTGGCATAGTGAGGGTTCATAAAGAGAGATTTGACTACCATGAGTATCAGAAGCTATATGCAGGGTAAACTATCTCAGGCAAAGGACATGTTTTAATATGGCCACGTGCTTGAACGACACTGCTTTGTGCCCACTAGACCACAATTCCGTTTTACTTGTACAGCTTTTTTATTACACAAGAAAATAACCAACTTGCGTTTTTAAAATGTTCATTACCTGGTCACATCCGGGACAGGAAGGACATGCATTCCACTAAAATTTTTGGATTTTGGGCTCTGAAGATACAGCAGTTTTGCTGACTGTATGGAGGGAGTTGTGTGCATATATATCGATTTATTTCAACATAATCTTTTACTTTTTTTCTGTTTCCTGAGTATGCAAGTATGCCAGTATCAGAGGCTTTTCTTAATAACTGGTTGCTGGTGCACTTTTTGTTTGCTTGTTTGATTGTCTTACATGTGTAAGTGTTCAAACAGCTTTGATAAACATAGTGAGTGTCAGGGCCATCTAGTGGAGGAGGTCGTTGTATTGTGTACGAAATAGATTATAAGAGTTGACAAATATTTATATAGATAGAATTTGTTAAAATAGAGTACCAAAGATACATACGCATGATACAGCTCTTCTTGAGTACAGCTGGCTTTTAATTGTTATGCAGCTAAGCCACTGGGAACCAGAACAAGCACCAAACTGCAAGTACCTGAAAATAGAAGCAAAATAAAGTAGCACACCCTGTAATCTCAGTACATAGATAGACACAGAACAAAAAGATTATATACTAGAGAAAAGAAAGCTAATTTGACTTCTTATTACTTCAGAGAAGTCCAAATTTGAAAAAGTCGTCTCTGCATCCGCAAACCAGTTTATTTTTGCAAATCAAAATATTTTACCTATTTACTTCAAAGTAATGAAAGGTACTAGATATTAATCTAGGATTAACTTTGACTCAAAGTATTTTTTGTTGAAATCCGTGAATTATTCTTTAAATAAACTTCCCCTGGATTTTGGTCTAAAAAAGGCTTTTTTTTTTGTTGTTGTTGTTCTTCTGAATGATAGTACAAAGAGAAGTAAATGCTGGAGGTCTAAGTATTCATGTTTTAAAATGTGGCCTTTTTTGGAGTCTTTGTACCTGGTTTACAAGGTAAAAGTGAGGGAAGGGATGTGGGAGCCCAAAGTATCTGTGAAGTATTTGATTGCTAGAAATGTATAATACGTAAGTTATGTGCAAAATGCTACTCTAGAGATTGTATCAAAACCAAAATTATTTTTGTTCGACTAAGGAGAGGAAGGATCTTTGCAGATCAAGTGGTTAATGACTTATTTTGAAAATTGGTTTGGTGGCTAATTTTCTTGTACTGCTTTAATTTTATTTTTAACAATTAAATTTTCATTATCAGAATAAATTATTTACATATATATTATATATATGCATATTTAACTATAAAGATCATAGGAACCAGGACTTCAAACTGGGATATGCCAGGTTTAGGGTTGCTTATTAGGTCTTTAATTTAGCTCCATATTTGTGTACACACTGATGGAGCCTCTTATTCCATGAGTCTGTATTTTTCTGAATATCTTCTGTCTCCTGTCTTGTATGGGCCTGATGATGTTTATTAAATGAGGTATGGTTAAAAATTCTGTTGGATATGTAGTCATATACTTTCTTCGGTGCCAACTTTTTAAGTGTTTTCTGCAACAGAGTTGTGGGGTTTTCTGTGATGTTCAGGGCTGTAGCAGTGGAGTCTTCACAGCATACTGTTGGGGTATTTTGATACCTTATTTACAGCTAAGGAGTTAAAGCCCAGGTTACATCAAGAATATTGATTTGCCTTAACCAATGTGAGATGTCTAATGTGACTCGTTCCAAATAGTTTTGCATTTTGAGTACTTGAATGCTTCAGAATGTGCCTCTTGCCAGGGTCAAGAGCGGCTATGAGTACCTAGCTTTTTTACATGTTTGTATTTTTGTCTGTTTCTCAGATCAGTCACCTAGAAAATGAGGGACATTATGGTTGGCAAACACCTGTGAAAGGTGTGTGCTTAAGCCAGCTAGAATGCTACTAGGGAAAAAAATCTGTCAAAATTTTGAAAACCATTATTCAATTTTGTGAGATGCGTATATGGTTTCTTTTCGTTTGACACCTTTCCTGTTATGTTAATATCTTTCTAAAATCCTTAACAAATGAAAACAAATTCTTATAAACGGCCTCATTAGTTTCACACCCTGCTTACTCATCCTGTGTCTCAGATGGTCAGGAATCCAGTGGAAGCAAGTGTTACACTGTAATTAAAGACTCTGTCAGAAGATCTGTGCAGAGAGGCTGAATAAAGCTTCTGTGGACCACGGTCATTCAGACATTTCCTGGTTTGAATGCTTGACTGTGCAACTTCAGTATTGCTTTAAAGATTGGGTTGAAAAGATACGGGGAAAAAATGCAATCTTGTAGGTTACAATATTGGCTATTAATAAAGTCTGACATAGCGGTTGTGGCTCTGTGCTGTATTCTTAAACAGGATTGAAATTTTGCAGAAGTACTTGATCTGTTAACAACAGTTAAGATAAAAAATTTCTGCCCAAATTATTCAAGTTGCTAAGACTTAAAAATATATTGCTGTGTACACCACCTCTAGTTATTGCTCAGTAGTTAGGGAGGAATGTTTGAAACATTTAACTTACAAATTTCTGACTTGTCTGGGCTGCGTTCTGGCTTGTTTTGTTTCTTCATAATCATCTCAGCTGAAGTTGTAGAATACAGAATTTTATTAAAAGGTGGATACAGACCTAATTACATCTAGTGTACTGAAGTCACTGCAGTCGAGAAGACTTGTAATTTTTCTTTCTACGATGTGTAGAACTCTGACTACAGTGATTTCATTTCCTTGCAGAATTGCATGCTGCTTCAATGCTGTCTTGAAGCCATGGGATCATAGCTGCTAATACCAAATCAGGCATCACTAGAACATGTAAATCTGACTTTGTAGGTTATCTGTGTCATTGTACTATCAGTACAGTAAAAAAAAAAAAAAAAAGTAGGATGGAGTTTGTTAAAGCTTCCTAGTAAAATTCATTAATAAAACACTTGTTCTATCTTCCTTACACAGCATATTTTCTTTACATTTGTTGTAAACTGTAATGTGAAGGAGGTCAATTTCAGCTTTGAATGAACATCTGTAATCAACAGAAATGGGTGAAATAAACCAGAAAAAATCTGGGTATGCAATTGTTCACTTAAAAATCAGCCCTGTAGGAGCAGTCTGGCTCATTCATTCTTTTGTTTTTCTGAAACAAAGTTATGACAATTTACATGTGGATGTGTAAGGGAAGTCTGGCTTCACAGTTTGGCATGCCTTGTTTGGTTATGTGACTTTTTGATATGATTGCTATTGAGGTATGAGATATATAAGCAATAATGTGTTCTAGTACGCACATAGAACCTGTGCAAACTCATGCTGCTAGCTTTCTGGATATCTGCCATTTAGCGCAAGAAAAATAAAGACTGGTTTAAACACTCTGGTTTTGTAGGATTATTTTTGGTGGGAAAAGTACACATTTTGGTCTGTGTCTTTAGGATTTCTAGAAAGGTAGCACATTTTCATTGATCATTTTTAAATAGATTACGTTAAGATAAAACTGAGTTTTAGTTTTTCAGTAGATCCATTCCAAAATTTATATAGGTTTTGTTTTTTGAAGAGATGCAAGAGAGAGTTTGAGCCCTATAGTGTATTTATGAATGCTTATTTACACTTTGGCTGTAAACGCAACTTCCTTTATTGGAACAAAGGGAGATCCGTCTGTCAAAAGTCTGCCTGCACACTAGCACTCCACAGTGCTTTAAAGTAAGAACTGGTACCCTTTTAAGATATATGACTTACCCCACAGAATGAGATCAAATAATGTGAAATTTCAAGGTTTTAAATGTATAAATCTTGTTCTGTTGACATCTTTTTGTTCTGTAGGCATCTACATCCCTTTTTGAGTCCTTTTTGAATGTAAAGTTTTAATGCTTATCTCCACATTAAGGTATTACCAGAAAAGAGCATTAAAATGGAATCTTTTATTTATAAAAATCATGCAACTACAGGCCTGGATCTAATATTTATTTATTTACTCACAAGATACCAAAGCTGTATATTTTATTAGATACAGCCTTCTGTTTCAAGATTTAATTTACTAATCTTAGATTCTTTTCTAGCTCTTTTGAGTTTATGCTCAAATCAAAGTGGGTGACTTCTCCCTGGGTGGCTTGTTTGAATGTTTGTGGGGTTTTTTATAATGTCCTGTAATTACTTGGCAGTGTTACATGCTTGAAAGGGAATGCTGATGATACTAACAAATGTCATTTTCTGGAGATAAAGGTGTGGGTATGCAAGATGGGGATAAGACTCCTTGTAAGGGTAATTGCTTTCTGAAACGATTTCCGCAATGATAGCGGCGTGAAGCACTACGCATTTTTGACAGTGCTGGTGTGCCTAATGATTTTAAGGATATTGTTTGAAATCTGCTGGAATATTAGAATTATCTGAAGCCCCTCAGGATTAGAATCTTTATTTCTGATGGGAGTTTGTTCAGGGCACTTCAGAGAAGATTATAACAAAGCTGGATCAGGCAGACAACGCAGTGTGTGTCTGACACTGTATCTCATACTAATCTTCTTAAAGAGAACAGCTTTGGTTTGAAACAAAAGGTTTAATATTTCTACTAATGTTATAGTTCTTCATATTCTTGGTGCTACTCGGTATGAATGTTAGTGTCTTTTGAATGCTGTCCTTTGCAAGTCCTTATGGCAATGGGTTCTGGTCTAATTACAGCCTAAAACTTCAGTGTTCACAGTTTGGCAGGTAACCATGAAGATTCTTATTTTACAGTCTGCCAGAGTTGGTTTTTTAATGGATAAAATCATGACAGTACACATTACCACAGAAATGTATATATCACCAGAGAAAATGGAGATTTGGGAGGTGTGAAATGAGTTCTGTGGCAAGTTTCCAGTTGCAAGTTTTGCTCTCTAGGATTGACGTGTAAAGGTCAACTAGAGCAATCTGGTACTGAAGCGCTTCAGCAGGTCTCAGTGTTTTGGATTGCAGAACCAGCTCAGCCTCTATTGACATTAAAAATAATAATAAAAAAGCTTTGTGCGCTGTTTTGAAAGCAGTCTTCTAGGTATATAACTTCATGCACTCACACTTGAAAATAATGGTTTCCTTAGCAGAGACAAGAAGAGATCTTGGAGCTCTTGGATTCTTTGGGATTGTTTAGACTACACTGTGCAGTGGGATGCTATCTGGGCCAAAATTAAAACCAGCTTAATGCAGCAGAAAGAGTATCCCTATGTTAGAACGAAGCACTGATCTAGCTGATGTACAACACTGTTACATATCAAAATAAGCTCTGTTTTAACACTGCTTATACAGTTAGCTCATTTGTAGCGAATGTCAATATCTCTTTGGCATCACACTGAATATTCCCGCCGTAATCGCAGGAGTGTTTATTCCCTAAGTGTAATAATTACATTCTTGCAGCGTTTTTCATCCTAAGATTCTGTAGGTACTTTGCACCTCTTGAACATACATATAGCTCTACCAAATGATGTAATGCTCTGTGGAAGGAAACATGCTCAGTAAACTTATCTGAAACATAACCAACATAGGAGACTTTGGAAATCTTTATTAATGTAAAGTAGTACCTGTTCATTCTCATGAAATATATGAAAGGTGAAAAATAATCAGCCATAGTAAGTGCCAGTTGGTTTGGAAGTGGCTTGCTATACAATGTTTTTAATTGTTCTATCATATTTCATACGCGTGTGTAATTAACCAATAACATGTCATTCTGTGTATCTGTTTTTGGCATGGCAAAATTGCCTACAGAAAATTTCTCAGTCGGTATAAGAAATGGCATACAGCTTTTGTCTTGAAAAATTAGAAAGCTTGGTTGTAGTTGTGCAGAATTTATATGGATGGCATATGAAATAGTGGTATACTGACTGAAAGAATTAAACTGATACTTGTTTATAATAAAAATACAGAGTTTACTTTTAGCAAAGTGTTTAGGCAGAAAGAAGATTATTTGGTCTGTGTATCCCGACTTGGCACTAGACAGAATCAACATCAGTGTTTGTCACTGTCTTTCAGATTTCATTGTTTAGCAGCGTATTTTGCTGCTTTATCTCAATGTAATAATAATTACAATTTTTAACCTTCAGCATCTTCAGGATTCTGGGGAATAATCAGCACCGCATGGAATCTTTCTTGATTGTAGGAACTGTGAGTCAGCAACCCTTTAATTTTTTTAGTTGCAGCTATTGTTCCAGCAGCAAGCTTTACTGCTATTGTCCACTGTTTGTCCAGCTCACGTTTACTGGACTGTGGGAACGGATTAGGGTTTCATGGCTTTTTTTTCCTTCTTGCATAAACTCTTGATCAAAGACATTCCTTGGATGACAAAACACTGTATACTGTGTCACACAGTCCTGACCAGACTGCACGAACAGTAGTTTAAAAACACATGCCTACATTGTTCTCTAAACTGGCTTTTTTTTTTTTTTTTTGCGATGTATGTGCAGACACGGAATTTTTGAGACCCCGTTTACCTCCTTGAAAAAACACACATACAGAAGTTATTGTTAATAAGCACTTGACAGTTTTTGAAATACAAGTAAAAAACAAATGACTATTTGAAACTAAGAATCCATATAATGGTATGCCAATTTTAAGCAGAGCTAGAGGTTATGTCTGCAGTGTATTTCCTTCTTGAGGAGACCTTGGTTGTGGTGCAGTTAGTCAAGTGCACTGTAAACTTAAAACCACATGGGCTTATGACATCATTTTCTGTGTCATATCCAGAACAACTAAGATGGAGAATAATTTGAGCACAGTTTGGGAAATCATAACCCTGCTTCACTATAGGTACATTGTTAGAACCACACATTGAGGATCTGGTCCATTATAGCTGCATGTCTTGCTCTTCTTTTAAGTTCTCTTATTGCATAAAAGATGAGGAGAAACTTCACAAAAATCCAGTAGCATCATTATTTCTCAAACTAATGAGAAAGAAACAAATCGTGTTAGAGAAAAATGTGGAGAGACTTTTTCAAGGATCTTTGACTTGTGATTTGCCTGAAATTCTCCTTCAACAGAAGCGTGGGAGAAGTGGAAAGAGCTCCCTTAAGACAGCTTAAGCAGCTTTACAGAGGGATTTAAAAACACAGATATAATAAAAACTATATTTACGTGATTGGAAAGTTGTTTGTGGATGAGAGAACACTTGTGTTTCCACAAACGTGTGAGGCTTTGCATGTACTTGTTTGACTCTGCAGCACTGTTGAACACTGTCGTGCAGGAGTGAAGGCAGGTGAAGTCTTTCAGTTATATTAGAAAGATATTGTCCATAAGGAACCTTTCTGATCCCTTGCAGTCCAGGGGTCTCCATGAAAAGAGAAACCTGAATGAATAAGTGCCTGATAGATGTATTGTCTAAAAGGAACAAAGCGGTCATAGTGAATGACTGAAACAGCTACAGAAATACTGAGTCAAAAATATGAAATAAATGTATTATGTTAATAAGAAATAATGTTTACTTTTGAGTAAATAATTGCTGATGCCTTCTGAAAATCTTGGGAAGATACTATGTCTGTGCATATAAAAAGAACATAGCTATATTTAGCAGGATACGTTTGCTGAAGATCTGATCTTCATATTTAAAGTAGCTGCACAAATGTAAAGAACTATGGCCTGTGGGTGTTCATGGAGCAAAAAAGCTGTTCAAAAATAGGCCCCTGTACTCAAACAAACTATAGTGATAAAATCTAATAAATGGAGCAATAAAACATCAAAAAGCTCAATTGTCCGTTTCAGACAGTTTGCCATCAGAGTAGTGACTTAGGACACTGGGTCACTGGTTCGATGCTGGCTCCAGTGAGTTGTCGTAATGCTCTAGTGGTGGTTTAGTGGTCTCTTTGTGAAATGATTTGCCCATCTCAGCCCAGCTCCCTGAAGACCGGTGCTAACGTTACAAATAATGTCCTTACGGTGGGTAACGTGTTAGCTGTTGGAGGAGAGCGAGCATTTAATGGAGTAAAGCTTGCGGATGGGTTGAGACAAGTGTCACAGGGCGGTCAGGTGGGATGGATGAAATAGCAAAACCACACCACTTGGCGATATACAATCTAAAATGTATTTACTTAGCAGGTTGGGAATGGTAAGTGGATAGCAATTTCCATTCTGCGATGCACGCGGTACATGCACAAATCAAAGTCCCAGACCTTCGCCACATGGACCCAGGAGAAGGCTGCTGCTCCGGCCAGTCGATGTGTCAGATCCTGGCTTGGAGGTTGGCCTGTGCATGTAGCGATTCTTCATTTGGTTCAGCTTTCTTGATGGTATTAGGTTATCTGTACCTGGAGCGCTCTCTGACCCTGAGGGGTTACCCTCTTAACCAGTTATTGCTGTATATATTTGTCAGCACAAGCAGTCCCATGTCATTCTCTGACTTTTTCCATATCTGAGGCCAGTTACTGGTGGGGAGAAGGTTGCTCTCGCCTTCCAGTCAGCCACCCCAAAAGTGTTACCAAATGTGAATTTAGCAACAGTTGCCTAATGAAGTTCTTATTTTGCTTCTTTGTTTTCCAGTTCATGCCAGATTATAGTCAGAGCTGAGCAGATGTAGTCAAGGTCTCATTTGACTGGACAGTCTGGCTTTCAGGTAGGCTTCACCCCTTGACAGATGTGTTAGCAGGGAAGATTGTACTGTGACTGTCCATTAGCATATATTTTTAATATGATGGGAATATAATTTTCTACTGCAGTCTTCAACTGAGTGGACGGAGTGGTATTCTGGTTTTGAGATGGATCACTGCAGGGTTTTCTAATCTGAAATAAACACTAATTGTTGTATTTCTTCAATTATATTATCATAAATATGAAAAGTAACATAAGCCATAATTAAAATGAGAAGAGAGGTGAAAGCCACACACATGGATTTATTTTTTTGCTACTGTATAAGAGGGAAGACCTCTAGCAGCCACTAAACACAGCCTCCTGTATCCAGAGAGGCTGGGAAAAGTAAAACTGTCGTTGCATTGGTCTGTGTATGGTAGTGACCGCTCCCTAAAAGCTTGGGGCTGTTCTGTGGAGGAATGGATGCTCTGACGACCACATTACAAACAGGTTCAGGAGTTCAGTAGACATGGTGGCGTGGACCCCAGGAGCAGATCTGTTGCCCACACGCTGCGGGTGGTGCTTCTGCATCAGCGGGGCTCCACGCAGAGTGAAGATGCTGCCTGTGTGCCTTATTCCGGATTTGCTGTGAACATGCAGTCTTTCTGCCAGTAGTACCCTCTTCAGGTAAGAGCACTCAGGAAAATGATGGCTATGAGTACTTAGTGACTTACCTGAAATATGACTTTTTAATTCATAGTCTTCACACAGGCAAAAAGTAGGACAGATTTAAGAAAGGTTCTGCAGATGCTAATGGGATCACCAAGAAATTATTTCTGTTTTCCTTCTTTAATGTCTATCACATTAAAGAAACAAGAGGGTAACTTCTGTCTTGATCTTAAATTTGTGCTCCTTGACCCTCAAGAGCAAAATCAGAAGTCTAGCAAGTCTCACATTATCAGTGCAATCCAGTTGACTAATTCGCAATCCCTTTCTCATCATTTGATTGGAATACTGTGTGGAACTCAAGTCAAAAGCCAGATGGGAATCTATGTTTGCCATGCCAATGCAATTACTATTATCAATTATATTTGTGGGATCATAAAAATACCGTGTTTGTCTGAAGAGATACATTTCCCATAAAACGATGCTGGTAGGAATTCATTAAAATGCCATCATTTATAGCTTTACTGCCTTTGTCCCATTGTAGCTCTTCAATGATGTTGCCAGGAATCTTTATCAGAGTATCTAGCCCACATGCCTAGGTCATTTCTATGACTCCTTTGAAATACTAGCACCAAGATCCACTTTCTCCTCTGTCTTCTGGAGTTTTCTATCACTAAAAATGTCAGAGATGCTCGAGTGTAAGTGGATTCCAAGTTTTTACATTTAGCAGATCTTATTTAATCCTTAATAAAGAGTATGTGAATGTAAGTGTTCATAAAAGGTCCAAGCTTGTCAATCAGTCTGCATTCAGCAATGGAATTGAGGACAAGTTTTTGGAGGTCTTTTGGAGGTTTTTCTCTGTGCACGTCTCAATCTGATGTAAGAAAATACAGTCTTTTTCCCTTCAATAAGCTACAGCATAGCCTAGCTGAACATGCATATTTTTTACAGCCTATAGTAAATTGTTTTTCTTGCTACATTCTTGTCTTTCTGCCCTTTGCAATGTGAGTAATACTGGCATAGTTCACCCAACATTCAAATTTAGTAGTCTGCATTTAGAGATGATGTTTGAGAGAAGGAAAATGTAAATAACAGAGCTGACTATGTGGGCTTAAACCTACTTAAGTCACAGAACACTTCAGTTGGTTTAAGAGAGTTTATAAAACAGATAGGAAAGGCAAAACCCACTCGAAATGCAGGTTTTAATTTCTCACTGAATTATATTTTTTTTATCAGCAAAAAGGTTTTTGTCCCAAATCGACATTTCATAAGTATGCCTTTACTCAGTTTTCAAACATTTAAAATCAGAGGGCATAGCCATCAATGATACAAGTGAGCCTTTTTTTTTTCCTGTTTTTTTTCAGAGTTTTTGCAGAAAACTGATAAAAGATCTGTGTGGGAAAAAAAATGAGTCATTTTTGACTGAGTGGAGTCCAGTTTAAGCTTTGGCTTGATCTGTATTTGAAGTCACTGTGAATATAGTTTAGAACTTCTTCCACTTCTGTGCAAATCTTTCTCGGTGGCCTACCAGTGTAATTTGACCATATTGAGGAGCTCCCTATTTCGAATGGAAAAAATGACAGATCACACTACGTAGTGATACTACTTTAGCTCCCTGATCTGTGATTTTACAGTAGGCCACGTGGTTCAGGTTTCTGTCTGAAATGACTGGGAAACTGACAGGCTAATACAGGCTCAACTGGGATTCTTCTGTTGCAGATGGTTTCCCGTCTGTTGGTAACTGCACCAGGACAAACTTATTTTGCGCTAGACTATAATTAACATGTTAGGTGTTAACTTGGGAGTTTCGTTTTTCATTTCCTTTGCTGTACTCACTCCATAGATAGAATCAGTTGTAAGGTGAAGTTTCATCAATGAGAAACTCAGGAGGCAGATGCTAGATTCTAATTTGTGACAGGAGAGACAAGCACTTGATGTTTTACATAGATGGGTTTGGTTTTTAAGGCAGAAGTATTTTCGGAGTGTAAATAGTCAGATACAGAGATTAGAAGCTTGATCATTCTAAGAAGAAGTGGTTTCTGCCATGTTCAGCTCTTGTAATAATTGATACGCATCCATCCCCAGTTTTCAGAGATATTTTGCAATGTGAATTGGGACACTGGTTAAATTTCTTCTCATTCTAGTTTGTAACCATACATAATTTCTGTCCTTCTACGTCCAATTCTTTTTAATGTATTTTTAATAGGCTTTTCCATTTTTCTTGGTGTATTCCTTATTATCTCAGTGATACAACAGTAAGACACGAAAGCTGTGTATGAGGGGAAGGAGAAGGCGGCAGTTAACCTCACCGCTTTTAGAACAAACTATCTTCCGCAAAGGTATTTTAGGACACAAACCCTTACACTGATAAATAAATACAAAGAAGCATTCTGTACCATCCAACACCTACTTTATTTTACCTTTTATTGAAAAGAACCACCAAGTGGTGTTTTACTCTGAATAACTACCTTAGATGTTTAAGAGAAAGTCTTCAGAAAAAAAAAAAAAATCCTTTTTTAAAAATAGACATTACTGTGACAGGCAGTCACCTACCCATTGCTAAAAACGCCTACAGTTTCCCAAAATAACAACAAAAGGTTTTCAGCATTGCAACTATTAAAGCACAGAGTCAAAACCGGAAAATGTCATGTGGTTTACTCATCGCATCAGGTAGTTGCTACCATGCAACACTCATGAAGGCAATAAAAAAAAAAAAAGACAAACAACAACCAGACTTTGGGTTTTACCAATTTTATTTCTAGACTTTAGTTTTTTTGCTGGAAACTTGTCTGTTACAGGTCTGTTGGTGAAAATGTGCATTTCAGACCAGTGATGCCAATAAGTACAACATAAAAATGTACAAATCTGAATTGCTTGCTTACTACAGATTGTTATAATAATGTGACAAATAAAGCATCTCTGTTGGCACATGAACCCACTTAATCTGGATTTGGCCTTTTAGTACATACAATATCTTAAAAGAAATTTGCAATACACACTGCCACTCAGTGTAACACATAATATAACCAACAAGCACTAACTCAATAATCATGTTTGGTTCAGAGACACAGAGATGCCACAAACAGAAGTGTTTTATGAGGTAAGCAGTAAGAAACGTTCCTGAAATTTGGACAGAATGTATCCAGTCCTCCTGGGTCCTGCGACTGCTAGTAGCATTGCAATGCTTTATTTATGCACTATGTAGGATCTTAACTGCATTTGCCTCAAAATGAGTTCTAATTCTGTTTTGGTTTAGCAGCATACAGGCAACAGCTAGATTATTATTCAGCATACAACTCTGTTAGCTGGCTTACTTATGAGATTTACAGGCTTTTTAAATTAGCATTATGCTATAATTAAAAACAAAACAAAACAAAACAAAACAAAAATAAAACCCTAGTATATCATAACAGATTAAACACACAAAATACTTAGAGTTCCAGAAGATAACCTATCATACCAAGTGATGTGTCCCAAGTGGTGGGAAACTACATCAGGTGGCATACAAGAGTTATATTATAATGCACCTTTCATATATCAATGTGGCTAATAACACAGCTTAAAACTACTATGATAATAAACCCCAGATCAGACAAAGAATCCAGCTTTATAAAATGCATAACAACAAAAAAACTGACATTACTTGATCTTCTGAAATGTCTGCTGTTTTTAAGTTAATGCAACCTAGTTGCAAATCGCGAGACCCATTCAGAATAACGTTCGATGCATTTCCATTTGCAGTAGAACTATGAGGCACTGTGTACGAACATTAAAACCTGGTCTAGACACGGTTAACTGAAGTATGAGGTATTGTGAAACAGGAACCTTTTTTGGAATAGAGCAGTAATCACATTAAGTAAAAATTGATCACATAAAAAAATCTACAAAAAAAATGATGTCAATAATATAATTTTCTATGAGAAAATTAAAACCTATAACATGGCAGTATATGACATTGTATAACAAAAAAAAAAAAAAACTGATCCACAAAATAGCAGCAAAACACAATGACAAAGATACAGAAAAGCAATGTTAATTTTTTTTTCAAACCATGCTGGGAATTTATCCATAGCAGCTCAATAAAAATGGAGCATCCACTCCTTTTCTTTTCTCTTTTTCTTTTTTTTTTTAATTTTAAAATTTTTTTCTTTTTTCCTTTTTTTGTTGTTTTTTTGTTGTTTTCTTTTTTTACAATCAACACCTTAGCGGCAGTTTTCTCACATACATTTCACCATCACATTCTCCTCGAGCATCAACTTCAACAGCTATGTCCACGTCCCTTCAGCTACTTTCTAAAATAATAATAAAAAGATACATAGCCAAGATGTGCAAATTTTCTATTTGTAGCTAAATAAAAAAATGGGGCATATACTGGAATAAGAACTTCTTTCAAGTACTCCAATTTTCATATCTATTAACTATGGCGTTTTCATGGTTAGACTGCCTTTGAAAAATGTATAGGAAGGGGCCAAATAGACTGCTTTGTTTGGGGTTTGTTCTTTGAAGCGTGTCCTTTTTTCTTTAATAAGCTGTGTTAAAACTGCAACATCAAGGGTAGAAAGATTTTTTTTTAAAAAGGGGCGATTGCATTATTTTACAAATCATACTGGCCTTACGAACATCCTCTGCAATAAATATTCTTTTTAGCCTTAACTATAAATTATATATTTTAGTGTTTAAAAACCTTCAGTTGTAAAACATCTAGCGACAATCCTTAAACTACGTGTCCTATATGTGAACCTTTAAGGCCCCTAATTTATAAAGATGAGTTGGCACCAAAGGATTTCTAAACTTCAGCTTTTCTATAGAAAAGGATAGGAAGATATCCTGGCAATTTGTGAATGCAATTTCTCTCACTGGAACACAACCTTCGGAAAAAAAATCACCTCTCCTCTAACACCATAGTTAAATGCACTTGCTTTGCAATTCCAAGTTTGCGAACAAGCACTTATATATTTCCAAACCATTCCATTAAAAAAAAATTCCCACACAATAAAAGAATGTATTTCCTATATCTAATGGACTGAAAGTGCTTTGAATGGAATGGTTTTAGAATATTACAAACAAACAAAAAAAAAAAAAGAGACTAAACTGTGGATTGAACCTGACCATAATTAGGCTGAGTATCTGTGGGGTCAGACCAGCATTTTACACAGGTAACTACAAAAATATGAAGATTACAAAAATATAATATATTATGTCACTATTTCGGTTTCTCTTTATAATAGAGTATCGTATGAGTAGTACATTGGCCTTTCCCAACAATGCTAAGCTGGAACCCTACAAATGCCTTATGCACAGGCAATCCACAGGCACAAAAAAAGATTAACATATAATAATGCTGCATACTAACATACACTAACTTATGGGTTATGTTAACCATTTATAAGGTGAAGAGGATAAAAAAACCTAAGGAAATAAAATAAACATTTACAGATGAATTATAAAGTGACTAAATGCATAAGCAAGCAAGATACAGAAAAGCCTAGAACTGCGTTAAAGCTATGCTTTTTAAAGAAAAAAACAGAATATTTCATTTACTATCTAAAAAAAAAAAAAACAAAAAAACAAAACCCTCTTCTACTTTAAAAATGGTTGGTTGGTTTGTTTTGTATGTAAGAAATCAAATCTAATACCTCCCCTGGAGACATTTTGTGTGTTAATGCCTATTTTTACAACATACAGACAAGAACACTTTAATATAAAAACTAGTTGATTATTATTGTATAAAATCCTCTATTTTTGTAGCACAAACCCCTGGGGGTAATGCAAATACTATTTTTTTCTTTTTTTAAGACAGTTTTTGGGGTATTTTTTGTTTATTTGTTTGTTTGAAGTCACAGATGGAAGGGAGACAGAGCAAGAAAAAAATATAAGAAGACTGGTTTTCCCTTCTGATATAAAAATGTCCTGGAGAAAAGGGTTTCTGGGGGGGAGATCCTGATGCTGATTCCTTCTCAGATGCCCTTTCTTTGTCTGCTTTTCTCGCCAAGCAAACCCATTAGAAGAAGTCCTCTTAAATGTTCACATCTCGCACGTCAGTAGGTGTGCAGGAAAGGTCTGCTTCATCCTCTACAGTCTTTGTTTCTGAAGATACGTTGTGCTGCTGTGCCTGACGTAGACTGGATTCAAGGAGGGATTCAATCTGTTCTTGGCAGGCTCGTAAACAATCCTAGAGAAGATTAAATGGAAGAAGACCCAGGGTGCTTTAGAAAAACAGTAACATCACAGACCAAGTACCATTTTCTTGAAAAAGCAAGAGAAATATAATCACGTTATTTGGGAGGGCAGCAGACTGAAAGGAGTGTGGGAAGAGCAAGAGAAACACTGAATAGTGAAAGCTACCCCATTTTCTGTAGGATGCTAGCCTGGATCCAGACTTCAGCAACTAAACTCTTAACCGTCTTCTTTTTAACGGCCTAGGTCAGCATGTCATACATGGTCCTCTGGACACCCCATGACTGCTGTTGTTTTGGGAGTCTCAGCCCATAGGTCAACAACGCTCCACTACAATGACACATGCAGTAACTAACCCGGGCAGGACCTTGCCACGGGAAGATGTTACAGCTTGCACTGCTGCTTTTCTGCCTGTGCTGTTAGCACTTCAGCAGTTCTGTAGAAGTCCATTCATACTATCTTCTACTCTGCTGTCCTTAATACCTTTTAAAAAATAGGAACAGTCTGGCTGGGCAGCAATGTGAATCAATCAAAATTAAACGATTGGAGTTGCAAAGACACAAAACTGGGCTGGAGTCAGAATTGGTCCAACCGAGTATTGCTGATGCTGTAATGATTCCTAATTTTACCACAGAAAACACTTCGGCAGTACAGTCTACTGGAAGTGATGGTCATAAACAGTGATTTTTCCCAGGCTGAGTTCCAATAATACAAAGTTCTTAGATAGAAGTGCCATGTATGTATTTAGATATACGTGCCCAAAGTTGCCTGCCAACTGCTGCTATGTCCAGCAGTGGGCAGCTCAAGTTAGCTAACTGATTTCTAACTTGGAAAGCATCTGAAGAGAAAAATGTTCTGGACTCTTTATGACCCCAAAAGGGAGAGATATTTCAGAAGCACCACTAAGCATCTTCGTAACCATGCGTTATAAAGTGCTGCCAAACTTTCGGTTTGCTACCACGTTCACCTTGAAATCTCAGTCAGGGTGAGATCTCTTTCCC
>NW_009648636.1:1710419-1720897 GCF_000708025.1 Charadrius vociferus
CTTTCCCTTGCTTCAAAATCACTTTCTCGTAGCTGAACGCGCACACAATCCTACCGTCAGTGTTCTGGAGAGCACGAGGACCTTGCCTCTTGCACAGGCTTTGTTGTGAATTAAAAGCATAAAGCTCCAAGTGGGATCACGTCTCCGGTGGGGAAAGGTAACTTCCCCCCAGGCATTAAACCATACCACAAGTAGATATATCTAATTCTACATATCGATCCGCAGCAATTAGAACTGAAGGCCTGTTAACTCAACCTGTTCCACTTTCTGCAAGTTATGGTTGTATTCTTCAGAGCCATTGCAACGACACAAATGGTGCCTTAAATAGGCAAAACAATCACACTACGTTTTGCCAAAATTCCTCCAGCATGCTGTTTACTCATATCTTTATAACAAACATCGTAAGCTTTCCCCCAACATATTTAACTCTGTGTATTAAGGACTTTGAAGTTTCCTTTCAGTATTGCCTTTTCTGATTTAACCTATGACATGTGTTAGCCCTTGCGGTGAACCCAGTCTTCCATGATAAATTGCCATCAAAAGTGTTAGGATGTGCATGACTGAGAATGAATGTTGTTTTCCTGAGAGGGTGACCTGCCTGCTGTTTTCTTTATTTCCCAGTTTCAATTCTGCCTTCATTCAGAGGCTTCTTGTGTGATCTACCAGCTTTTCACTGATTCCACTACCACAAGAATCTCCTCTGCCACCAATAAGGGCACATGGCATTTGGGGTAAAATAAGATTAGAAACCCAAGCAAACAATTCTCTGCAAGTCCTTTCTGAGAGAGAGGGAGGTTAATCCTACCTCTAAGCAGATCAGACCATCAGTTACAGCTCACTGAAAACACATAACCTATGACCTTTTCTGGTTTAAACCCTAGTGTAATATTTCCTCTTGACAGAGACACACAGCGTTTTAAATGACAAAAAGAAACGCCTCATATCCTAAAGTCATCATGCCTTTGGCTCCTGCATACCTCTGGCCTTCACAATAAGGTCTCTATGAAGTCCTTTCACCCCGTCTCGAGATATGACGGATCAATCCTGACTGTAGGGCTTCTACTCGCATGTCCTGTACCACGTACCTCAGTCACGCTTGGAATTAGATGTACTGAAGAGTAGTACATGAATACAGGTTTAGGTATTTTCGGTTTTACAAATCCAGGCACTTCTGAGGGTAATTCTGTTTTAACAAGGTAGCATCTGCATGGTTCCAAACTGAAAGCCCATTTATTTTCAGAGCAAAGTGAACCCTGTTTGCTTTTTTTTTTTCTTTCTTTCTTTTGGCTTTGGTGGGGGGTTTTGTGTTGTTTTTTTTTTTAATCCTACTATTTGCATATTGCTCATGTTTGAGCTCTGAAAACTAAAACCATTCAAAAGAATTTCTATAAATACCTATTCTTCTCCCTCTGGAGTCCAGTCATGAATAATTACATAGGACTATTAATTTAAAGGTAATTTTTGACCACATAATTTTTTTTTCCTGTGAGATTCTCCGAGTACAGCATGTTGTAACTCTGTGTTTTTAAAACATAATAATCTTTACAATTTATTACGAACAGACTATGTCTTAAGTTACAGTTAAACGAACAATATTTTTGTAATGTTTTAGGCATTTTTGTTCAAATCACTTCTTATTCAGATGACTATTAGATGAATAGTTTGTCTGCAGGAATGTATTAGAGCTAGCAAAAATAACTGCAAAATATAACAACCTCAACAAAGCTTTTTCCCTTCTCGGTACTTCTCAACACTGAAAAGCAAACACAAAACTTGTGCATTACTCTGATAACTTCTCCCAACAACTTTTCTGCTTCACTACCCAAATTTTCAATGCCCACAGTTTGTTCAAGGTCATAAACCCTTCCTGGATTAATTAAGCTCCTCAGTGGAAAAAAAAAAAAAAAAAAAAGACTTGCTAGCTTAACTGATGTGGTCAAATACCTTTAACACACACAGTAGACATGATCAGACTCCAGGGTCAGATACTAAAGGAAACAAACAACAACAAAAAAGAAACTGCTTGGAAATCCTTTGTTACTGCCTGACCCGTTCTGGATAACAAGCACATGTTTGAAGGTGCCTCTGAGTAGGGGCAGGCAGGAGACAAATTCCAATGTACTAACAGACAGCATGGAAACCCAATCTAATCTAGTTTAGCAAATTTCTGGCCTGGAAATGAATGTCAGGTAAAATTCAATCTGTTTGGATGATGGGGTCAAGAATAGAATGATGGAAGACAGCCCAAGACTTCTAATTGTGATTATCTGACTTCTAATTACCCCTGATCAAAGGCAAAATGGGAAATTGGACTCCTACCAACGTAAACATGAACCATAAAGGAATTCCAATCAGGTGTTATTCATTTTACTTCAGATTCAGCTTTCTTTGAGACTAAAGGTAAAAAAGTGTAATTATATAACCTGAAATCCAACAGACCAGCTGCTCTAGCTAATAGATAATCAGGGAGAATGTTAGCCATGTTATAATGCACGCTCTTAATATTTCACGACAATCCAATATAAAGCGTATTCATTTGTGCTGTCTGACAAGGGGAACCATCACTGTGGCGT
This sequence comes from Charadrius vociferus, assembly GCF_000708025.1. Classification (NCBI taxonomy): domain Eukaryota; kingdom Metazoa; phylum Chordata; class Aves; order Charadriiformes; family Charadriidae; genus Charadrius; species Charadrius vociferus. The sequence goes on from NW_009648636.1 coordinate 1,712,993, forward strand.
AACAAACTTCATATACCTGCTAATGAAATAAGCTAAGAGGAACAGCATTTGATGATTACATAGGCAGGTCTTACGGGAATTTCTCTCTGTGGAGGAATCGTGCTACGTATGAAGCCAAGCAGTTTTCTCTACTCAAATTAATAGTAGTGAAAAATGCTGTTCCCTTACACCATTACAAACCCAACAGTGTACATATACATAGGTATAATTCTATGATGCTTATTTTCTGTAGCAACCTCTACAAAAACCTCACGTCTAACTCTAGCTGCTCTTAACACATGAATATATTTACCAACGAAACCTGGAGGGGAGTTACTCCCTTTTAAACCTCTCGTGTTCAGGTTAAACAGATTATGGCCTTGCAATGACTCTGGATAATACAAAAGAAATAAGCAAGGATTCTCCGTCTTGTTAAAACTACTTTCTTTTCTTTTAAAAGAGCTCTGTCCTCAACTAAGTCAAGTCATGTAAGGACATGCTGTTGTTCTCAAAGATGTGAGAGAATCTACTTCAATGCTTTGTATCGGGAATGATTAAATAATGTTTTTGTTTGAATCAGATACTGTCAGAGCAGATAGCGAGCCTAGTATTTTTCCTCAGTACCTGCTTCAAATATCTCTCCCTGGAGAGCGGCCAACTATACACTGAAATATCTACATTGTTCACAAACTGACTAAAGGCCTTACACGTACATACCAAACAGAGCAGCGTTTTATTTCAGCATTTGAAGTTCTTATAGTATTTAACATTTCAGCACTGGGTCCGTATTACTTTAGCTGCACTAATATAAATGGCAAAAGTAGCGTGCTCAATACTGAGGCATTGTTACGGTAATCAAAATAATAAGCTGAGATATCATATTTGTCAGCAATTGTTTCACATAGTCTATCAAAAGTAAAATATTCTTTTGTGAATAATTAATTAATGATGCATTCATCCTTCCAGAAATCGCTCAATCCTGTCAACAAAGTCCAATTATGCAAACGTAGTTTTGCAGTGTCTGGACTAGTACAGTTCTCTATGTATTTAAATTATTAACATGTAAAATAATTTAACAGCATCTCAAAGATTCTGCCACTAACCACAGCGTTGTCTTTATTTGAGTCATTGTCCAGCGCTTGGAGACCTCACAAGAACCTTTTTAAAGCATCTATTTATTGGTCTTCCACATTGTTACAAAACAAAGCTCAACTCTGCCCCAACTTCACACACCATTATGACATGGATCATTGACTTTAGGTCTTCCTTGTAGGCTCCCTTCCTGGCCCATTCACTCATGAAAGCTTTATTGCTCACTAGTTACTGATGTGCATCTCCTGGAAGCTGCAGGGCAAAATGAGAGTCCTGTGAGGACCATCTACCTTGTCAGAAAGTCGTGGGACAAGCATTTGTTCCGAAAAGGAATTCAATACCAGCTACTGTGCAGGTCTAGCACGTAATAAACCAAATTAGATCATTAGAACTCTTTTAAGAAGGGCTTTTTCACACCACTTGGCACAATAAAAGGCCTCGAGAATGGTCAAAGATAAGGTCAGAGATACCACGAGGTCTCGGTAACTGTTTCCTCGTCTTATTTTCAAAGTTTTGTTTTACATTGACTCCTGGTTTAATTACCTACAACCAAACACAGCCTCTGCAGTGTCCTAAATCGATGCGGGGTTTCCTTTGCTTTGTCAGATACGCCTCTCTTACAAACATCAGAGCTGGATGTGGCATTCCTATCAGCATGCTGCAGCAGCGTAATCACCGATTATTAATGGATATAATGACAGCTAAATAACTATGACGGACACAAGCGAACACGTTCAAAAACCCCACTCGGAGGTTTGACTTTTATCAAGATTTACTGTCAGATTAGCTACTATGCAGTAAGCAGGCATTCATTCTTAAACTCTAAGGCAGGAGATCAACCGAGAGAAAGAGTCACTTACCGGATCACATTTGATAACTTGTGATAGGAAATGTGTGAGGCATTGATAGGAGAGGAAAGTGTTAGTGTTCCCCAGATGCAGGCCTTGCACAGCTGCTACCACACTGCCAGCTGCGATCATGGAAGGTGGGTTTGAAATAAATTTAATATCTGTATGAAGAAAGAAGAGAGAGAAAAAAAAAAAAAAAAGACTGAAATGATTGCTTTAGGAGAAGCCTGCCCATACACATACGCTCTTCTACTAGCATGGCTTCAGCTGCCAACTATTGCATCCGAAAAGGTAGGGAAAACGGTGAGCAGAAAGGTGCCTCCTGCTCTAAAGTGCTACAGGTCCAAACCTGTAAACGCTTATCCACATGAGCAACTGTACTTGAGCGAGCAGCCCTTCCTAGCGCTGCGCCTGGGAGGCCATTCATCACTCCGAGGTATTTTTATCATAAGCAGGGCCCCCATTCTTCGAATGTTAAAATACTTTGCTCATGTGAATAATGCCACTGGGGTCAATGGCGCTATGCATCTGAGAAAACCTGTTCGCATTCTTAAGCGTTTCGCATGATCAGATCCTAGGTGCAATCCCAATAAGGAGCCTGCAGGCCCTTTAAAGCAGAAACCTTCGCGCGGACATTCAGAGGAATATAGCTTTAATGAACAACAACATCAACAAAAAGAAAGAAGGAGAAAGACCGCTTAACCCTGTCAGGAGGCAGATAATCCATATTTAAATTAAGGTTTCATCTTAAAAATGCTTTGTCTCAACCTAGTCTCTTGTCAGTGGCTGCCATCCATCCTGGCAACAGGGATTTAATGTAAATGTGGCATAACTAAGTGACGGGGGTCCCAAGAATTGGCGGACAATCAGTTACATTCTGATGTGACACCATGCTGACAAGAGGCTGGGCCCCCTTCCAGACTGCATTGCTGTAGGTCTCTCCACAAAGCCACTCCCATGATTCCTTCAGGGGCTATCTCTGCCACTTAGCCTGTTTTGGGTATGTTTTTTTGGTTTGTTGTTTTAATAATAAAATAATCCACATTTTAATGCTAAGGCTCTTTCTGCTGAACAGGAATGCGTTTGATCCGCGGCAGTGTACACCTTGGAGGAGAATCAGAAACAAAGGAAGTAAGTGGCACAAGTAAAGGTCTAATTTTGTGAGGAAGAAAGGGAAATGCCACATTATACACAAGAACCTGAGATACATTCCTTCAGCTTTTATCAGAATACAACTTCCTCTGGGTTGAAAAAATATAAACCATCTGTCAAACCCTTGAATGAAATCAAAGGAATGGACAGCTTAGAGGGCTCAGTGGAACAGTTTAAGTATTAAATCATGCATCTACTTTATTATGATAAAATAACTTTTGTGTAAATGTTTTACCAGTGAAACTAAAGACTTTGGGACTCTAGGAAAGCCTGCTCTCTGAATCTATTCATATACCTCCGACACTCCATTGTAGCCCAGACCAATACCCACCTTCAAAGGGGCATTTTGCCCATCGTTCTATGAACCTTCAACATTAAACTGATACGATGAATTGTGGCCAAACTTTTGTGACGCACTGCCAGCGAAAAGGCAAGCCTGATCTACAGTCATCTCGTTTATGTTACCAGGCTTAAAATAAATTTTAGTTTATCCCTTTTTCCTAATCTGCCCATTTCCGGGCAGATACATAAATACACCCACCTTCTAGCAAGCTTGTGTCATTCCCAAAATTCAAAGTAGTCCAAACTGCTTATTGGCACTATAAACATTCCAAAGCCAGTCCCCTCACTGAAACACTGACAGACAGTTGCAGGTAGACTTCAGGCATGAGGGATTTCAGTAGGCAAGCACGAACTCCACCAAGATTGGGTTGCCCAGAGAGGGTACGGTGGCAGCGCGTTCGCGCCACTATTTACTGAGCTCCACAAACAGAACATGACCAAAATGTGTCAGTTTAATGAGTCTGGCCCGACAGGATCACGTTTGGGATTAATATTTGCGTTCTTCTTTTAAATGGAGCAGTAAACAAGAACATGAATTCATAGTCACACCCTCATTCTTTCCAAGGTGGAAAAGTGATAATGAAGTTTAAATGACCAGTTTGTGTCTGTCCCTATAACCACTCCAGACAAGCAGCATGGACTGCCTTTTTGTTGCAACTCAACAAGGAATTATTTGTGGCAGAGGCCACTAATTTCAGCATATTAATCAGGGGGCCCCTCTCGCCTGTAATTGGATGCCCCCAAGTGAAGAGTGTGGCATCATTGTCAGCCTCCATCGCCTCATCTTGCGCTATTGAGCGCTCAGGAACAAGGGGGCTTCGGTGAGATGAATTAGACCTGACACAGCCACAATGGGGTAGGGGGCCCCATCAATTGAAGCACACATCCCCAGTAGCCTATCTGAGACTTCATCCAAAAAGAATAAACAACTTCAGCGTTGTTAAAAAGAGAGAGAGAGAGAGAGAGAGGAGGGGGAGGAGAGAGAAGAATGCCAGCCACCCTGAAGGGAGGACAAAGCAGGCATATAGGCGCTGCAGCGCTTTAAAAAAAATTCCTAACAAGGCGAGTCACCCCTTTTCCTTTTTAAATGGAGCAGCAATTCCATCCGTCTGGAGAGCTGGGGGCTATGAATGAAAATCTTTTCATTGAGGCAAATCAAAACTGCGAACATAAATCACTTGCTGCAAGATGCAACAGGTTCCAACTGGTCACATACCTTGAGACTTCCAATTTTATAAAGGCCACAGAATAGGAGAATTGTAACACGCTTGTTTCAAAGGGGGATCTTTCTTTCTCCATCGAGGAGGAAAGCAACAATAATAATAATAGCAATAATAATAATATAAAAGGAGCCTGGTATGTTTTGATAACCAGAGGAACATAATGAAATGCTGAAGCTCCAATATTTGTTGCTATTCATTGTTATGCTTGTATAGAGCTGCAGTTCTCCCTCAACACTGGTCTTAACTTGGGCCAAAAGAGGCCTGCTTCCTTTTGAGCTCTCCCTGCCTTGCTCGGCCATGCCAAAGCCCCATTCATTAAGCTCAATTATGTGTTAACTTCAAACAACCCCTGGTAATTTTTTTTGCTTGCTGTATTTTACTTTTTTTTTTTGCCTTTTCTCCCGAACCTACCACAGCACAAAGACATCCTTTGGTGAAAATGGATTTTTCAAAACTTAAACCAAATCAAATAACTCCACTTCTACTAGCCAGCCGACTGAGGAGGGAGCTTAGAAGGAATTCCCCTCAACTTCACCTTGCAGCGTAACCTTCTCTTTCTGGAGCAAACACACGCACGCTCATCTACAAACACTTCCACAGCCTTCACCTTGTTAAGCCAACTGGCGGAGATTTTATTTTCTAAGCAAAGCGTTATTTTGCCGTCTCTTCTTAGGAGACCCTCCTTTGCAGTAAAGGACACGGGCTGTACCTCAAGCAAAGGATATGCTGCACTTGCCCCTGAGGCCACTTAAGTGAGTGTCAGTGTTTCCAGTGGACTTTGGATTGGGCCCCACAGCATCCAGGCAGCACAACGCGTTTGCAGTCCATCTAGGTTCATTTTGGCAAGGGGAAATACAACACAACCCAGCAACAGCAAAGCAAAGTCCAGATGCTACTTAAGCCACATGTGATCTTCACTAGCCAACAAAGGAGTCATGAGGAAAGCAAGAGGTAGAGAAAATCCTGACATCCAAAAATAACAATAAAAATACAGAGCCTAGTGGCAGCCTTCCTGAGCGCTCTTTCCCCAGGCAATATTCCCAACTTCAGTAGGGAGCTGAAGAGGGCCCCAATTCTGGTGAGCTCAGCACTGGTTTTTTTAAAAGCTAAGTAAAACTCCCAGAACATGGTTCTCATTTACTGATCCATTCTCCAGCTGTGGTGTGTAGCAGTGTTAAATAAAGGCTCTGGATGTGCTTCCTAAAAGAAACATAACAACACCGACAGTAGATCAAAGTACTGGACTCTTAGCAAGTCTCCAACCTTTGAACTACTCTTGTTTTCATCCCTGTCATTGCCAACACAACAACCTAGGTTAAACATCCCCATATCCAACGGGGAGGCCCGGGAGCCGTTCTTTTTAGCTAACAGCCGAGGAAGCGTCAAACTTAGCAAATCACGCATTCGGAGTCGCAGCAGCCTTATCTCAGTAGAATCTGGCATGGAGGGTTACGGCTGATTTTCCCAAAATGTTGCTGCAGGTAGTTTGAAGGCTGTTTGAAGGTTGTAGCGCTCCGAACACCGAGCGTTATTCCAGGCAATCTAATTTATGAGCTACCCGTTATGCTGACGTTCGGCCCAAGATGAAGAGCAATGCCGGTATTTATAAGTTTCTCTTTTATGGCTTGGTTGTTCTATCTTTAGGCCTTGCAGTAAGGCAGATTCTGTCAAATAAATTTTTCTTCTTCTAAGCGCCTGCAATCTTTCTTCAATCTTTTTACCAAATCCATCTCTGGAAAATAAGCTACACAACATTAATTTGTGCCATTGACCACACACATCCCACTGAGGTTTTCAAGCGTGGATACCTCTTCTCAAGTCGAAATGCAGGCTTGATCTCTTTTTTTTTTTAGCACAACTGCTCCTGAATATTAACATTTACTAAAGCACTGGATCTCCTTTACACTAAGTTTTTATCAGTGTCAACGGAGCGTCTGGCATTCCTCTTTACATGCTACTGCAAAAGAACATTTGCTTTGGCTGCTTTTTCTTCCTTATTCTTTTGCCATCCCCGGATCGGTCTCGCCATACTAAAAACGCGCTGAACACATTTTGTTTAAAGAGTATCTTCCCTCTAGAGCTTCTTTTGTCCCTGCTCCTCCACTCTGTCCTGTGGGAACAGCGAGATCTGGAGAACAGAAAGACTCTTCTACAACCTTTTTTTTTTTTTTTTTCTCCTTCCCACTCGTTAGGGTTCAGCGGGTAAAGCCGGTACATGTACAAATGCATACACACACAGTCCACATGCAAACATGGAACTTCAAAAGAACCAGCGCTCGCTCGCGCGCGCACGGTGCCCTTGAAACCAAAGATCAGGCCTTTGCAAACCTGGGCCGGCCAACAGTCGGCGTCTTTGGAGGCCGGCCCCGCACATGGCTTCGGCGCAGCACGTGGTCCGAAGGGTGCAGATGGCAGCGGCTGGGTCCCGTGCCAGGAAAGCCTCGGCGCCGCGTGGCCCTCCTCCAATCCACCAGCCACCGAGGAGCGGGGAGGAGGAGGAGGAGAAGGAGAGGGGGGGGAGTGGGGGGAAGAGGCAACTTGAAGAGGGAAGTTTTAAAACCCCCCACGCGGAGCTATTCACACAAGCGAAACCTCCCTTCCGCCTTTCCAAACTGTCTCAAGAATGAATCCACGCGGGGAGGGATTCCCCGTAGGGGCAGTCGGCCTTTTGCAGCCCCCACGTGAACCCCGGTGCAGAGGGGTGAAGAAATCGTACCATCCACGGCTAAGCTACAAAGAAGGGGGCGGGGGGGTACTTCTCCCTCCCTGAACACCACCACGTAACTCAACTCGGAAGCAAAATATCTTCTGAAAAAAAGAACTTACCTCTGCAAAGTAATCCACCTTCTGCAAACAACAAGGGGCAATAATCGGGGTTTAAACTACCTCCCCGCAGCTCTGGGAGCTGGCGGTAGACCACAGCTACGGGAAGCTTTACAAGCCCGGGGTTAGGTGCGTGTAGGGGAGAGCAACACGCTTTGCTTAACGTGCAGGGCTCATACCTGTAGCGCACAGAGCCACAAAAGTCTGAGCATGTTTACGGATGATCTGCTTGGTGTCCTCTGCCAGAGGCATTTTAGTAAGGAAATGTTCAATGAAATCGTGGGGGGTCATTGCAGCCAGATTCCATTTCAGCTTATTCACCAGAAGCAGCTCCATTTGCTGCAAAGACAAGAGGGAGGGAAGGGGGAAGAAGAGAAGAGGAAGGAGAAGAGGAGGGGGGGGAAATGCGGTTAGCTCGGCTCGCACACGGTGGGACCAGCAGTAGC
>NW_009648636.1:1721158-1721583 GCF_000708025.1 Charadrius vociferus
GGGCGGGGGGGGCGCGCCCCCCCCCGCCGGTAGGGAGGCAGCCCCCCTCCCCGGCTGTCCCCGGTGTTGGAAACGGGAGGAAGGGGGGGGCTCGCTAATCTGCGTTTTTTTGTTTTACTTTTTTTTTTTTTCCCCCTGAGGTGATTAAACGTGAAATTACCAGTAATTCGTCGGGTCTAATGGAGTTATCTGTATAAATGCACAGTTTTTCTGCGGTCAGAGGAATAGTTTCCTTCATTTTTGAAGCCACAAACATGCAGGTAGCTCCCAGCAATTGCAATCGGCTTTTCTTGAGGGGTTCAAACGACAAAAATCTGTCCAAATAATTCATAGCCAAGGGGAAAACTTCCTCTTCGCACTTCTGCTCCTCGCAAACCTGGAAGAAGGAGAGAGATCGTTGAAAAATAATTTAATACAGGCGAAAG
>NW_009648636.1:1721639-1722551 GCF_000708025.1 Charadrius vociferus
GCAGGGCAAGGTTGAAGGAAACGAGGGGGAAAATGCAGTTGGGGGAAACGGATAAATAGAGGAAAAACAGAGGCATCAAAGAAAATGAAAGAGAAAGTCACGAGTGACAAAGTGGGGAGAAATGTGGCGTTAGAAATCCGCAGGCGATTCATGGTAAAAAGTGGTGGTGGAGGGGGGGGAACCGAAGAGAAGGTCTGTCCCCATCTTTCTAGCTTTCAGCAGAAATTTTAATAAAAAGGAAGAAAAAGGAAAGGGGAGGAAAATGCGAACCCCCGGGCCTGGGAACGGGGTGCAGAGCCGAGCAATGGCCCCGATTTATTTATTTCGCTTTTATTTTTTCATCTAATTTGCCGTTGTGCTGCCGATTCCCCTCTCTGGTCGAGACACAAAGGTGGCGTCCAGCCTCATTTCCCCAGACGTCATCTTTTCAAAAAATATTTAAAAATATTTAAAAAATTATTCGAGCTCGGAAAAAAGGCTGAAAATGATGCGGCGGGGGTCCTTTACCGAACCCCGTACCCGTGGTCCTGCTGGGGGGCTCCGGGGTGGCCCCCCGAAGTGAAATTCACCGCCTCCCTCTCTCGCCCTGCAGCACAGCCGGGCGCGACATTTCCCAGAGCAAGGCAGGGCGCTGCGCTTTCAAAAATTAATTAAAAATACATCGCGGGCCCCCAGGGCTTCCGAAAAGGCATGAAAATGTAGCTCAGCTCCTGGGGCTCCCGCTGGGAACCCCCCCAGACGTGTCCCGCCAAGGGACGAGGCCCTTTCCAACTCGCTTTTCCCAGGCGACCTTGCAGATCGCCGCCGCAGCACAAGCATGCCTTTGAGGGGTGACCACAGCTCCAGCCTCTCTTCGCGCTGAACAAAGAAACTTTCACCCTGCAACTCCCCCAAGAAATGCCGGAGCCCCTC
>NW_009648636.1:1723144-1724583 GCF_000708025.1 Charadrius vociferus
CAGAGCAACGTGTGCCGCACCGGGGAACTGATTTCGGGGGAAGGAGGGGGGGTGGGGGGAGAGCAGGAGATGGGGGAGCAGCTCTCCGGCTTAATTCATTTGGGTCCCGAAGCTTGCAAAGAAAATCCCCGAAAAGATACGAACCTCCAACATCCAAGTGGCAACTATTTTCCTCATATATGGCAAGATTTCTTTCTGCACGCACTTGAAGTAGGAGACGGAGGGCGAGCAGGTCTCCTCCGCCTTCAGCATTGTCTGCAGCACCCTGTCATTGAGGAGGTTGGCATCTAGGTAGGCTCGTCGGATGGTCTCCACCTCGCAGCACAGCAGCTGATGTTCCATGTCTGCCTCCGTCGCCTCGAGTCAGTTTTCTGCAGCAGGACTGAGTCAGTCGCTCACTCGCTCTCTCTCTTCCCCTTCCAGGAGTCCCTTGGATGCTGCTTCTGCTACTGCCGCTACAGCCCTCTGGAGGCTGCAAAACTTTCTAACTTCCAACAAAACTCTCCTGTATAGCCCCTGTGACGTTACTGTTGTTAAGCAGAGATCAAAGCACGAGAGAGAATGAGAAAGAGAGAGAGAGAGAGCCAAAAGCAAGGGGCAGAGCCCTAAAGCCATCCCATAGGCTTCAAGTCCTTCCCCTTTGCTTAGCTTATAGAGAGCAGGGGTTTAATGCAAATGCAAATGAGACAAGGGCTTGCTTTCTTCAAGGGCAAGGGAGAGGTGGGGGAAACCCAAATTGTCTCTTCAGTGTATCATGCATAATTTTAAAAATGGAGCGAGTTCTGCAGTGGGAGCCAAATGATGAATGGGGGTAGGCCACACACAGACACGCAGGGATAGCACTGCGAGGAGACCCGGTGGGTATTACTTTACTGGGGGCGCCGGGGAGGGGGAACAGAGCAGTACCGGCGCGTCGCTCTCCCTTATCTATTATTATTATTATTATTATTATTATTATTGCCGTCACCCAGGGGTACCTGCGGTATCCATCGTTTCAAAAGGCGCGCTCCCAACCTGAGCTCCTGCTCTTTGTAGTTGATCCCAAGGGAAAAGCTCTCTCCCATTTCCTCACTCCTGTTTTTTCCCAGCCTAGATGGTTCTGCCCCACACCAGAAATTGTAAAAGAATTGGGGTCTCCCCCTCCCTCTGCCAAGATGGGCCTTTTTCTTCTTTATTTTATTTATTTAATTAAAATTTTTATGTCTTTCCTTTCACTTTAAAGGTTTTACCCTCCACAAGGGGCACAGGGGTGGCAGGGGACAGGGTGACAGCTAATCCCAGCCGCAGTCGGGGGCAGTGCACGCCGGGCAGGCCGCGCTCCGCACCCCACCCCCTCTGCTCGACAGCCACCCAGAAAAAATATCCCAGCAGAGCAGCAAAATGGTGGCCAGAGCTTCCTCCAGCACCTAAAGGGAGATGAATCGGAGGGGGGGGGGGGG
>NW_009648636.1:1724784-1725928 GCF_000708025.1 Charadrius vociferus
TTGTTTTTTTGTTAATAAAAAAAAAAAAAAAAAAAAAAGGCTCTTTTAATTTCGAGGGGCTGATAGGGGAGCTGGGGGCCAGCTGGGAAACGCCAGAGGTGACGCCGGTGATGCACCGCATGGGAGAAACGACTTGTCCTGCACCACAGCGGAGCGGGGAGAAACGGGAAGGCCATCAAGTGGGGGGTCACGCTGCCTCCGGCCCTCCCGCCCCTCCAAACCTGAGTGCTGGGATTGACCTCGGCCTTGGCGCTTTAGCATCGCCTGGGTGCAGGAATACCTACCTGTGGGACGGCACTCGCGGCAGCATCGCCAGCATCAGGGCTGCGGAAGGGTCTCATGGCCATGGAGGACATGCCGTGGAAGACATGCTGTGGAGGACACGCCACGGAGTCATACAGCATCTCTCCTGCATGACCTGCGGGAAAAGCAGTGCCAAAGATCACGGGGCACGTTGTTGCACAGCGGTGTGTTTACGTAATCTCTTTGCATGAAATATCTGCCCATCTTCCCTCGTTTACCGGTTTGCTTGGCCATTTGTCTCCATTTTGTCTTCGGCTGTCGGGTGGATGTCGGCGGGCCGGGGATCTCAGTTCCCCTTTGCCCGCCGCAGCCCGTGGAGGCGAATCTGGACGGTTTCTCCGCGAGGAAGCTGTCCCCTGCCCGCGTCCCTCCGCCTGCCCATTGTGCCTCATACACAGGACACGCACTTCTGTTTTCACAACTTCAGTTGGCCACAGTGGCTTTAATTTTTAATGAAGAAACGCGCCATGTCCCCGCACTCTGGAATCTGGCCTGCCCGCGACGCCCAACTGGGGGATCCGAATTCATTGACTCCCCTGCACCCCAACACCTTTCTTTAGGGGTGTCGGGAAAGCCCTTGGGGGAGCCTGGTCCCGGTCCGCATCATGCCAGCTCGTTGCCCCCCAACATTTCTCACTAGCCACATCGCCCTGGCCCTGCCCAGAACGGACTCCCTCTCCCAACCCCACGCAGCGCCCACATCTCCGCCATCCTCGCCTTCCCGGTGCCTCCCGGTTGGGGTGGGCTTGATTTGGGGGGGCGGTGGGCTTGATTTGGGGGGTTCCCCCCCACCCCCCTCCTCCCCTTCCTTTCAGCACGAGACGGGTGTTTCATTCATAAA
>NW_009648636.1:1727119-1788123 GCF_000708025.1 Charadrius vociferus
TTTGCCCCCACCCCCCCGGGACGCGCACCCACAGGGCCACATGCGGCCTGTGGGGAGAGGGACTTGAAGGAGCGAAGCTCCCGGGGGGTTTCCATGGGAGATCCGTCACCTAGGCCGTGGTGGGAGGGAGGGTGAGCCCGGCGCAGAGCGGGCCCGGGTGTCCTGAGGTGAGGAGGCATCGCTGAGGGAGCGGAGAGGCCGGGACAGGCCGCAGCCACCCGCCGGGGCTGGTGGGCCTTAGCCCGAGGTTAGTTCGGACAACGGAGGTGAGAAGTGGAGAAGGGAGACAACAGGGCTGAGGATGGGAAGAAACAGGAAGGAAACCGGGGCTGGTTTTGTTTCTTTCTTCATCAAGGGAAACCTCCTGTTCGGCCGTGCCAGAAAGGAGCCGGTGGAAGGAGGGAGAGGCAGCGAAGGCAGCCCGGCAGACAGCACCAAGGTGAATAGACGGTGTCTCTGTGCACCAACAACCTCAGAGTGAAAACGGTGCAGTGGAAAATATTTTGATTTTAAAACCAGCAGCTACAGTTTCTGTTTTGCTGTGCGTTGTTAAGCCAGAGCCCTCAGCTGACCAGCATGAAAATGACCAACGTAGGCACTGGTGTTTGGTATGGGTTAGTGGGCTATAAGAAGCATGTCTTAGCCACACAAAGCATTTAAACTCGATTTACAAGGTAGAAAAGGAACACTTTCTCCATTCCCCAAACTGACGCTTCCTCCGTGTAGTATTGCAAAGCAATTTAAAGGCACATTAAAAATACCATAAGGGGTTTGTTGAACTGGGTATTAGTAGCAGTTTTTGAAACACGGTGTTACTGTTTTTCATATCTTTTCATCAATATTGCAAAACAAAAACCATAGGTAGGTGTTTTGTGGTGGTTACAGGTTCATTTCTGCTCCCCATTGGTCTGCAGCTATTGGGTTCCTGTAATGGGGCAGCTTGCTGATGTGGTGATTTCCTTGGGGCAGGGGGACAGAGAGTTTACTGGAATGATCCCTGTGCTGTGTTATTCGTTAGCGGCAAAGCCCTAATCAGATTTTGCAGAGTACATTGCCTAATTCTTGAGAAGTGCCACTAAATCAGTATGTATCACATATGCTGCAGAAAAGCTATTTCAGGAATGTTTTAGGTGTCTTCGTCTTACATTTTTTTTCTCCCTCTGCCAGAAAAGATACATTAGTAATCGTGATCAAGACTGTCAGATAGGCTGGGTTGGTGGGGTAGCTCCATCGAGGTAGATTTGCTTCCTGGCTAAATGGCCTTGGCTCCAGAGAGAGGTAGAGGTGTGATGATAGAAGCTTATCTTGGGACTCTGGTCTGAACACAAATGAGATCTGGCACATTTTTTGTCACCGTCTCCACCACTTGTTCTCCAGGTCTCCCAGAGCCCAGAACCAAGCCCACCCAGCCACACACTGCACTTCTCAGTCTGCTGCCCTGTCTGTTCTTTCTCCACCTGCCTGAAAGTGGTAAATCTGCTCGCCGCATCTTTGCGATGCACTCTCCAAATAAAAGCGGTACAAATAACCTCTGGGGCCAGATTTTCTGGGCTGCTGTTCACAGAATCACAGAATTTGATTCAGAGTTGGAAGGGACCTCTGGAGATCATCCAGCCCAACTCCCCTGCTAAAGCAGGATTGCCCAGAGCACATTACTCAGGACTGCATCCAGGCGGGTTTTGAAAATCTCCAGAGAAGGGGACTCCCCCCCCTCCCTGGGCAGCCTGTGCCACTGCTCTGTCACCCTAACTGTAAAGAAGTTTTTCCGTGTGCTGGAATGGAACTTGCGATGTTCCAACTTGTGCCCATTGCCCCTTGTCCTGTCACTGGGAACCACTGAGAAGAGTCTGGCTCCAGACTCTTAGTTAACTCCAGTTTAAGCCAGGGGTAGCTCTAAGGGTCATTTCTTCAGTAAATCAGGCACCTGACTCCCCTGTAATCTCCTGGCTGCCTTTGATTACTGCCTGTGGCAGTTCACCAGTCCTCTGGTAAGGTCCCAGTTCTTGGTAGGTTAACTCGGGATGGAGGGAGAGGCTTTCAAAATCAAAGTCCTGTTGACATCCGACACCCCCCTGATTCTTTCCGTATTCTCTCATCATTTCTGTTGACTTAAAGTGTAGTCCCATTTTTGGGAAGCTCATCTATCTTGTTTCAGAAGCCCTTGAATATTGCTGTTGAACACACTCGGGTTGAACAATCGCAATGACTGGAAGAACTTAATTCTTACTACGTAACTTGTCTCGCCATGCAATGTTCTCCACCAGGACTGAGAGAAAGTGAGCATAAGGGGAGAAAGAAACCTGCTTCACTTAAAAGTAGAGGGTGGACCGGATAATGTAAACAATTAGGATTTAGGATATCTCACTGAAAGAGCTGCAGTTCAGTAGCATGAACAGTCCCAGACAGCCTCCTTCACTTCTGGTGTTCTGCAGATGACTTTCCCAACTCTTTCTAAGCAGGTGGGCACCTTCATGCCCCCAGCAAGAGGATGGCCTTGCTGTTTGCTGCAGCGAGACCCTGGAAGCTGAGATTGCTGTAGTAACCTGCAAGATGTTTGCATCCCTCAGACCATTTTGAAAACTTCAACCGTTTTACTCCTTGGTTGTAAAGTGGATTGGCATCTCTCTGAAGGACAAGTATGCGTACTTTGAACCTTTAGTAAAAATAATTTGGCTCAAAACCAAGTCTAAAACACTGGATTATAATTTTGACCTGAAGCATAGATGACAAAATGATAAATTTGCAAAAGTCAGGCATTTTTCAGAGCACATAAATTCAATGGGAGTATTACCATCAACATCAAAGGGAGCAGGATTGAACCTGTAATGTATAGCACTAATGACTACAATCAAATAAACTGATATTGCCTGGGTTTTCTACCACCTTTTGCCTTGTGTGTGTGTATGTACTTTTATGTGTGTGCCAAATGAGTGAATCCAGAGTGCTACCAATTCGAATGTGGGGTAGTTACACTAGATTGGCAAAAATATAAGTAGTGATGCAGGGTGACAAGCCTTGGGGAATCTGGTCTACTTGTTTCCATAAATCAGTAAAGGAAGTGAAGAACGGAGAACCTTGAAAGATGAGATTATAGTCTTAGTGAAGACTTCAGAAGTATTTACACTTAATTTGGTCTGCTTGTGGCAACTGGTATTTTTTTCCTTACTTGTGGTGCAGCTCAATTTGGTTGAAAAGGAGTATGGAATAGCATATCTCTGTGGGAACATATAATCCTAGAGTTACATCTTTGCATACTATTTATTTTATATTTATTGTCTCTTTTTGCTGTGTTTGGAATAGTGTACAACATCGGCAGTAGCTGTTTTGCCCCCTCTGATTCGTTCTTACCTGACTTGATTTCCACAGAGCTACAGCTAGTGACAGAAGAGAATGTAAGGTATGATAATAGCCTCCTATTTAACTCAATTGAATTTCTTTTGTTGGCTAATTTTCATTTGTGTTTACATCATTTTCTAAATTGCTCCGATTTACAATCTTAAACTGTGGATACTTCTCCTTGGGTAAAAAAAAAAAAAGGAATCATTTTTCTCAATGTGTATTACATTTCAGAGGGATTAAAGTAAAAAAAGTCAAAACACAAACGCCAGTTTTGATTAACAGCTACATCAGAGATGCTTTGTTTCCAAAGTATGACATTTTTCCATGGTCTTAACATTGGCTTAGGAAACTTGGCTTAGGAAGAGCTTAGAGTTTGTAGCACCGTCAGCATCCACTTTTAAAGTAAAGAACAATCAAATTTAAAAATGTGATATCATGCCATTTGAAATTCCCTTTATCCTTTGATTCCCAGCTTGGGACTTAAGTATCTTTAGCAAAGTGCTTTGTCTGCTGTTGCCTGTTGATAGGATCCCTAGTCATTCAGAAAATGCTAAGGCTCAGTCAGCATGTGTAAAACCTCAGTTTGCTTGATCATGGCAAGGAGGTCTTTTTCATGCAGCTGAAAAATTCAACGGATGCTGTTATGGGATTTCCTAGTCATGATTGCATCAGGTTAAGAAGATGTCTGGATGGATGCAGTGAAGTTAGATGAGATCATCTGACAGATTCTCAACTGGAAAATGGTATGGCACGCAGATCCAAGACTTCAAACACCTGAAGAAAAAACAAGATAAACCTTAATATTTATTTCCAACTCAAAATACGCACAGAGGTCTCTGCCAGGCACAAGCCTATGTCGCATGCATGGGTATCAGGGTGTGAGTGCTAATTGCGGCATGTCTTGACAGGTAGTTTACCAGAATATTGTGCTGGGAAAGAGGGGATCTGGAAAAGGAGAATGGCTACATTTCTGCTGGAAACACATGATAAAGCTATGTCCCCATCTTATCTCTCCTCTTTGAAATCTGTGTATAGTTTGAGCATATTTTGTTCACACCCAACATATTTCATCAAATCCCAGCTTTGGGTTTGAATTCATGCTAGGGCTGGAACTGGTCAAAGAAGCTGAATCTCAGCAAAATGTTAGTATAAAAGCAGAAAGCCTTTCTCAAGAAATACCGAGGATATTTTTTCCTACTTGAGTAGTCAAATGATTTAGCACAATGATTTGCATTGATGGAAATGAGGCCAGATTGTGACTAATTTATAAACTAATTCAGGACAAGACTTAAACGTGTGCCTAAATTTAAATAAGTAAGTACACCGGAATTACTCGTACGCTTAAAAATTAAGTATGTGTTTAAATACATTGCTGAACTGGAGCCTAAGGGTACAGTTTGAAGTTAAAGCTAAACTAATCTAGACTGTAGCTGGTGCTGAAAGCGATTAGTCTTCCCCTGGTTTACTTCCCTGAAATGGCCCATGCTGGAGTAAAACAAATGCAACTGCTACTTCTTTGACAACTTTGGAAAGTATTCATTCTCAAGAAAATGCAAGTAAAAGTCTTAGTTAATACTAAAATCAATGGAGATACACTGAAGTCAGTTTTTGCACTAACATGAAATCCCTATTTGTTTTCACAAGCTACAGCCTGTTGGAGAAAGAAGTAAGCGGAGCAGTTCTCGTGCTGACTAGGATGCATTTATTTCTTTTCCTTATGGGCTCCTACATCCTCCTAGCGATAACCAAAGGTAAGGGAACAGAAAAACAAATATTTCACCAAAATCAAGCTGGCTGCAAAGGAAGCAAGTAGAGACAGCGTGTTTTGAGATGCTCACCCTTCACGGTGGGATGCAGAGGATGTTGTACGTACACCAGCAACAATGGTGGCCTCTCAGCCTTGCTGAAACCAACCACAGAGATATTAGGGCTTCACCGCTTCTGTTTGGTCCTCTGTGAAGGTTTTGCTACAAGCAGGAGGACCACGCTGTCTCCTGGCAAACTGATTGATACTTTTCTGGAATAAAATCATGGAGACAGAAGGCTGTTCAGAGGATCTGACACAAAGGCAGGTGACTCGGTGCGAAGGATAAGGCTTCCTGGACTTACATCAGGAATTCATGGACTTGGGGAGATGATGCAGAATTGTCAGTGTTTTTAAGGGAGGTGAGAGCAGATTTTGGCCTCTCAGTGCAAACATTTAAAGGCAGCAGAGGTCTGAGGACCCCAGGTATCCTTCTGGCAAACTTTTCATAGAAGGAAGACTGGGGCCTGTGGATTTCTATCATGGTCATTTTTGGTGCAGCTAACCACTTGGCTGCCTGCCTATGACAGCTTTGTGATAAGACTCGGTGCAAAGGTCTAGCATATTTTTAATCAAATGTTTCCATTAGTTTTAATATATTGTACCCATCAGATTATAGTCACTCAGCAAAAATCCAGCCTTCGACACACAGTCTCATTTATCCTTGTTCCTACCGTGCACCCAGCTCTGCTTTGCTGATGTTGGTTCTGGTTGTACAGTCCTGTTGCAGGTTTTTTTTTGGGGGGGTGGTGCAATTAGCCTGATTGGAGCAACTAGGCCAAGGAACATCGAGCAGTAAAATAAAGTCTTGATGACATATTTGAACTCTTGTAGACCATGGGTTATCTGATCTGCAAGGTCACTGCTATTCTCTGGGAAAGTTTAAAAGAATCTGCTCCTGTTTCAAGCTTAAAGGGCCCTTCTTGACAATTTTAGGATGCAAATTCAGTTATTCTTTTAAGTTTCTGCAGTTCTGCATAGGTGAGTGTTTCAGAGTATTTACTACCTGTTTTGTTTTTTTTTCTTTTGTTTGGATTTAACTGCTCAAAGGCAAACAGAGTAGAATTACTTCTAATAAACAGAAGGAAAAAGTGACTCCAATAAGGCTCCTTCTACTACCAAAACTGAATTAAATGCAGAAAGGAAAATAATGTGAACATGAGAAACCTAAAAAGAACTTTAAAATTCCTTTTAATAATTTAAGCTGTCATCAGTAGCAGAAATAAGGAATTGTATTTCAGACATGACTTATACCAGGCATGTCTTAAAAAGAAAGAGAGAAAGACAAATTGATAACGCCTGAAGAGACTGCCCCGGGAATAAAAAAGTGCAGAATTAGGCCCTGGGAAGCCAAGTGTCTTTTCCACCGTTCACTTTTTAGAAAAAAGAAATGATGGTGCTTGATCTTTAGCAACTCTAACAGATGGACTTGGGGAAGCAGTAGGAAAATAACATCATTAAAAGTTTTGTCTTTCTGTATTTATGAAAAGTCAAGTTGAAGCTATTATATTACAAAGATTTTGTATTAATATGATTAGCTTAACAGTATTCTTCTGTAATACACATCAGAAAGTCCTGTCAGAATGAAACTGAATGCTAAAAACATCGCATGATAACTTTCACAGACCATTAAGGTTTAAGGCTACAGCGTGGGAGTTTATTACAAAGGGACCCTGAAATGTTGTACACTCTTACATCAGCATATACTTTAAGTTAGAGGTATTCCCCTCAACCCCCTGGCTTCATTTGCTGCGGAGTATGATGTTCTAACTTTATGTTCATATACAGACTGGCTTAGCTTTGTGGTGGGGTTGTTGCAATAACACAAGGAATCCTACAGGAAGGGATCGCGGAGGCTATTCTTTTCCTTTCATAGGAATCTGGATATGTAAACTCTTGGCCATTTTATCCTTGCTGGCTGTGGCAAACTATCACCCCTCTGTTTCCCTCCTATTATAGTAACAGTATTATCTGGCAGGATGAAGTATGACTTGCCCTCGTCGGTGTCTTTCATGCCACTCTGTGTACTGTTGGGAACAAGGATAATTCATGCCCTTGCCTCAGGGATTATAAATTTAATGCCTTTAAAGAACGTGTAGTTTATCTACAAAGCAATGCACTACTTGTGCCATAAAGATTTCCTATCATCCAGTAGGAATATGGATTCAGACCCATTTATTAGAGTGTGTGTAGGTATTGGAGTTTAAGGAAGGTTCCTCCTACCTTGTGATTGTGTCCTCAGGCTGATTTTACCCTGGTACAATTCCACAGGCTCCCATGAAGCTATTTCAGACTCATGATGGGCTAGTAGGGAAGAATGGAGCGCATGTACTTGATGAAGTTAGAGTGATAGAAAAATGTGAGCTGGAGTCTTTGGCGGGAAAATCTATCATTCTCCATTGATAAAAAGTTTATGATTAATCACCGGCTTGATTACATTACCCTTTAATTAAGCTTGTAAGTGCCAAAGAACAGGGACTTTGGTGTGTTTTTTCTTTCTTATCTCCTGACCATGGCTCTGCTGGTGTGATTTTATGAAAGGTCTTGCTTCAATTTCCCCTTATTACAACTGTTCTCGCCCCCTGAAGGGGAATTAAGATCGTAATCTTCCTTGCTGATGCTTCCACAGTTGGAACCATTTCAGTGGAAAGCAAAAATGTAGGTGAAAATATGTGTTAGTTTCATTCATATCTCAGAGTTACCATCCTTCACCTTGGATTCATTTCTCAGCTTCCCCTGGAGCTCTCAGGAACCCACACAGACATCCATGGGATTTTCTTCCACAGAAAACTGCTGATGCGAACCGCGGATCTACAGCACAGTCATCTGTTACCAGCCGTTTATAGTAACCTTCCTCACACAGGATCCCACTGCACTTCACAAACTCATCAAATACAGCACCGCTGATGTGCAGCGAGCACCGGGGCAGATCAGGATAGTTCCATCCAAAGCCACAGGAGCCATTTCCGTCTCTCGTGAGAACTGTCCTGGGATGATCAAGGGCCAGAATGAAAAAGGACAATTTTAGTTTATACAGGAACATAGTATCTGGGGGAAGAAAACATTAAAAATCTCAGCATGGCTTCCCCAGAGAAATAAAGGGCGCTGATGATGCCTGGCAGGCTGAGGGGCTTTTGCTGATGGGCTCACTGAGGTCTGGGATCTCCTTCTGACATTGAGCCATTTTAACCTCTTTGCTTTTTTTCTAGCATTTCTGACAATTTTCACTGGATCATGTCTTGGGCTTTGGTACTAAGCAGCCTTCTACATAGCTGCGGTATAGAATTGTAGTTCCGGAAGATCTCCCCCATTCCTATAGCACCATGACCACAAAGAGAAACAGCCTTGACAAAAATCCCAGCGGGACTCTGTGTGCACAGTTTCTGCACTGAGAAGTGAAAATTCAAGTGCAATGTGTGGAATTTGCAAGTGCAGCTTCCCTTGTTCCTAGCCCACCCTCTGTGCTATAAAAATATTTTTTGACTAGTGGTTGTTATCCTTGCAGCAGAAATGTAACAGCAACAAAGTATTATTTGAACTATCAACAACTAAGGGAAAGGCCAGGGCACGTTGCTTTGGGAGGGCTGTCTCACAGATCTGTAAGAAACCTCAGCTGCTTTTCTCCTGAGGGGGACCCGGCACCTGGGGTCAGTTAGGAATGGCCACCTGACTGGGTGATGGAGGAGGGACCAAACCCCCTCAGGAGAGTGGCTGGCCTCTGTGGGGGCCATCATCCGTGCCGGACTCTTCCCCACCCAGTTTAGCTGGTTTGCTCCAGATTGTTGTCCCACTCCAGCGACCACACACCATAGGACGAGATGTCGAGGCACCTATTCTTCAAATATTTGAGTCCTACGCTGAATCTAGTCCTTAGTAACTTAGATGCCTCAGTGGCCAGTGTCTAAACCCACCTAAAAATCCAAGCTTTAGCCATGTTTACAAGTCTTTCACTCTAGCAAGAATCGGCCTCAAAATAGGATAGACTGAGACCTTTGATGGTATCAGTCTGAAGATAAGGAGGAGACTTGGCCAGCCAGATGTTGGTTTTCAGTGCATGCCTAGCAGGCAGCCCGTAAGGCATCCATCCTTTCACAAGTCACCATCAGGAAAAGTTACTCTTACCTACTAGCAAGCGCAGGCAGGAGTTGGAAGAGGGTAAGGATCAGGCAACAGGTCTGTTACACCACTTTGGGCTGTTGACTTCATTTTGTTGCTGGCAGTGAATGCTGCTGTGCTTTTTCAGACAGTGCTGTCGCCCTTCCAGTCCTCAGTCCAGTGGAGCTGGCTGGAAATGCTGGTCAGATATAGGTCTATTGTGCTGCGATGCATCTTCCTGCTAGAAAAGCCAGGTCCTCAAGTCAAGCTGGATCTTCTTTCCTGCCATGCTGATAAGGGAAGTTAACGCAGTTAACATGCTCTTATTCACGAACCTACCTCTTCTTTAGACACCCTATCTGCCTCCTTCGCTTCCAGGTTGATGGAGCCCAACCAGCTCGGGGCCCTGGCTTCACTTGTGGTGTAGTTATCTCATCTGTCTGGCTCAGCTGATCAAGAGAGAGATGGAAAGATGGAATTGCACACAGGTATGCAATTTTGGACTAGTTTAAATGATATCACGTAATAATAGTAATGATAATGATGATAATATCTTATGCTATAGATGAGAAAAATAAGCCATTGTCTCAAATTGTACCTGACAAGCAGTACAATGCAGTGTAATGTACTCAAGAGGGAGAAGAGAAGTTACTTCACTCATTTTCATCCCATCCTCTGAGTCTTGTCTAGCCTACGGGTTAAATCTAGGAGACAGAATCATCTGCATGAGAAATGTGGTATGAACCATCAGCTCAGGCTGATAGGAACTACAGGCTCCCACACAGCCCATACCAAACGATAGTACTATCAGATGGAAGGAGGTTATATACATAGTGTAGTGTATCAGTCTCAGCTAAGTATCTTTGCAATGGTTTCCCACATCACTTAGCAGCTTGTTTAACATATCATGATTAACCAGTAGGCTCTGCAAGAGTTTCTCACAATCAGTAGAAATACAAAAGACCTAAAGGACCACAGTAGAAGGCAAACATAATGATGGACAGTGAGTGTGTGTTCATGCCTCTCCCGAAAAATGTCCACAGCTGCTTGGCTTCCAAAGTACTGTAAATTCATTGCTAATAGTTTGGTTCAGTCCTTTCAGCATAATGTCGTAGCCAGATTTAGGTAAAGCAGTGGAAATCTTGATTATTGAAGTTCTGTTATATGTGTGATGGAACTTTGCAAAGGCACATTTTTTTTTTTTTCTCAGCCTGCACAAAATAATCAGTTATCTCTCTCTGATTCTCAGAAAAGACTTGATCATGAAGTGATTGTAGCAAGAGCTTTTGCTTGAGTCTGTAAAGACTTTCATAAAATGTGACAGTTGATAAATGCTTTATCTTGTGTGCCAACTTACTTGGTAATAAATGGTAATAGAGAAAAATAGCATGCTTTTCACCTCCTTTTTACCACGCACCTTTGCCTATTTCAAAGTTCAGCCATTGGTAATGGATTTGTCAACCATGCAAGGTAGAAAGTTTCTCTCTCTATTATCGAGGTCAATGGTTTCCTCCCCTTCTAATTGCAAAACACTTTCTTTATCATTAAAATTTTAAATTTCCATAAATACCCTTCCCAAAGGCTAAGTAAGTGCTAAACAAAACTAAAAACAAAGTCAGAGGAAGTACAGTGAAAATAACTAACTCAAATGCAAAGCCTGAATTCTTTCAGGAAAGCTTATGAGGTGCTGAGCACCCCTGAGAGATGCTTGCATTGATAAAGTTCAGCATGGAGGTGCAAAAGCATCCTGCAAAGCCTCTTAAAACAGCCACTGTTAGCTTCCTTCTTAGGCCAAAGTCCAAAGCTGATTCAGTGCAGTATCAAGCCACAAAATTTAAGTCATAGAGATGGAGGAAGGAACAGCTAGCAGATGAAGATGACAGATAGCAAAAGTGTGTCTTAGATGAGACTTCTAGTTACTTAAATGCTGTTGAATTAAATATTGCCTTTCCGTAATTTAACTCCTGAAAACCCAAAATATTATTCTACATGTTCTGACACAGAGAGCTGATGCATGGTACATCAGCAGTGATGTAATATTGACAGACAAATACAACTATTGTATTCATAAATGTTCGCTTTACAAAGCAAAGAGCTTTGTAACAAAATATACTTAATGCTAGCATGATAGACTGCAATGTAATCAGTGTCTTGGATGAATTGAGAACACAAACAAAAATAGATTAGCTAACAACTAAATTGTATTTATCTTGCTTGACAGGGCTAGTTCAATAATGAGTCATTTTCTGATCTAATATCATTGCCATCTCTAGTATTGCGGTTAATTGTTGCTGCTGAGAGAAAAAGTTCAAACAACCCAAAGGCTGAAGAGGCAAAGGAGTATTAGCATGTCTAACGTAGGAGTATTAGCATTAGTCTGTCTGATCCCTAGTAGATGCAATATACCAATTAGTTGCATATTTCCTTGAGCCGTGGAACTGGGATCTCGGCCACCTAGGGTCATTACAGATCTCACAGGGGGTTTGTGAAAGCAGAGTTATTTTTCCAGGCAGGATTGTAGCTGAGGGCGTGATATCCTTCGTGTAAGCTGTGGTGGCCACCTTCTGCTGGCTGCTGCATCCCTCACCTCCAGCGGCTAGGGCGAGAAGAGCGACAGCCTTGCTCCACTAACCCTGTTGGGCTATTCCACTGGCGCTGAAAGCCCTGGGATGTAGCCAAAGGTTAGATTCAGTCACCTTTATGAACCCTGTCTTTATCTACCCTGTGGTGATGGCAGCTCACGTAGCCAGCTCCCCAAACCTGCCTCCCAACTAGCTAGCACAAGTATTGATAGCAGCGTAACTGGAGCAGCCCAACGCTCAGGACAGGCTAGTAGCCCAAGTATTTACCCAGGGGCCTGGGTGGTTTTGCTGGCCACGGTATGCTCCACACTGCAGCCAGCAATATCCAAGCCCACGAGCTCAGGCATGTCTTCACGAGCTGCATTGCTTTGGGGACTGCATCACTGATGTATCTATTTGTTGGTAATCAATGCGGATGAGTAGGAAACTCTATCTCCAAGCATGCTTCTTTAAGGATTAAAAGCGTTCTGCATTTATAATGGAGACTAATTACCTTTTTTGAAAATAGTCGTCAATTCTAAATAATAAAATTCCGTGCTGAGGTCAGTCGGGTTCCAGGTGGAAACGTGCTGTGGAAGACAAATATTCAAAGCAAGAATAGGCATGAATGTGATTGGGCTTGATTCTGATCAAGTTTACATTTGTTTAAAGGCCCAGCCCAAAGCCTGTGAAAGTCATTTGACTGACAGAATAAATCAGCTGAAGTCAATGGGATTACCCTACTGTCAGCCCAGTATGGGTGAGATCAAAACCCAGATCGTTATCTTTTTGTGGTTTTCCTTTTTGCATATTGAGAGGGAGTCAGTGTGAAGGGCCATTGATTGTTTTGTAAAACACCCTTTAAGTTCAGGGGGAGTCTGCCTGCCTGCGGACTGTTGGCAGGATATGGCCCATAAAGCTACCGGGAGGCTGAAGATTCATACCTCTGGATGTGCGCTGCATCTGTTTCGTTTTGCTGCCAGAGGTAATCAGACAGTTAATGGCTTTTGCATAGAGAGCCAATTGACTGTGTGTGATGTGAGAGCCTAGCCAGGCATGAGAATATAAAATTAAAGAATAAGTTAAACCACCACATTCTTTGGGGAAATGTTAATGGATGACAGTTATCACTTACCACCTCGGTCTCTTGTTCTTTCATCAGAATCAATTACTTAATTTTTCTTTTTGTGCAGGATGATGATACTTTCATGGAAAACAAGTCTATGGAAATACTGAATACCAGTAAGTCAGAAGAAGCAAAGGATGCAAAATTGCAGTTTTCCCATGGCCTGAAAATGACTCCCTCCCTGGCTTAGGGCAGCCACAGGTATGCTGTTAATTTTAAGCCCTCTTGCCAGAAGGCTATAAAATGTCTTTTCATCTTACGTTACATAAGTATCCAACAAATAAGACGACTGTTATTACAAAGGCAACCACACTGAAAAAAGGTTTCATTTACTCTGAAAACCTGCATTAAAGGCTTCTGATGTCTCTATGTAACTTGTAGGTTGCTGAACACTGTTGGAGAGGAAAGTTCATTTAATTCTTTTAAAAAAAGAAAAAGTATGCTTGATGCAACACCGAACGGGGATGCTACTAGGAACCGTGTGATAAATCGTCAGTTAAACATTACAAGAGTAAAGATGAGCTTCTGTGTTCTTTCAGCATACCAGACAGCATTCTGGAAAACAGTGGCAATATTTAGCACTCTTATACTTCTGAACTAAACAGAAAAGATCCATATACGTCAGGAGTGAAAACTGTGAGGTGCTAAGTACATCTTAAGATACGAAAATGCAACCAAGTCTGAGGATGCTTAGGACTTAAGAGAAAGTGCTCAGCAGCCACAGGAAGGGTCTTCAAAATCCCTATGCTTCTTCTCATCAAAGAAATAATTCTGCTTGTCTTTATTGGGTGCTGAATCGTTGCTTTGCACTTTGACACAATTTTCTCCAGGAAAATAAAACATGGTTTTGTGCCAGTAAGATAAAGACATTGTGACAGTGAGATAAGGCATAGAAGGATGCCTCTGTGAGAGTGATTCAGCATGTGTTCAACATGGCTCCTAGTAATTCAGGCATTCTTCCTGAAGTTGTTTAGTTGTATTATATCCTTCTACATCTTCACAAATTGATAGGCATCAGGTATATTTAAAATATGTTCTAAGTCAGTTAACTTCCAGGCGGTAAGGCATCCTCACCTGCTCATTTCACAGGAAAAAAAACCCCAAACAATAGAAATCACCATGTACCTGTTGACATCCTGCTTGTGAACCAATATTGTCACAAGCAATAGGCTTAGAAAGAGCAGAGCAATCAATGAATACGAACTGACTTACACTAAGCTAAAATTAGGTCCAATATCCTGACTGAAGTTACTACAATTAACTAAATAAATACACGCTCTCAGTTAATTATTTTTGTAATACCATTGTGCCTAGAGGCCACATGTGAGACTGACAGCCATCCATGCTAAGCACTGCAAATACATCCAGTTAAGATACAGCCCTGGTCTTGAACAGCTTGCTGTTCATATAGACAAAAGAAACAAAGGACTGGAGACAGAAATCATTCTTTATTATCTCTGTGTCACAGAAACAGGCCCAGAGAAATTGAATTGTCTTGCCCAACACTGTATAAGAATTATTTGGCAGGACTGAGAAATAAATAGAGAACATCAGTATCCACTTCACAAGCCTGCCCGCCCTTTCTCGAGCACAAACTCCTTTTTTACCAGAAGACTTCTCATGCACAGGACAGCTCTGGACTCTTGTTTCTTTACATTATATTCCTTCTTTTTTGAATGCCTCACAGTACGTAATAGCTAGAGCTTTTGGTTTTTCGTGGCTGTTGATGAGCCTGTGTCCCATCAATCTCTCACCAGCGTGAAACACTGCTATTCTATAGTAACTAATGATGTTTCATGAGCTGAAATTCGAGGCCTCAAACGTGCAAATCCGTGAGCGTCCACATTTCCATTGACTGCTTTCACTTGGTTTAAGAGCTCATATACATTCTTCCTCAAATCTAGAGCCAAGCTTTACCTCTATGTATGTTCAGAAATCAGCTACGTAGAGAAAACTTTTAAAATCTCACTGCAAGGGGAACAAATGTGTCTTGCAAATCCAGAAATAGCCCATTCTTTTAGGTCAAAGCAACTGACAGTTACAGCCTCATCTCTTTGAAAGAAGTCTGAACAAACTTACTTACATAGCAAATACTTTGGCTGCAATAAGTTACTTGTGCCACCATTAGCCTTTCCTGATTAGCTGCTTCTGCATTATGTACTTGCATCTATAGAATATAAACTCATCAAAGCAGAAATTGTGCTGCTTGCTGACTCTTATGTGCTGGAAAATATATAGAAATGGAAATACATAGTGTCTAGTGTGTGGTGACTATTCTCTTTTTAAAGAAACACCCTACAGTGGCATCTTGAAGTGTTATAGACCTAAATCCAAGACACTTGCTTTGGCCTTTCTCTCTCTACTTTGTTAACCTTAGTTCTTTCAAAATCAATGATAAAATGTTGCTGGTGTTAACTTAATCTAAAATTTCATCTTCTATCTCCAGACAAGCAGAGCAGTGATGCAACTAGTGGATAGTTCTCAAAACTTCTTTCCCCCTTCTCTGCAAGAAAACAAATCCTAGAAGAAAGCTGAAAATCATGAGGTTTCAAAAGTACTATTCCTGCGTCTTTACCAAACAACCTGAAATTTGTGTTCCAGGCTTTGATAGATTCATTTTGTAGTCAATCAACTATACTTGTGGATTTGAGGAGGTTGGAAAAAATGGCTCAAAATAAATACTCTCTTGTTCTTGTAATCTTAACTATGGAGTTACTTCTAATGATGCAGTAATGAAAATTTCCTTTTCCAGCAGTTTAGCTATAAAATATGACTTTATGTGAGTCCTTGAGTCCATCTGGAACTCCCAACAAGTCAACATCTGTGCCATCTTCCCGGTCATAAAATTATTTTCTGCCTCTTTGCCAGACTGAAAGTTCTAGGAAAGGCCTAATTGACAAATTACAGAAGAGCGTATCAAACATTATTTTTTCCCAGAGACCCACATGGCTGAAATAAAATCTTCCTTTAAATAGCATGGATGTATAATTTGAATACATGCTTAGTTTCTAGTTCTGGAATATTTATTTACCTGAAACCCTGCAGCTTGAAGAAACATATTGTGAACTGACGAAAAAGACTAGCAGCATAATAGATGGCTCAGACATCTCCCTTTTTGAAGTCTCCTGGCTAAAAAAAGTGAAGAAAAAAAAAAAAAGAATCCTCTGTGTTTGATGAATGCAAGAACCAGGTTTCCAAGCATGGAAAGAACCTTTAGAAACACAAGTGAGGTTTTGATCCCTGGCCCCGGTGTCATCCATCTTGGAAAGCTTTCTGTTTTTATTATTTTAAACAGGTCAGCAACAGTGAGATGGGAAACTGTAGATTTCAAAACAGATGTCTCTACAGTGTTTCAGCAAAACATCGCATGATTTCAAATGGAAATCTAATATTGGTCCTGGATCCCTCGCAAATTACTTAGCCTTTTGCAAGTTGGAGCCCCAAGTTTCTGAAAGTGTCACCTCCTGATTTACAGCAGTAAGCATGCAGCACGGAGGAGACCAGAGCTCTGGTTCCCAGGGGATCTTTTCAGCTCTCAGGCCTGGATCCCGCGTGCAGGGTTGGGGTTAGGAGCATTTGCTTTGCCATTCCTCGTCCACCTCCTGCTGGAAGATGACTCTAGGGTCTCAACACCTCTGCTTGTCCCAGCTCCCCTCTGGACATTTGGGCCTCAGACCTGGAGCAGGCAGCTGCCCCATGGGTTGCACATGGCCACGATGTCCCTGAATCCAGATGGACACCGTGGCAAGAAGTCCTCAGCAATGAATGAAAAATATTTTCCATTTTCAGCTCTGTGTCAGATTAATGGAAATTTTACAACTTGTTCAGACAGATAGGACTGTGTATTTGCTGGTGTGAACAGGAACACGGTAGCTGTTTTTCTGTTTCCTGCATTTGAACACGGTGAAAATATGATCCAGGCCTTCTGTAATGCTATTTGCTGAAACTCGTTCTTTCGGAAAGTAATTCGGGCAGAACAACAAAGAATTCTTCGGCAAACTTCCTTGCAGAAAAGGTTGTGGTTGTCTTGCCAGCTCTCAAAATTAAAACTATGTTCCAGTCAAAAATGCCTATTCAGACTGACATCAAAGAGAAAACTGTGAGCAGGTCAAGGAGTTTAATTTCCATGGCACTTGCATTTGTGATTCACATGTAGGGCGCAGTAATGGCCTACATGCCCATTGGCAATAATGTAATAGAAGGCTAGTGTGAATAAAAAGAAAAATGAATCGGAGGTAACAGGAACGGGCCAAATTCTGTATTCAGTTGGATGCGCAGAGCTCATTGAAGTTGGGCAGTGTCACACAGAGCACAATCTGGTGGTCTTTCTCACAGCAGCACTTTCATGAATACATACCTTATGGAGCACCCTCACAGTTGCTGGTAGCCTGGGCTGAGGTTTTCAGAAATGAGGAGCAGTGCCGCTCTTTGGGGCTATCAATTCAAAATGCTCACCGGGGGGCTGATGCCAGAGGGCTCCTTTTCACTGTCTAGAGATCAGGTCCCTTTAATATATCTCAGGCAGAATATACTAGACGACTCCTGAAAATCTGGGTCTCAGGGCATGTTTCCTGAATCGCTTGAGGTGTGTTTTCATACCAGCTTTTTAACTTCTCAAAATCTCTAGTTAAGGTGAAGGACTATATCTTGAGGTATGAAAGCAGGAGGTATGTAAACTTTTTAACAGTGTCTGTATATTCTCCTACTACTCCTTATTTGCTTTTCTCATGGGACGATCCAACTAGGCATTACGGACTGTTGATAAATAGATTTTAAGCCCATTTCATTTAACCATTACTGCATTTCCATATCAAAGATTTTACACTTGGCATGCCCAAGCCTATTTTATTTGTAATCTTTTCTCAGATGAGAAGTTTGGAATGTTTTTTCATTATGTGTTTCATCTGCAATGTACTGCCTTCATGTTATTTTTAAGATGAGATCTTATACGCTACCTCAAGTCATTCTACAACTCCTTGGCTCTTATTTATTCTGGCCTCCTAATCTAACACAATTTCTATGTTGAAACTTGTTGCTATATTTTTTCCAAGGAAACACCATATGATGTTAAGCATGTGCTGTATATCAAAGTGCAAATATAAACTAGTTGATAGTCTCTAGTCACACCCTGGATAGGTGTGGCGGTTGGGAATTTTTTACTTTCTGGCTGAAGATCAGAATGTGCTTAACATGGCTCCACATACAGGATCTTGGTTGGGAGACAACTGGTTGGGGTTTTTTTTGTTGGGTGGTTTTTTTTTTTTTTTCATGGTATGTTGTTTGAAGGGTTGGGAGCTAAATAGTTGTACTGTGTCCAGAAACGAATTTTTACTTGTTTGGCTATATTTAGAGCTGCAATCGGGAGATTTGAGGGTATGATAATTCACTGCCTTACTGTCTTTCCTTCTTTCTCTCTATCACTTTGCGGATAAGAAGATGGACAAGCTTAACTCTAGTGTCAGCCTAAGGCATGGTGCAGAGCTGCACTACTCCAAGAGAAACTCCAAGGAGGAAGCATGACTCAGAGAGCTGCAATTCCTTCCACGGTTCCTCCTTGTTCCAGCCAGGGAAGTAAGTTACTGCGGTATTTGTGCTGCTAGACTTAAGCTTACTTCTCCCCTTATGCTTACAAGCCTCAACTTGCAGAATAGAAAGAAAAGGGTCTGTGCCAGAAGCAAGGTGTCACTAACCCGGGAAAGGGCATTTTGCTGCCTTTGATGCCTCAGTTGCCCAAGTGAGACAGAGACCACTCTAGCCCTGTGTGGGGTTTCACTGACAAGTCACCTCATAACCACTTGCTTATACTGTCTTGCCAGTCATTTTGCAGAGATATACATGGCTGCATATCTTGTCAGGCAATGTTTAGGTTAATACCAAGAGCAATGCACAAACTATTGGACAGCTTTATACTGGTGGGGTTTTTTGGTTTGTTTTTTTTTTTCCCCTCCTACACAGATTGTTACCTCACACTGCTTTTCTTGCTTAATTTTTGGACTTTTTCATTCAATAAGATGTAGTCGCTATCAGGCTAATGTACAGCTCACCAGACACTTCTGAATTGCCTCTCAGACAATCAATTTCCCACTGACTTTTATTTTCCATAGTAATAGTCTGTTATTATACTCAGAGACTGGCAAAGGATTTGCAGGCAATAATTCTCTTGCCAAAACAGAAACACTAATAAGGATATTCATAGTGAAATGTTCAAAATCAGTATTTCTTCCCTGGTAGTGCAACTCCAAGGCCTTAGAGCACCAACCGACATATGATCTATTTGCACATAACTATTCACCTGCCTGACATTCTGCTCAGCAGCAACACGCTTTGGGAAAAAAAATATAAAATTCACAGCCTTTTTTGTATGTACTTTTTAATGACTGGACAGCAGAGCAGAAATGCTATGCTACAGTACAGAGAGACCTTCAACTGAGCACTATTTTAAACTAATTTATAATACGACAGCAAAATACTATGTTAACTGAGACAGTATCAAATGAGAGCGCATACTAAATACTAAATGTGATGCACTGGCCTGAAGGATAAAAGGAGTCAGGAAAACAAAAGAGGAATGCATCCATACGCACATCAGCTAGATGATCCAGGTAGGAATAAAACCTCAGTACTTGTTACTATACTCCCTAGGACTACCAGTGAGAAGTTTTCAGGAAGTATCTTGCAATAAGAAAAAAAGAAAACCGGGAGTAAAAATTGACTTCAGAAAATAGATCTGGTCCTCATATGGTGTTCAGCAGCACAGATATACACACACATATATGCACTCACACTTCCTGCCTGAGTTATATCATTTTCAAAAATAGCCTGTGAAAGGAGATTCAGGCTATTGGACCAACTTTTGCTTTCAGTAAAGTGGACTGAACATACAGCTGAATTTATACCTCCACGTGTGATTTTGTATACCAGCAGGTATAAAGCTCATCCTTATATTGTTAGCTTTGAATGGCCTCAGTACCAATTCACCTGAGTACCTGACAGAGATCTACAGAGAGATATAGAAACACTATTCATTTGAGATGATCTTTATTCCTACACTGGAAATAAGTGATGTTAAGGAAGCGTGCAGTTCAAATGTGCAAAAGTTGCTTTTATTTTGCATTAGTTTATACAGGTATTTTAAATAGGCTTAGTTAAAATCATCAGTTGAGCCTTTTTGACAACTTTGTAAGAAAGCCTTATGTGGCTAATTCTTAAATATCATCAGACAGCAGGCTAATTGTGTCCAAGTGCACGTTGTTGCCCCAGGTGGCAGATAACTTCCTGTGTTGCAAAGATGACTTGAGAGCGATATACGTGTAGACAAGGAAGTATCATCTTCCAGTTCTGCTGTTTCTTAAAGTAATCTAGGAGAACTCTCTTTAGATGAATGGCTATGCTTAGCCAAGGTATTAGACACATTCAGGATGTATTAAACTCATACACCTTCTAAATTACTTGATGGTTTTGAGTTCACATAGCTAGCTAATTTAGTCAGATTTCTAGTGCTAACAATAACTGAATATGCTGAACTGCCAGGAACGTTACTTGCATAGGTATGTAATAAATATGCTTAGCTGTGTTGAATTGTACAGGTATGCAATGGACACCACCTTCTGCAGTTACTATCCTGTTCCCAGTGCTTAGTAATATGGAACACTGCTTTTGAAACGGGATAATACTTTGGAATAGCAAACATCTGCATTTCATGCTTTGGCAGCTCTGAACATGTAATCAAAAATACGACAAAAGAACCTTTAGTGGATCATTATGTATGTTTTCGAATATAAGTAAACTCACAATAAATCCATGAGGTCAAGTCAGATGAGAACTTACTCTCCCTGGTAAATACTAGTTTAACAAAATCAGCTGGATGATTTGCTGTGAATGATTCAGTGAAAATGTTATTTGTGTTTTGTATAGCCTTCCTTGTTCTTTTCTCCATATTCCTCTTTCTCTTCCTCATCCTCTTTTTAACCTTTTCCACCTTCCAATGCTATGCATAGAAGACCTGAGAACCTAAATGAAAGCGTACCTGAGAAACGGATGATAGAGTTAGCAGTTTGGGCAGGATAAAAACAAACCATTGCTGGAAGTGCAGAAGATGGTAAAATACCAATAATCCGTATTGGTGTCTGACATGACTGACAGAGGAAGGGTTCGTTCCTTGTATTGTTTCAGTTCCTAGAGTGCCCCTTGCCTTCTACGTTATATAATATAACCGGAATAAAATGCGGCTACTAAAGGAAAAAGATAACACTGATCCTACTCTGAAAAGGATTTAGTACTGTGCTCATCGCTGCAGTGTCTGAGAGCAAGATATACTATTGCTGTTGCAGTACAAAGTTAATGGAATATCAAGTGTTGATAATCTGTGCTTGGAATCTGTAAATGTATGTACAAATGGATCAGATCCACAGCTGGCATCTGTCTGGCTCCAGATCTGGTCCAGTAAGTTTCTAAAGAGTAGTTCACGACAGACCATTGAAAACTTCCAAAGAAAGTCCCAGGGCACATGACAGAAATGGCCAAGTGGGACAGCACAGTAGAAGAAAGAAATCCTGTGGGTTCATTTCTTTAAAGCATAGAAGTCATTAATCATTTCTATTCCTTTCCATTTGAAACAGCTGCCTGCCTGCATTTGCTAAGTAACTGCTTTCCTAACCACACAGAAACTAAGCTGTGGGCCCCAGAATACTCATGCTTCCCGATATTAATAAACAATTTCCCTCTTTCACTGTGTCAATGAGAGCACGTTAACATTCTTAGCATCTGGTTTTGGTAGTGAAATAAAACGCTAATGTTTCCACACTTTATGAATTCCTTCCAAAAATCTTATTGCTTATCTTCTCAACTGAGGCTTCAGAAGTTCAAAAGCTTGACTTGAAAAATCTCAGTGGACTTCTACCTGTCAGCTGCGATGTAGGATGTTGCTCATTATCAAGTTAGAAAATAATCTCTCCCGGCATGCTTATTTGCTCATCTTCTTGTGAAACTGAGATACATTTTCCACATAAGCTCGTTACTTCAAAAAGTACGCTGTCATCTCTATGGGCTATTGCAATTAGTGAAATGCCAGCCAGCAGGTGGAGACGCATGAAAGCAATCTCCATTCATCGACAGGCTGCTTTGACATTTCATTCCCATAGCCCTGGCCAAGCACTCCAGCTGGCCCGAGCCAGAAAATATAGCTATTGGTTTCATGGAAAAGTTCGGAATTAAAATCTTGGATTGCTGACAAACATGTGATGGAGCTGCTTCTACTGTACGACTGCTCTGCACAAAGCCACACTGAAGAGCCATCCAGTCAGTACCTTTCATGTATCAGTGAATCGTGGAGGGAGGGAAGCTTGCTGCTGACTCTGGCCTGACCTCGACTCATTCAGTTTGTTCAACAGTTTAGAGCTGCCTGTCAGCGTCAGCTGTGCTGAATGATGCAAGGAGCCACACACGCTCCGGTTTATGCATATTCACTTTTGGCCTTGTGCTGTACAACGGTGAGGCTCTGACGGCTCAATAGCGTACTTCACCCAGATGCATTTCCACCTATTTGCTGTAAAAGTGCAGCTTGAGATGGTATGAAAACAGCTTTGCTTCCTCTGTTCCTTTCATAACTCCTCCCACCCAGTGTTTCCTCTTTCAAAGTGGAAACACCATTGTAATAGCTATTTCTGAAATCTCCCTGCCAAAATCAGGAAGTGCAGAGGAATACATAAGTATGAGGAGGGGGAAAGGTAGTTTGTGAGTTATTTTGGGAGTGGGGAAGTTGTTTACATGAGTTTGGGAGAAAAACTGAGGATAATTCTGTGTTATCTTAAAAGCAGTTGTTAAGTTTCTAGCTCTAAGTCTCTCTGCTCTGTAGAAGAAACTGCAGTACTGGGTCTGCAGATTACCTAATGTGAACCGATGTCTTCAATGGAAAAATGCCGTGCTAAAATACAGTACACTCAAACTCGTCCCCTATTCCAAAAATGATTGCCGAGATTGCGAAAGACAAATTTTAACTGACAACAGTGACAGCATACATCAGCATGCACATGGAGATACGGAAAGACGGAGGGAGATGGTGTAAAATTAGTAGAGCTTTGAAAATCTACAAATATAATCTGCAAGCATTTTGAGAGATTTCAGTGTTTGCACTCATGATGTGCTGGCAAATTAGATTCATTGTGGAGATACTGGAAAAAGCGGTATCTTGTTTTGCAACGCCAGACCCCTCAACATTTAATCATTTGTGGTGAGTTTGGATGAATTATCAGAGTTTATTATTCTTCATTTAAATGAGAAGGGCTCTTCAAACCTTGCAAATTCAATTTCAGTGCTTCTAAAGAAATGCATTTTGTGGCTTTTCCATCGTTTTGATTCTTTTCCTCCCCCTCCACTACCTCTCCTCTTGCACTCTTCTCTTTGGAGAGCAGAGTTTAACATGCCATTGAGGAGATAGCCTGCATGCAAAGTCCCTCAAACATAAACACACTTAAAGAACAGATTCATCACAGTGTGTTTCTAAATGTGGAAACTGCATTCCATCTGCACCCATATCCAATGGTCATTAGCTTAGATGTTGAATGGACATTCCTTAAAGTGAAGATTATGAAAACATACATACTGTTCAACAGTGATTCATCAGCTTCCAAGCTTTCTCTGCTCAGGAGCAGTTGAGCTCAAAGTGACTCAGGCTGGGGACTTTGAGATTGCTGTGCAGGAATTTGCTCCATTGAGCCTGCAAAACTGTCTTTAGATGACTTATCTGGTGATTAGGAAGCCCTGTGTTCATTTGAATCAGGTATTTTCCCACATTTGTTGTCCTTTTAGAAGTTTGTTATATCTTAACTTTTAAGTAATGCACAATTGTAAGAGTTTTTTGGTTTTTTTTTTTTTCCACTCTGGCCCTGATTTTCCACTTAGGTTTACGGCACTGTAACTTCTGTGCTGTCACCCTGACAGAAGAATCGGCGCCCATGTGAGCATGATTGTCAGTAGTTTACAGATGACAACAGTCACACACACTGCTTGATGATAAGGCAAGTTATCACCATTATTCCTTGACCTGTTTTTTAGCTTGTAAATGACTGGGTCTAAATTCCCAGCCACAAACTGAAGATATTATTTATTGATCTATTGTATAGGATTGCCTTGAAAGAGTTAGCATTTATCTTAGATGACTCATAGATTGTTCTGATGATGGATGTGTCCTCTAGTTTGCTCCATGTGAATGTATCTCTCTTGCTATGTCCGTATGTTTGTATGTGCATATATATGTATATATCTCTCTCTCAAAAATGGTTTGTTTTCATGACATACCCTTTAGAGTCTTCATTTGTTTTCAGATTCTTTTTTTAAAGAACTACTATTAGTCAAGCAAAAGTTACTGAGGCAGAGAGAAAAAACTTGGATTACATAGGGAGCTACCAAAGATATTTGAAATACAGGACAGCTTATTATTTAGGGCAATGGAGTAAGGGTGCAAAACGAGAATTGAATTCATGCATTGAATTATGCGGACACGCTTAGTGTGTTCTTGATAAATTGCTTAATCTACATGGTGATTCAGTTCCCCGTTTATAGCATAGGGACAATGCTCGACAGCCTTGTTAATAAAAAAAAATAAAAATAAATCTATGAATGAATGTGGACTGTTGACATGATAGTGATGACAGCTTACTCAGAACTTACAGTTTATACCTCACGGCCAGACCTTGATGTTGGATATAATTTTGGATCCTGCACTAAACAATATTCTGTCACAGATCTCTTAAAATGTTGGTCTCTGTGGCACCTATTCAAACTGGAACTAGGTCCTCATTGGATTGTGACAGAAGACAATGAAATTAAGTTAAGGACATAATCCCAGTGTACAGTTTTAGGGCAAAACACCAATATAGTTGTCCCAGGACAAAGTAGATCTCCAAACCAGGTCTCTAACAGAGCTGTATTTGCACCAGTCAAATGTATTAATGAAGTAATACAATTTTTTTTTTTGAAGTGTCACTTTGAAAGCTATTTTGGAAGCACCTAACTTGGCTATACAAGTACTGTTCAACCACAGACTGTGAATCTTTAACATCTACTTCCACAGAGTATCAAGTAGGTGCTATTTAATGCAAAATAAAGGTTGAGATACATTTCTTTCAATCATCTGAAGTGCAATTGCATGCATTTTCAGATCCCTCTATTCCATCATTAGTTTTATGGGCCACATGGATGCATCTTGTACCTGTATATTAATGACAACATTTGGTTTATGTTATAAACTTCTCTTCCCGCAAGTACGTGTTGGTGTTACACAGAATGCACATTCCCATAATCATTTCATATGTTTTCAGTCTTAAAAATAAAGTTTATATAATGAAAATACAATATAATTATACACATGGGAGTTCTGGTTTTGAGAGTTTCAGCAGAATTCTTTGATAAAAGTCGTCCCCAACCACAAAAGCTACATACAGCGATTTGACAGTCAAACATATATAATCACTTATGCTAAATTAAAGGCAGTGTCACCACGTTAAAAGCAGCACATTGAAATCCCTTATGTCACTTTTGGCCAACAAGTGACAAATCCTGTAAATCTAAGCAAATGCATCCTTGGATAAACTTTGAGCAGTTTTTTTAAAAGGTGCTTGAGGTGGTCAGTTATATAAGGAAATGGGAGCGCAAAGGATATATTTATATAGGGTTAGTTTATGATGCTAATTGAGTTCTCTTCTACAGTCAGCAGCCCAGTCCTTTTTTTGCTCTGCACCAATTTCTAGGACCCAGAAATAGACAATATGAGGGCTGTCAGAATAAAAAAAGTCATCCAGAATTATCTCATTAGGCAGAACTGAGAATATTCACACTAATATCTGTGAAGTTAAACACCTCATTGTTTAGGTGGGATTTTCCATTTGTTGTTCCTGCTAACATCTCTTCCCAAAACACATGAACCCTTTTTCACTCCACCAAAACTGCCTCTTTGTGTAGAAAGTTCATGGGCAAGATCCTCCATGGATACAAAATTTTGTAGCTCCACTGAGGGCAGCAGGATGATGCTGATTTACACCAGATATGGATCTGTTTCACAGCATGTTTCAGTCTGAATTCACAAAGCATGGAGTAATGTGAAACAAGGAAGTGACTTTTGTGAAAAGCATTTTGGAAAGGAAAACCAAAAATGATCGATGTACCACTGGGGCAGAGGGAGTGGAGCCTGCCTCAAAGAAGACCTTGTAGAGCTGCCAACCTTCCCACAAAATGTGCTGCTGCTCTCAGAGAGGATGGGGAGGTTTCCCCAGGACAAATGCAGCCACACCAAGCACCCTAATAACTACTTTGTAGATATTTTTATGCACCGTCACATCAAAACCAGACAGAACTTCCAAAACATTTGAATTCGACCCATCACTGATTAATGGAAGGAGGAGAAGGAGAATGGGTGGAAAGAATAGTCATTGTGAACTGCCATAACACTGGGCAGTAAGCCATGCTATTCAACAAATGAGACAATACATTAAAAAATAACTTTGTTTTCAGGGGCCTTCTATATATATCAAGAGCTTGATTCACAGACCACTAAAGTTAAT
This sequence comes from Charadrius vociferus, assembly GCF_000708025.1. Lineage (NCBI taxonomy): Eukaryota > Metazoa > Chordata > Aves > Charadriiformes > Charadriidae > Charadrius > Charadrius vociferus. The sequence continues at coordinate 1,753,601 of NW_009648636.1, forward strand.
GGGAATCTTTCCTTTGACTTTAACCAGCTACTGGTCCAGCTATTACAAAAGAAGAGTTAATACAGCTTTGAGCTTACTCAGTGTCTCAAGATTAGAAAATTACAAGATTCAGTACAACATCAGTCACTAACTGCAACTACTTACTCAGAATACACAGTCATTTTGCCCACCTGTATGTACTGCCTGTTACTGCAGAAGTTATTAGCATGAACCAATAGATGGAGAAAAGGTTTAACACAAGACAGAAAATGTACATACTTACAAGAAAGTATAGTTCATAATTGATGTTCCACCTGACATTTAAAGCTCTGTAAACAGTACTATTTGGAAAAAAAATAATCTTATTTTTAAATATCACATACCTTTTTATAGCTTCTTTCTGTTTCTTTCCCTCTGGAAGCAATTAGCTCAATCATATTACAATTCTTACGTCTTCAACTATGCAACTGACCATATTACCATTCCAGTTAAATATGCAGCAGAGCCACTAGTCCTTTGTGAGGAACGGGATTGTTCATTTCAATAGCAGTTAGGGGTGGGGATAGTAAATCATCCTCTTCCCGATCCAGATGTGCTAATGGAAGAGGTGACCCTCCTCCTTTTACTGTTACTTTGTTGGAGGTCCTGCGTCCATCAATCTGCTGATGAAGAAGGCAGTATGAGAACTTCCAAATTATGTGGGACAAATCAGCTGTGCTAAGTTAAATTATCAATCTAATTCTCTATCAGGGGAATTAATTTCTCCTGGGGCCCATAACAAATTTTACCAAGGTTAGCTCGTCAAGAAAGACTGAACTGTGAGGATACCTCGGTCAACTTGCTGCTTTCACAGGTGAAGTGTGTCAGCTCACCCCAGCTATGCTCTGAAACTCATACAATAGGAAGCAATGTGGGATTGCTCAAAAATGCAGGAAATGTGGGACCATTAGATGGTGTAGCTATAATTTACCTGGGGGCTGCCATTTAATGCAGGCTAGGATTGAAATGGTCTATCTGGTTTTGCCCAAAGCACATTAGGAAGCCCTCACATACAATGCTCTGTCAACAGGTCAGTTGAAAGAGTAATATTAGAGATGGGTGGCAAACAACCTAGAGGGATCCATGAAGGAAACCTCTATCAATAGCCTTAATGTTAATCACTAGAGAAATGGAAGACAATTCCTCATTCTCTCTTAAAGGTCTTTGCTCTGGGATGGTTTTTGACTTAACTTTTTTAACCACTGAAGACGCACTAGATTTACAAGCTCTGGATGAGATTCCTCCCTTATAACCATAGAAAGGGGTAGAGAGAAAGTAACTTCTATAGTACAATACCAGGTGAAAGCTGGTGGTGTTGCTGCATGTTCACAGTTGGGGGTGGTTAGATCCTTAGACGTGTTCAGCAAAGCTCTCTTTGTCAAGCTTAAAAGGTACATAAAACTCAACAGTTTTCCAAATAAGCTTAACCACGTAGGCTGCACTGCCGTTAGGGAAAGGGCTTCCCTGATACGGCTGAAACATGCCCCACAGTACTTGCTCTCTGTCTTTGGGAATTTGAAACTGCAGCTGTACTGATTCCACAAGGTCTGCAGGTATACTTGTGTTTTCATTCACAAGTTTTTTCCTCATATGTTTGGGGATCATTAATAGAAAATTGATATTTAGTGTCATTAAGGATTGAGACTAAAGACTCTCCTGGAGCAGAATTTTGTGGGTGAGTCAGTCCTAATTCAACTGAAACAATATTCAGATGTTTCTGCAGTACAGGAAATGCTTGGATCACTTTTTCCTTTCCTCTTGTATGTAAACGCAAGCATATTTAATATCCTGGACACTTCTACTTGGTAATGTTGACAGAAAGTGACACAGCTGACGTTAAGTGATCGGTTGATACTGGGAAGTCAAATGGCAGGAGCAAACTAAGGTGTCGCAAAACTTACTGTAGATATTTTCATTCCTTCAGTGACAATATATGCTGGCAAAGAAAAAAAGAATTCTCATCATCATACCTAATGTAAATATCACAAGGATTATGTCTGTTTTCCAACCAAGAAATGTCAGACTCAGTGGTTTCACTGTAGAAAACAGGAACGGTTCACATCTCATTCTATTCTACATTTACCTTTACCTGAAATATCAGAGATGTGGATGGTGCCACTTTTTACTCTTGATGGCTGGAAAGACTTTTTTCTTTAATCTGAGTTTTCTAATTTTTTAAAGGGCATTTTTTCTCACTTTCTTATTGGAGAAGAAATGTTTCAATCTGAAAGTTTGACCTTGTTTGAAGCCACCTGTAGCTTCTCATCCAAAAAAACAGTGGATAGGCCCTCACTGTGTCCGCTTGACTCTTTTTCTTTGACTCAGGTAAAGTTCTCAGCATGTATTGAAGTTTAAATACAAACTTTTGCCTAAACGGGGGTACTTTCCAAAGCAGAATGATTTGTGTTAAAAGTATAAGAAAAAGTAAGGAAAGGCACAGGTAATACCTAGGAAAAGCAGATTGCTGGAGAAAGGCAAAACAGCCTGGCTTCTTCTTGGCTTTGCCTAGGTCAAAGGGAAAAGCTGAAGCACTGGATTCTGCTTACATTTTTTCTTTCATCTTATTGATAGCAGGAATACAAGTCCAGGTCTCCAAGGCTTTCTGTCCAAGTTCCTCCCTTTGCTTACCTCCCTTCCTAAGACCTGTCCCTTTCCTCTCTTTAATCCTTACACAGCAATATTCAGCTTTGTGTTTTGAAAGGGCTTGAGCTGACTCTGTGCAGAGGTGATGGCTAGTCGAAGGAAGAGTGAAATGTTCATTTTAAAAAGCATTTTGGCATACCAGTAGGTAAAAGGGTTCTAGCTAGATTGCAGGAAAAAAAGGCATTTTCATTCTTCCTGTTTTTTATTAAGTCCCTGAACCAAACGCTTTGAAATTTGTGCACCTAAATAGGTGTCTACATCTCTATTTCAAGAAATTGCCTGAATGGGCATGGTTGCTGCTGGTTAACTTCCTTGGAAATACAGTCAATGGATTTTCATGATTGTCTTATTAAGGGCTCATAATTGTAAATAATGGTCAGGATTTTCAGGCAGGAAGAAATCTTCAAGGCGTTAGCCAGAATGTGGCTGCACATCCTGTGACAAAGTCAGGGCCTTCAAAACCAACATAGTTCCACTGTGATACTCCAGCAAGATCTCTATAATATTCTGTGGTCCTGGGAAATATATGGGACCACTGAATGTATAATCACTTATAAAGGTGAGGCGAGCTACTAATTCTGGGTAGCAACACACATGTCCATTGCGTACTCAGCCAAATTGAACTTCCAGTCTTCAGCCTTCTCCATCTGCTCTGTCGATTTCTTTTGACTTATCTTTTTTTTTTTTTAAAGGCACCAATTATGCGCAAATCAAATGAGTCTGTTTCTTTAGGTCCATTAATTATTACATTCCATTTACATTTTCTGTTTACTTTTTCCCTTCTCTATGGAAGCTATTGAAGGTCTGATGATTCAGAATGCTCTGGGAACACTATGTGGCTTTCCTTCTTGTTTGCCCATTGTAACGGAGCTCATTTTTCAGTGGAGGTTTCCCATTATTTCCAGGAAAAATGTGGTCAAACCCATGTACTCCCAAACCTTTTGATCTCCTGAATCCTCTTCATATCCCAGATAAAAAAGTCAGTGATTAAGACAGAGTTCCTAAAAGGACACATAGTCAGGCTTCCCTTTGACCAAAATGGTTTCCCAGTGAATCAAACCTTTCTCAGCTCAGGGGGGGCTCGACAATAGACCCTGAAAAGATGGATAGAGCAATTGTCCTGCTTAGTGATCCACGAAAGGAAAGGGGTCCTTAGTGAAGGGAGACCTACACTAAGTCTGACCTGACACTGCAGGAGTAAGACAATAAAAGGTCAAGGAGACTAACGAGAGGAAAAATGCGGACAATAGGTGCCACAGCTAGCACACAGCTCCTGCCACGCAGACTATGGGGCAGCAACGTTAACTGCCTCAGACATGTGAAGGGGAAGTGAAGCGGAAAGAACTTGAAGTTTCCTTCTTAAGAATTGTGGCCCAGCATCTTCAGGATTTACCCAGGCCTCACAGAGAGGTCAAAGTGATGCAGCTAGACCTGAGGTGAATGAAAAATAAAAATAAAGATTGGGGAGGAGAAAAATACAAACGTATTTTAGGCCGAACGAAAAAGGTAATAACTTGAGAGTTGGGATCCGCAGTGCGTTCACAAGGCATTTTGTAGGAGGAAGCAGAGAAAGCGTTTGCCTAATTCTGTTTAAAACAAAAAACCCAACAACTTGATATCAATGTATGCGAAGACTCGACATGGGCATATTTTTCTTAGGTATGAACAAAAAGCTTCTTCCTTTATGCTATCTGGGACCCGACGGAATTTCCTTCAAGCTCCCAGCAATTATTTCTTTCTGTGTGTGAAAGAATCCTGGTCCTTGTGATCGGTCTGGAGACAAAAGGAGGAATCTCTGTGGCTTCTACATGCATCCCTGTCCTCAAAGGCATCTCCATTATCACTTCTTTGTAGCCGGGCCTTGCCCTCGTTAAACGGAACAGCCCCTTCCTACTTAGGTCAGACGAGTACTCTGAATACTACTTTTGCACGTGTACACCAACAGCCCACTCTTTAGTTAGCAACTAACACTTAAAAGCCGCATCAGAGGACTCAGTAAGAAAATCTCAGTTGTATTTGTCATATAAATAGCTGAACGTTTCTTCCATTTTAAACCACATTTTTTATCTTTTCAATGAGCAGATCTTTTTCCAGTAGACATCATGAGCACTGAGATTTATCAGAGTATCATTTCTATGATAGGAACTGACAGGTGCAATAAACATTTTCTCATCTGTAAAAGCAAAATAATAGAGCATTTAAAAATTCAGTAGGATCAGGTAAGACAACTGGCTTTGCTTTGGAACCTTGCACAAAACTCATACTTTCCCAACACTGCTAGAAACCAGATATAGCTGTAGAGAGAAGGAATTGGGATGGTAGTACTGGTTCGAGGACTGCATGTGGAAATTAAACAGCGCACCTGGATTTTATTCCCAGGTCAATTGCCGGCTGGCTGTGTGATCCTAGGCAAAGCCCTAGAGCTCCCTCTGCCTCAGCTTCCCTGTCTGGAAATTAAATCCAGCTTCTTAAGGAACTTTTTAGATCTTGTGTTAGACGTACAGCAGATTATTATTTTCACCTATTTATTTTATTAGATGCATATCAAAGTGAGAGAAAATTTAAGGAGCATATGTTAGTTGAGGAACAGTGTGAATTTCAGCTGGCATTAGACAACTAATGAAAACTACAATTTAAAAGTAAAGTACTTTTCCTTATTCTGAGATGATGACTGGATCAAAACCAAATTCTTTTAAAAGCCATCTCAATTGGAAACTATTAGGTAATTTCTTTGGAGAGTGGAGAAGGGGGTAGACAATACTCCTAAAATTACTGAGTATTCTACAAATGAAATGATCTCTTTGCATTCCAGTGATGACCCCAGGCATTGATGAAAGCTGTGTTTCTCATCTGACCTCTTGTTTTAAGTTTCCACCTGTGGAACTCTGCATTGTTCTTATTAACTCTATAGAACCTGTAGATGAGCACAAAACTTACAGAAGAAATGAAAGATGGACCTCTCCTTTAAGGAACCAGCAGTTTTAAGCACCGTTATTCCCAGAGCTATCTCTGTTAGTGCTGGAAGAAATTCTACTCAAGATCAAACTGCAAAGTGACAAATGCCTTTAAACCCTGTAGAGTTACGAAAGCCCGAGCATCGAGGGAAGTAGGTGTGCTGTGCTGTGCCGAAGCAGAGAATTTGTATGAAAAAAAGAGAAAGGACCGCAGTGCCTAGATTCGCTGACCATCTGGTTTTGACCAAGCCAATTTGATCTGTAAGCTTCATCAGGGATTCAGGTTAGAGTGAAACAGGCAATTAAATGCTTGTTCAGAATGCAGTATCTAAACTGTTGTTTGAAACCCAGGCAGATGCCTCACTGGCACGCTCGAGGTGTTAGCGTGGCTCCCTAGGCACGTTCATCCAAAGCCAGTGAGCGCTGCAGTTCTGGACTAACTAGCTGTACTTGACAGGAGTCAGCAACCACACATCCCAAGATGGCAAAAGCATCAGACTACCTGCTTTGGCTCTGGGAACGTATAACTGAATGTTTCTCGCAGCTTATGGACTAGGATGGGGAAGATAGTGACTGCAAATAGAGATCTAGCCTTCAAGTGGTGAGCACAGATCCACATACCTTATTGTCACAAGACAAAAAAACACTTGGAATGTCTCTACACTAACACTGTAGCACAGACCTGGAGTTAGTTTCTGAAGTGAATCTCCCTGTTGTTCCTCTTGCTGGGGTCTGGTTCACAGCAAGTGGACTCGATTCCTTTTAGAGTCATCCAAACCATGAGGTCTGTTCCAGCTCCAGGAGTGAACCTAACTTACATGCAGCCAGTGGGACTTGACTACATCGAGCTCCGAGTAAAATCCCTAAAGCGCTGGAAGCATGGACATTGGGACCTCGGCTCCAACAGTTTGGCTGGACAAATCTGCTCCTTTCAGGAGTCAGCACGTAGTGGTGACACAGCTTTAGGGTATTTCTCTACAGCACTGCCGGACCAGCGATGGCAGGGGAGCGCTGTGGAGCTGAGCTGAAGATTGATGCCCTCCACCCTGTTGTCTTGCAGATCATTTTCCATGGGGTACAACTGTTTCATCTTGGTTGCTCAGAGCTAGGGCCACGGCCCAAATTTTCTTAACTGCCACACATACTACAAATGTGATTCATCTGTCTAAATGTAAGGTAGGTGTATGCCTAAGATCAAATGAATCATGTTTTAGAAGTGCCTGTGTTTTTCCATTGACTGTAGCTCAGATAGAGTAACGAAGACCAGCTAAATTGTGGTGGAACTACTAGCATGGCACATGCCTATTATCTCAATTTTTCAGGTTATTATAGGTTTAATAAACACTTCACAAGAGCTGGAAGGGAATAGTTACTCTTTAATCATTCTGCTGGCCAGATTTTTACAGTCGGTGTGTTTTTGCATTGCAGTTGGTGATTTAAAAACCCCACGACATCACACAGGTGCAATTCACATATAAAATAGTAAATCTGGGCTCCTTCTCTGTAGCCGATAAGGACCCCTGCGAAGCTCCCTTCTGATCATCGTAGATTTTTAATTGAGTTTAATTAGCCATTGGAATAATTTCCCAGAGTTTATAGTGTATTTTCCTTCACTGGAACATTTTAAATCAAGATGATATCTTTTTCCGAAAGATATGCTCCAATTCAAACAGGGATTGAATTCCAGGGAACTCGGGAGGCCAATGTGCTACAGCAGCTCACAGCTTTTTCAGTCTGTGGGCACCTAAACATTTTACATTGGAAGTACAAAGCTCTCTGTAGCAAATTCAAAGGTGGCATTGGTAGGCTTGCTTCCTCAGCGGCAGTGTGAGAACAGGCTCAGGGGATGACAGTTGCCTTTAGAGGTGTGTATCGAGGCATATTTTCAAACATTTGCCTGAAGCTCTGAAAACCTTAAACTTCATGCACCAGAATTTTCTTTGTTCGTTCTGTGTTTGGTTTTAGTTCTGATATCCAAATCCTCCCAAGGAATATCACGCGTGAAATAAAGAGTCATCAAATTGTTTTGCAGAGGTAAAGAGATACAATCTTTAATATATTTTCAGAAGCTTTGCTTCATTTCTCACGAGGAAAGATTTTGTTAATCAAAATAGAAATTTCCTACATAGGGCCCAAGATGTAACATTTTATCCCAGCTGGATCTGAAGATACTGAACATTTTGCTGTATTAAGTCATAAATTTGGGCCAGATACTGCAATCAGTACTGCAATCCAGACTCCTAATGATGTCAGCGTAAGTGCCGTATATAGGTCAGCTACAAAATTAGGTAATTTTTAAAAGGACGTGTATTCTCTCAGAATATGTCATGATTTATATGGCTCCCACAAGGCCATAGCCCAGACATTTAGCGAAGCGACGTGCAAGTCTAACTGCATTTTATCCAAAAAGAAGAAAGCAACCACAGCAACAGAATTGACTTTACAGTTCTGTTCTGGTGTATAAGGAAACAAAGAGGGCATGTTCTCCTGTAACTGAACACGGCTATATTAATTGGTTCAATAACACAATGCTTTCCACCAGCTTTTGGCCAATACTTGGCATGAATGTCACTGTCAGAATTATCCTGATTAATGAAGAGTAATCCATGCCAATCAGACAGACCTTGAAGTGGTCAGTGCCATACTAACCAGCTCAGTTCTTAAACGTCTTCTGACACTGCGGCCCTTTGTAAAAGGACAGGACCAAGTAGGACAGTCAAAATTGCAGAATACAGGGGTAATTACTCACAAGCCTGCTCATGCTTGCCATTACTGTTTGGTTCTCATTCATCTCCTTGCTTGAATTTGTTTGCTATTTTCTTTGCTTAGTTCTCAATGGCCGTGTTTGCCCCTTTGCTTACTCTTCTACGATTGAGTACAGATCATCTATCAAGTTTGTTACTGTGGCTATACAGAATACCATTACTGATAGCTTATACTTCTGTAGCCCCTTCCACTTACTCGTTTCAATGTTTTTCATGTGCACTAACAAACAAAACGTCTCAATAACCTCACGAAGTAAGGATGGCTCTGTCTGCTTTACATGTAGGTCAGCTACACTGGGATAGGTTACAGTTCATGACTTGCCCAAGGTTACGCAGGAAATGTGTGGCAGAACTCAGAATGGAAACCAGATTTCGCGCTCTCCTGCCTTAACAACAAGGTTATCCTTTCTCTTTGTGACGCTTTTGGGCAGTTCATATGGATCTACACATATGTTTCAAATGAGTTAAATTTCCATGAACTTACTGTTTTGAACAAAAGTGGACGTATAAATGACAAAGGGCTAAATTATTGAAAAATGGCAAAAGCTGCTTGGAGATTTGCATACCTGGTCACAGTCGTTGTATACATAAATAACTAATTGATTACATGCATAATCGTAGGAACTGTGCATGCAATTTTCTGAAAATTTAGACCAAAATGCACAGAAGGGTAACTAGAGAAAAGGAGAAGGAAAAAGTTTAATGTAATACACATGCATCATGCACATGGGCTTAAGCCATAAAGGATGCTGTAACTGGGCCTAGTTCTACTGTGTAGAGTTCACAGATCTTGCTGTGCACCCGACCACCCTCATAAACTACCTTAAAATGTGTTCTAGCTAGTTATAGAAGGAAACTTCATTGACTAAATAGTTATTTTCCTCTCTTGCCACTTATGAGCATAAGTAGGTGTGTTCATCACTCTCTTTTGTGTAATTTGTTCATCTTCCCTTCTTAAAACAAACATGATTAGAAAATCTTGGGCTTTTTAAGACTGTTTTCCCTTTGCCCACGGCTTGTAAATTGAACCCCATGACAATTAGAACTTTATTAAATAACGGTACAAAGATACGCTGAGCACAGTGGCGCATGGAGGCACAAAGAGACATCCTCAATGCAAGCGTCCCCTGAAGAACTCAGTATGGACCTCAATATACTGCTTGCTAAAATAAAAAGGTACAGAAAACTTGCGTTTAGAAATACATAGTCACAGAAAAGCCCAGCAATTCCTCTTTGAGGGGCAGTTTCACAGACAGCTGTTCCCTCAGCTAGAGAGGAGGCAGCGTACAGTGTCAACTATTTAGCTGATGTGAATCAGGATATCTTGCTTGCACCCCAAAATGGAACTGTGGCACTTTACACCAAGAGAGGATCTGGCCTGTAGCTTTCAAGGTGGCAAAAGATCATGTTTCCATTTGCAGTGTGTCTGGAGCAGATAGAAAGGCCCTTAAGCCTGAAGGTCCTCTGCATCGGGTTTTTTTGCTTCACTGAGTCCATTCCTCACTGATTTGATAATGAGAGAAAAGTGTGCTGTTAACAGCTTCTGAGCAACACGCTGCAAATTTATGAAAATGAAAAATCTTTAACAAGAATTGAAAGGAAATCATTGATTTATGGCAGGAGCTTCAGCTAACCGTAGATTAATTAAAAAACAATACAAAGATGAACATGGGTCGAGAGATGAGCAAAGATTGAATTTCGCCAGGAGCAGGATTGTTACTGGACTCAGATTGTTACTGGATCTGCATACAGGGCAGAAAATCCTGATGGCAAATGCCAAAACGTTGCAAGTAAAACGCAACTGGCAAAGTATCAGCAGCTGTTCTGGAGCTGCTGTTCAGAATAAAACATACATGCGTAATTCTCTTACATCATCCACATAGGTGTATTTTTGTCCTATTTATAGAGCTAATGCAATGTGAAGGTAATCAGGCAACACTGTACAGCCAACATATTTTAGGAGTTATAATAGATACCTCTTGGCACGAGGTAAGAAAATACAGGCAGGGATCTATCTTCAGCTACAGGGGTGGGAGCTGCACTGCTGCTCAGAGGAGAGGGCAGCTGATGGCACTCCTTGGCCACCCAGCCCGCGGCGGACTGGCAGGGCGCGTTCGTGACCTAAAACCTGGGACAGTCTGGGCAGAAGAGAAGGGAGGCTGACAACAGAAAGACGATGGAAGGCTTAGAAGTGTGAAAAGGAAAAGGAATGTCCTCTCTTCCCCTCCCTCGCCCCTGTTTTCCTCTAGGAGAGCATTTAATGCGCACACGTGGGCCGTGTGTGCCCAGCCACAGGGGTGCGTGAGCACTGCTTAAACCTCACAGACATACGAACACTCACGTGCAACCCCTGCAAAAACGGGGAGCAGGCACAGCCTGCGCTGTGATCGGTGTCACACACCCTGTGTTGTAATTGTATTCCTGCTCTTTGCCTCCTTTCCCTAGGCTAGCAGAGAGGGGTGTGGGGTACGGCTGTTCTTTGTGGGGTCAGGCCTGTAATTCTGGTTATCTCCCCCTCTGCCAGACCTGCAGGGACAAGCAGAGCTGCCGCTTGTGAACAGCCGCTGCCATCTTAGCCCCTCTCTGTAACAAGCCCCACCAGACACGTCCTAGCGCAAGACCTGTGTGCCTGTGTGCCATGGTTGGGGTTGTTTTCACCAAGACTTCTACAGTTAATCTGTAATTTTCTATTTATTGTTAGAATGAAATTTCTTGCCGATAAGTGGGAAGCCAAAGTTCCATCCCTGAAGATTTTCTAATCGAGACCTGAAGTTGTTGCAGAGCGTCTGAGGCTGTAACGGAGAGGAAAGCAGCTGCCCGGCTTCTTCCTTCTCAAGGCGCACAGCTTCAAATGGACGGAGCGCAGGGAGGTATGGATCACGCACGTCAGGGGACGGAAATGTTGCCATTTTTCAAAATGTGGCTTCATTCTCATGCTATAGTGATGGTGGTTTCACTTTGTGGACTAAACATAGGCTTTCCTAATTATCCCATTCAGTTAATTTGTAGAGTGGAAGATTTTATGAAGTCGGATATTGCGGCTGTGTTGGTGAGGCAGTAATAATTCAGAGCCACAATTATGAAGCGGTATTTAGTAGTGGTGGGTTTATACTTTCGGTTATTGCGTGCATTTATTTTTTTATGGTTTTGTAATTATTTATATTAGTAACAGTAAGTTTATGAATACAACTTCATTGTTGTGTTCATATTAAAGAACAATGTAGTTTGCAGAACAATTAGAGGAGATACTTTTCTCTATAAGCTCCCTTATTCAAACATAAACATGTAAGCTGGTTGCAGTAGGAAAACAGTGAAATACACTTGCTAACTATGGTCAAGAGACTGTATTTTACCAAGGTGAAATAGAGATAGTGCGTTCCAACGGTTCACCCAGCCTTTCATGCACTTTAACAGTGAATCTACCAGGTAGTTTATATTAGGGGAAAGATGAATTAGCATGGGAGCCCAAAAGAGCAATTTTATATTGGACAAGCGGTGACAGAGCTACTGGAACCTCTCCTGTTTTCTTCACTTCAATTCATTCCTGTCATGCTCATCGCTCTGGTACCCGAGCGCCTCATCTATCACTACCTGAGCATATAGGAACTTGATTTTTGGATCTGGAACTACCAGTGGCACATCCTCTTATTCCAGAGAACGCAGTCGATGTCTCTTATCCCATGCCATGAATCTATTCGGCCTTTTTTAATAAATAATCCAACTTTGGTATTTCTTACAGATTCACAGAAAGGATGAGGCTGGAAGGAACCTCTGGAGGTCATTTTGTCCAACCTCCCTGCTCGAGCAGGGTCAGCTAGTGCAGGTTGCCCAGGATATGTACAGACAACTTGTGAGCATCTCCAAGGATGGAGATTCCACAACCTCTCTGGGCAATCTGTGCCAGTGCTGTGTCATTCTCACTTCTCAAGTAGAAACGTGTAACCCTAAATCCCTCTGCAGGTCCAGAAAAATATAATTTTTGTTTTTTCAAATGTTTGCACCCTGTTAACTTATTCCCATGCCAGTTCCAGGGAGTTCCTGGTAGCTACTGGAGCAATACAGACTCTACAGAGAAATGCCAGGATAAACAACTAGAGGCAAGAGATTAAAATCTAGAAGGTGTAGGAGCACAAGTCCTGGTGAAAATTACTGTGATTCAAAACACCATTCATTAACTGCCGTGGAGAGATACTACACTGGGTCCCAAAAGCAGAACGTCTTTACACGCAGCACAGTACAGGACCCGCACAGTCCTGCTTTGCAGCTCTGCTGCTCCAGAGAAAGTGAATTAATTTCCAGGTAGCTCAGGTTTCCCTGTGCCATGTCCTGCTGCAGGCTTTTCTTTGGTGTCTTTGAAAATATTTTCCTTCAGTCATTTGTAATGAGTCTTTTGGAATGCTAAGGAATTGCAGTAACACTTAAATCAGCATCAGACTTCAGTACTCTCCCCACCCACCCCCACCTTGTATCCTAAAGAGCTAGAATTAGGGTTCTCAGAGAATATTTTGGACATGAACATAATGATGGGGAAATGAGAAAAAAAAAGGGGGGCGGGGGGAGTTTGTGCGATGAGTTTAACTTGGCTAGCAAAAAAATTACTCACTGAACACGTCTTGAAAATTTTCTCCTTGAGTGGAGGATCCCAGCAGTGGTAAAAAGGCACTTTTGGAAACAGTGGAGGGAAGTTTACACAGATGGTATGAGAGAACTGGCATTGTGCTCAGAGATGTGGTCGGGCAGAGAAAAAGCTGCCCTGAATAGAAGGGACAAGATGCTGGGTTTAATTTAGAAAGACTGTTGGCATTTTTGTCACTGGAATGAAGGGAGCCACGAGTCTGCAAATGAAACAACCCAAACCCTTCACCACAATCATGGTGTGTGGCAAAAGTGCAATGGGTTGGTATTTCCAGGCTTTGATCTTTTTTTTTTCTTTGTCTTGCCAGATTCTGGAGTGCTTTGTCACCTATTTAGTTGCTTAAAGATAGCTCTTAAAGTACAAAATGTCAGCCTGAACGAGTATTGAAGCCTTAAGGTTTTTCAAAAAATTCCAGCCATTCCTTTGGTTTAGCAACCGTACAGCTCTTGCAACTGTTATCATTAGTCGTCACAAGGAAGTGACATTGTTCAATTAAAAAAAACACAAGTCAAGCCACTTAGCAAGGACATAATTTAGACCTTGATTTGAAGGCTTTTTTTCTTGTCTAGATGAATTGACCAAGTTCAGTCGTTTGTTAGATGCATTTGGAGGTGTTTGGGGTTTTTTACAGTACAAGAGAAAGTGGTCGCTACTATACCATCCTTCTCCTCGCTTATGAAACATGCGCTCTCTCTCATAAAACTACTGGAAGAACAGAGAAATATGGTTAGTAACTCCTTGATAAAGCTGGATTAAGATTTTGCTTTATTTATGTTAGCAATAATCATTGTGGTTTAGTGGCATTTGAAACAGCTGGAACCTTCTGTTTCAGCTGATGTTTTGATATGTCATTTTTTTCTTGGACTTCGGTCCTGATTTTCTGGTCTATGTGAAACAGGCAAACCATTTATGTATCTCAGAGGAATGCTTTTAATTTAGGAATTTAGAGAATTATCAAAGGTGGTTATTTTAATCTCTGCCACTCATTCAGATGCCTTAGTCACTAAGGGCTAGGTTAGAAAGTAGATTTAGGAATCTAAATTGGAACAGAAGTCAAATTCAAGTACTATTTCTTTAAACTAAAACTAAATCCTGAAAACCCTTGCTCAACAAATGCCTAGCTCCAATGGTACTTAAACATCATATGGCCTTTTTTTTTCCAGCTTTAAAGTATCCAAGTTTTGAAGTCTTGCACATGCTCAAAGGCACCTGAGGCTTGCTAAAGCTCAGTGGCAAGATACCATGTCTGTGACCAAATCCCTGCAAGAGCTGTGCACCAGGAATTCCCTTGCTGGAGGAATCCAGCTGGGAAATGAATCCTCCACAGCGCTGTCATCCGAGTTTATTTCCCAGGGCTGAGTGAATGCCTGCGTGTGCAAAACTGAAAAACATGTAGATGGAGCATCTTCAGTCACAGTAAATTGTGGCTGCCTAGAATACCACTGAAAAGCCTTGGGAGGGATGCAGGGACTGCACTGGTTGATTAGTTTAACTCTACTGGGTGTGTTACAAACCTAAGTAGTAGATTAGATGTCAAGTTTGTTGTACAATGGGATAAGTTCCCAAACTTTTCACGCTGCTGCTTATCTCCTGAGAGCACCCGCTCCACTGGGCAGGGCTTCCAGGGTAATTTGAGTGTGAAAGGAAAATTGCATAAGCTGTGGCATTGCAAGAACTAGCAGCTGTTCGTGAGCCAGTCTTAACTAACTTAACTAATCCTCAGTCTTTGCTTCCGGGTTGCAGAGCCTGGAAAACTGCAGATTTTATAGCCGAGGGTCAAATTGTTGAGGTTAATACCTCCGGAGGTTGCAGAGCAAAATTTTTTTTTTTTATAGGGGCAATCTGAATGTTCAGAGGAGCTGAGAAACTCTGAAAAGGGAATTAAGAGAAAAACATTTCTGTCCTTATCTGGTGCTGTGTAACAAAACATTGGTCATCGTCTGTGATTTCAAAGTTAAATTATTTGGAAAAATGGGCTTGAGACATGCAAGCACTAGTAGGAGATGCTATGTCTGCTGTATCATCATTAACTTGTAGTCAGGAGCTGCCTCACACTCGCTGTGGATGTCCACATGTAGCTATTCACCAGCATTATTCTGAGGATGGATGAACGGCTGTGCAGCTGTCTTTGGAGACTACCAGTTCCTTTCTTATATGACCTATTTCCAGCCTGGTAGAACTTTGCTTTTGTTTGAATTAGGCAAAAAAAAATATCTGAAGGTGAATACAATTCTGTCTCTTCCCAGCAACAGCTCTCTGTGTCGGTACCACAGTTGGGAAGTGGCAAACTGAATAGCGTGCAGCTTTCTAACCTTGGGACCGTGTGTAAAGAAGTGGATCTTATGACAAGTGCTTTCATGCCATGTCAGAGCGCGGGATGAGTTCCGCCAACTGGAGTAAGTGGTAACTGGGACATCTATTTGACTTTCTTCTAACATCTGTCATATTTTGCTTTCATTTTGTTCTGCTTGTCTGTAACACGCTCTTCCCCATGCTTTTGTGGATAAGGTCAGACTCAGTTGTACTGTCAGGGAAAAAAAGAGGCTGAAAGCTCATCTCTTGCATGTAAAGGATGTGGGACTCTGCGAATCTTACTCCTACAAGAGAAGAAGGTTGGGAGTCAAGAATATGAAGAGAGGTTTCCATTCAGAAGCTTGGGTTGAAATATGGCTGTGTGGTGAGACTACCTCTCTTCCACCAAAAAAAAAAAGAGAAAAGAAAACAACAAAAAAAGAGGAAATAGGAAGGCCCTAGAAGAACTAGAAATAAATTAAGCTTTACTTGCTTTATGTGTTCCCTGATTATTACATAGGATTCGCATGACATATGGATGGCACATTTTCAACGTGTACTTGGGATAATTGCCACTGCTAAGAAGTGCCTCTGTTCCTTTCTTTCTGAGAGATCCTGGGCTGAAATGGTGAACATCTTCTCTAAGGACTGAGTCCTTTACGGTACTGTCAGCTGTGAGACCTCCTACTAAATGTGCTCAGGAATACCTGAATGATTAGAGAGTAGGTGTAAACACTGCTGTCCCAGGAACCACCCTGCCCCTGTCTTCTGCGCTAAATTGCTGGAGGGTGTTTTACAGGAGCCTTGCTGAGACGGGTCTGGAGTGAGGGCGAGCTGGAGAGACACAGGCCTGACCGGAGGTAATGTTGGCATGAAAGGGAAGCAATCAAAAGGAAGTGCAGATAATATCTATCACCACTGATCTCTGTGTCTGTGTAAATAGTTAATAGATAAAGGTTTCAGGAGAGAAGTTCTCTAAGACCAGTAAAATTCATTCTTTTTGTGCACTGCAAATGGTTTCCTTTGTTCAGTTCTTCATATCAGCTCTTGACAGCATCAGACCTTTACAGGGTGTGTGCATCAGCGCCTTGTTATGCAGGTTCCCATGTCGGGGTTGCCCAGAGGCTCAGCTCTGTCTCTTAACCTGTAGCCCATAACCCTCAACATCTGGGTTTGGTTCTTAGAGGTGTCACTTTTCTTTCAGATGCAAAGTTTGTAACTATTACCCAAGACTTTGTCACTTTGAGATTTGGCTGCAGTGATGCACTTTAAGCCAGGGCAGAGCTGAACCTTCTGTAGAACGCGTTGGCCAATGCAGATGGAATAATAGCTACCCCACTGTCTTCAGATTTTGGGAGTCTTAGGTCCTATGGTAATTTACGCCTCTCCAGCCCCAAATGTAGATAATCATCATGTGTTACATTTGCTGTGTGATTGCAGAGCTGTTGAAGAACAGCAGGCTGTAATAAAACTCTCGGAAAAGCCATATCCCACTGTCATTTCATAATGGACATGAGGTTTGACCGTACTACAATGTGGGATGTGTGGCAGCTTTTGTACAGGACTAGCTTGGAGGGACTTTTTGGATAAGACATTGAACACATTCAGAAAGTGCAGCTAATGAAAAATACTCTAACCAAAGCCCAGTGAGATCCAGATTTTCCCTTTTCAGGGAATGTCTTATGGTTGAGTTTTATTTCCACTCCTAATGAAAGCAATAAAACAATCCAGAAAGCTACTACAAAGCATGATTATGAATAAAATAATTGTTGGTCAATCAAGTGATTTGTTTGAATAAAAGCAAAATATTTCATTTCGATCTCAACTTGAACCAGTGTGGAAAATAGGAAAAAAAAATTTGCAATGCAAAATTGAAAATGTCATTCTGAAAATGTAGCAACATTTAATTTTCAGCACGCTGATTCTTTTGCTGTTCTCTTCAAAAGGAATATTAGTCAAGATCGACACTTACGCAGATGTTTTGTTTTCATGAATTAGCAGTTTCTGAGAGTCTAAATGCGAGTGCCTTCTATATGAAATAACGATATGTTAAAATGGTGATCTAACCTCAATGAGTTTAAAGTGTTGCTGAGAAAACGATATGTTAAAATGGTATATAACGATATGTTAAAACTCAATGAGTTTAAAGTGTTGCTGAGAACCTATAGTAGCCAAAAGTATCTGAAACAGTACTACAGATAAGGATTTGGTTTTTTTTCTCTTGGTCAGCCAGAGTATTTGTATGGATGAAATTATAGTAAGGAAAAGAAAAGGATTCAAAAAGTTGCACTGGTTTTTCTCTTGGTCTAGAACTTCTCTTTATCAGATGACATGTTTTACCTCAAGTGGAACAAGCCAGAATGCTGCGTTACTTTCGACAGTCTGTTGTAGCTTACTTTTAATTTCACATGCTGAGTCTAAGGAAACCTCTAAAATACTTTCTGGCCAACTGAAATGGTATCCTAGAAGAGCACGCGTTGGTTGATGGGGTAGGTACTGTTCTCTGGTCAACTCCAGCTGCAGCTGTTTGCATTTTTAGCCATTGATTTGCATCGCAGTCTCCGTGGAGCGCGGCTCCCTCCTGCTCGGCAGTGAGAGAGCCGGCGGTCCCTGGAGCTGTCCATTGGTATTAATGGAGACCCAGTGACGCCTATGGGGAACTGGTTTGCTTATGGTGGCAATTAAGCTCAACAGTAGCTTTTTGGAATCAATGGGAATGAAATGTAGATAACAGGCATTAATTGAACGTTTATTGGAAATAATTTAAATTATGTATAGTTGTGACTTAGTTAATGGCAATTAACGACTACCATTTGGGTATAAGCAGAACTGCTGGAATGTAGCGAAAGTCAATACAAACAGTCCCAAATGGTTGAGATAAGGAAGTACTTATTGATATTAGTGATCTTCAATATTTTCCATTGGAACTATAATCTAATCCAGACCATATTGCTGTGGACCCCATCTAGAGCACAGGGATAAGAAATTGTGAATAATATTATAGATGTAAAGTGTCAGTAATCTGGTAACTTGCTACATGGGGTATTGAAATAATTAATGCAGTAGATCATTCTTAATTATAGTCTTGTATTTACAGACAAACTGAAACCGAGGCTGTTATTGATTAAAAGAGGTGCCATATTGCAGACTTTTCTAGCCCTGTAACTATATTGTTCTTGAATTTCATATAGTGTAGCTTAGATTTTTACATCTGATTTGAATTACTTGAATGTCTTAAAGATCTGTGTTCCAACCAGATGTGAGAAATGGCTTTGGTTTGGAAAGTTTCAAGGAAGGACCACCAAATAATGAGGAAAAAAACAACTCTCTGTTATTTTTTCCCCTACACCTTCAGTGGAAAATAGAAAAAAAAAAAAATCCTAATTTATTAATATGACTTGGGATCCTGTCAGGAAAATGTTCTTTACCTACAAAGTATCTTTATCATTTTTCCAGCCCAAGGTTATATACTGGGCTTGATAAACCTCTGTAATTGAAAGAATTAAACATTTCTGTACATAGTATTACTATTTACTGTGCTTTATACGTGTTCTGTCAGGATGCCAACACTTTAACTATGCAGAATTTCTGCTAGTTAAGCACTGCTGGCTGTACTAACTACAATAATTGCCTGTACTGATAGAATACATATATTCTAGTTAACCATGCTAAAACCACAACTTTTTTTTCTCGTCATTAAACCTTTGCCTTTTTTTATTTAACTTAGTTATTTAAAAAAAAAATATTTAGAAAGTTAATTCAAGTAGTCAATATAATACGAAGACGTTACCTCTTTAAGAGGAGACTTAGCTCATGTGCTGCTTTTGTACCACATTTTGTTTTGCTGTCTTTACCTGATGGAAGTACTTTACCTCTCAGGATCGGCATTGTGTTGCAAAGTTATGTGATAAAGATTAAAGGCACTCTGGTTTTCGAAATATTCTGTGACATGTAGAGAAAACCCTCTGTTCCTGTGAAATTCTCATTGGTGAACTGGAGGTGACTGCTAAAAATTGACCACAAAAAGAGCATGAAAAAAGCAAAGTGAATTTATCTACAAAGGGTAAATAAAGGTTGGAAATTTATTTGGAAATACTTCTGAAGCTCTGTTGAACATGCCGCTGAAAAACTGAAAGAATTAACTAGCTTGTTATGCCATACACAATGTTTAATACTGGTATGTATTTCAAGCTAGTGGTAAAAACAAAGGAACTATAATAAACAGGTTACTATTAGCTCACAAAGATAGCATCTGCACTTATCTGTGAGAAGTCCAAGGAGTACAGAGACCACGTTTCAAGTACTGAAAACGACTGGAAAATGTAATTGGCATTATTCCTTTTAATTATACCTGGTGATTTGTTTTGGGATTTATAATCCTGACCTTGATATGCTATAAACAGAACCTTCATTTAAAAGGGATTAAGGTTGGTTATGTGTGATAACCCACCTTAACATAAACTCTGTTTGTAAGAAGATGCCAAGTTACGGAACGCCTCCCGCCCGTTCCCTTTCCTGCCAATGGCCACTACGCTGCTTCGGAGAACTCTTCCTGCCACCAAGTGACAACTGAACATCCTACGGATGAGCCTTCTCGGGGTATCAAAATACGCTGTCTTATTAAGACCGTCAACAGTAGCGTTATTTGAGGTTGACAGATGTGACACACGCAAGTTCAATAAGCAATGCTTTATGCATTATAGAGTTTTTTGTGGCAAAGCGCTGGTGGAGAGACACCCCGTGCCAAAGGACATTCAACCATCCTGAATCCCGTGGGCGCAGGAAGGCAAAGGCTTGCTAACACAGATCGATTTGCGACCTTGGACAAGGGCAGTCCGCGCAAGGCTCTTCTGCACCCTCCGAGCTGGTCTGGTGGAGGCAGGTCCCAGCCCAGAAGAACCATTGAGTGCCCAAACTTCACACCAAGTGTTGCCACCCTGGCTCCTAACCTCGTGCTCCAATCAAGTCAGCTCAGAACAAAAGAGCTGGGGGTGCCTGTACATCTGTCTAGTCCCCTGATGTCTGAAGTAGAAACCGCAAGGGCTCTACTCCCAACAGAAACAAAATGCTAAGAATTAAACATTTTTCCTATGCACAGCCCTCGAACGGAACTGCCTGAGCCCTGGTCCCGATTGTGGCTCCTGTCCAGCTGGAAATTCAGGGAAAGATGGTAATTTCTTTTGCAAATTCCTTTCTACATACCGCACATGCACACACACACACACACACACACACGTGGGGTTGTGGTTACGTCTTTACTGAGGGTTTTGTTACAGGTTGGGTTAAGCCCTGTTGAAAATGGTAGATTTAACCACCGCCCTTCTCTTCTGAGCTACAGGAGACAGTTCGGCACATGTTTCTGCCCAAAACAAAGGCAACCGTAAGGTTGCCCAGGAATTTAAAAGATCTGGGTGGGGAGCCTTGTTGAGTTTGGGGCAGGGATGCATGTGGAAAAGAGACAGAGCAGCTTGAAGCTGCTGGGAGGAGAGGTGGGCAGTCTGCAGGAGCCGTGGTGCACAGCTTTGGGAGGAGCCTGGAGACGGGGATATCGGTCGTGGGGTTTGTTGGAAGGACCTTGGGAACGCAAACAAGGAATCCTTCTCCCATTACGTGAGTCAGGGTATGTGATTCAGTAGCTGTTCAAAAGAGGGCAACCATATATTCGGTCCCGTTCAAAGCTGTACACAACTGTAGTCATCCCAAGTAACGAGAAGTTGTGAATAAAACATACAAGAGAGGAATAAGAATCAAGAAGAAATGGGCTTCCCTATATTCTTGAAACGCATGACCAAAATACCTTGCCCCTACCCTTAACCACTGAAGAATTTTTAAAGACTGGTTATTTATTAGGCCAAAACAGCATCAACTTAAGGAAGTCCTTACAGGTCTATTTTTATATTAATTGAAAGTCACAATCTGAACAAAGTGATCTGAAAGATCTGAAAGATAATTCAGCCTCTACCTGTAGATCATGAAGAGTGAATTTGGTAAATTCTGTATACAGCCGAAACAAAAGGCCCAAGACCTTCTTTAGTTAACAAACTAAGTAAAATATTTGAACAATCTGATAACAAACACTGAAACAGGCCCTGGACTGCTTGTTTAAGCCACAGTTGTAACAAGAGCCTTGGGAGATTTACCTGGGGTAGGACTGCAGATGTGGTTACTCAGAGATTTTGGTAGGATTTTTTTAAACTCATATAACTGTACTTTATTTCTATATATTTCAACTGGGGCCAGAGCCCTTATCATTGTTGAAAGAGGGATTTATAGCACTTTATTCCCTTTTGCATTCATGTAGAAGGCCACGGAGCCCTCACTCCTAGACTTGCTGATATAAAGATAATCATCTTTGAAGTGAACTTCCTAGGAACCAAGTCCTCCTCCAGCTGGAGGCAATGGAAATGCTATTGCTGACTTCAGTGGTAGTAAATTTCAGTTCTAACGTTTTTTATGACACCTCTTTTTGGAGCTGATATATTTACTTGAGCATTCGTTGCTAATTGCCTGCATTTTTTTGTTCATATTATAGTTAAATGAGACTCGTATTTCTCATTTTGTAACAAAAAAACTTGTGGAAAGAAAGGACTGTGTATGTTGAACAAATCTTTTAAATATTGAACTTGCTTATCTCCTTTGTCTTCTTTTTTATTATGCATTCATTTAAAGTGAAGGTGTTTATGATGTGAGGTTTGGCAAATAGTTCATAAAATGTAAATTCTATTTTATTTTTTGTGATGCAGAGAAAGGGGGAGAGAGAAATCCCATAATTTCAGCAATTTAAGTTTTTTTTTCTCACACTAAGTCACAGCTCAGCATGACTTGAAATGATGGAGATGCCAACCCCGAGAATCAAGATTATGCAGTGGAAGTGCCAACTGACTCCTCAGAACAGCACTGTTAGTGGCCCCGCTCTTTATGGTTATTGAAATGAATTCAAAGGGGGCGGGTTTTTGCTCTCAAATCATGCATTATGTTACCACTTTTCTAGTCTCACATCATTTATTTAAAAGCAATCATTTCCTTGATTCACAGCTATCCACACATACGCGATACGAAACGTTACGTGCCATATTTTATCTCTCCCTGGGTATAAGTCTACAATGTGTTGAAGTTGATGTGAGATGAGGATGCTCAGCACTGCACAAAACCAGGCCCTAAGCAAAGGTGAACGTTATGTTTCGACAAGTGCGAGTAACAAATGGACATGGCGAAGGTGGTGATTAAAGACTGTTATAAATACACTTTGGGGTTCTGACATTGCAATCTGCTTCTATTTTATTTTTGTGACTCATCTCGTCACAGAGTACCTTTGATAGTCTCGTCATTTATTTTTAATGTTTCCATGACGATCCTTTACATACTATTTTTATTTAATGATTCTTGACCAAGGGAAGAATTCTGGTTTTAGCGGCACAGGATAGAGCACTGACCTCTTCAGTGCTGCATGTTTGTTCTGACTCCCTTCCTCCTCCGCCAAATTTCGCATTGCGGAGGGCCCTCAGCAGACACCAGGAGTGGAGCTCATCTTACCTAACATGGAATTAGATAGACATTTAACTACCATCAGCTGGTCACTCGCGTTCCCCTTGTCACTGATGGGAAGAAACAGACACCTGTGGGCTGCGATTCATCTTACCTACCCTAGACATTCAGGAGAATGTGAATTGAGACCCAACGGTGCCTATGGCACGGTGACTAGTTTGGGTACTGTTGCTTACACTGTGCCTATCTACCTTTGCTCAGCTGAATCCCATGCCTCGATACTTTTCTTACTATGACCTTAAGTCCAAGACAACTCCACCTCAAGCCATTTTCAGGATTTATACAAACTTTTCAAGCCTTTTCCCCGCTTATCCTGAAAGCACTTTGATAAACTGGGGCGTTACAGGATTAAAAAAAGATAACTGAAGTCACCTGATGACAAAGCAACACTCACCACACTGAAGACCGTCCCTCTCGCTTTCACTCACAATATTTTGGTGTCAGCATGAAGCGGTGCTCCACAATCGGGATCTGGTGAAGTGCTTACCATCTTCTGCGCGGACTCATTCACAGTAAAAAAGAAAAGGATTGTTTTGCAGATAAAAAGTTGCCATGCTACAAAAACCCAAGGAAGTTCTTTTGTTACGAGTTAAGATGTTAAGTGACATGTTTGGTACTTCTGCCTTAAATAGTCTGGGCTTCCTTTAAAAATTAAAATGCAAAATTAGTTTCTTTGATACTGCCTGACTAAGAAGCCACAGAGCCTCTTATATTGAATCCTGTCCTTTGAATCACTCTTTTTAAAAAACTTGTTTATCTGTCATTTCGGTCAGTATTTTGAGAGCAAATTGCCTCACAGTTCTCAAAACTGACCGAGCAGGATGGCTCCCGGCAGGGCTGGCGTCATCTAGTCTCCATTTAGCAATGCACTGATTCATTTTGCCAATGGGGCTGGCCAAAATCGCAGTGAGGGTCCAAATCCAAATTTTGCAAATTCAGACTTTTATCACCAATTAAATAAATCTCCCATTTTGACTACAGAAGATGTAGCTTTGAATCTGAATTTTGTAGTCTGGGTTTCCCTCTACTTCCTGGCTGAGAGCATCGTTGCGGCAACTCCTTGCACGAGTTCCTATCTAATTGCAACGCTAGTGGCATGCATATGTGCTAAACGAAGGAATGTAATAAAAAATTTATGAGTTAGTTACACTTTGAAGCAATAACGTGTTAAAGAGTTAAAAAGAGCTCTTTTTTCTTCTTTTTTTTCCCCAGGTCCTTCAGGCCAGGGACTGTTTGCAACGCATCGAACACATTTGGGATCTGACTGCTATTATTATTCCCTTTTGCAGTGTACTACATACGTCTTTTTTGATTTCCACGAATATGACAGAGATCTACACAGTGAAGGATGATGCGGTGATATGAAACTCTCTCAGCGATTTTCAAAATATGCAACCCATAAATCATTCACCTTAACCTGGGTCCAAATTTGCATGAAACTGGGGGTCGATTGTCTCAAAAGCTAATTTACCACAAGTCCAACCAATCCCAGCTGCGTGTTTAGCACATAACAAAGTTATAAAGGTAGGTTTCAGATGGCTTCAGGGTTTGTAACGGATGCTTTGCACAGCTGTAATGATGAGTGGGTGAGGAGAGTTAAGAACGAATAAAGTGTGGGTGGTGGAAATATTCACCGGGCATGTCACGGCCAGGGGAGGAAGCACAGGGGCCTCCCGGCCTCCGTGATGGGAAAGACGTCAAGGCTCCCTGGACGTGGGTCCTGGTTATTTATTTATTTCAGCTCTGACACATTCTCATTAGGAAAGGAAAAAATGTGAAATCGATACGGTTCCTTTTGAAAGCAAGGAGCTGATTGTGGCTGAGCAACAGAGCTGTCTTATAATCTGCTTCCAAACGTGTGGGTGCCTCTTGGGTTTCCTCAGCTATTTTATGGCCCATTTTCAAAGATTTCTGTAAAATCAGGCCAACAATGTCTGCATCCCCTACCACATCAGTGAAAAATTGGACCGTGTTTCAGAGTCATGTAAATTCCTTCTCTAAGAAACATTTACATTTTACAAAGTGTAAATTTAGCAGACCGCCTCATGGGGTGAATTCATCCCTGGTTCGTCTCCCCTGTTGCATTAAAGTTGCCACGAGGATGGGTTGACTAATAGTTTACCCTCAGCAAACAGAAAAATGAGCAGCACGTGTAACTGAACATGACAAAGGTTTCTTCCAGGATTGCCATGACGCGTTCAGATATTTGATAAGATAATTCATTCTTCTGTTCCCGTATTTTCATGAGAACTTACCTATAAGCAAACAAAACCTGAAGCCTAGTTTATGTTTCTTTATTGTATTATTATATGGCCCAGTCAGTGTAATAAAGCAATCTGTTGACTTCTCCTTGACTTTTCATATTCGTTGTTACAAGACAGGTTTTCTTGCACACATATATACAACTTTCATGTCTAAGGTCCTAGTAGTTTAAACACAGTCCGTTTCTTTATTGGCAACATATTCTTACAGTTAGGGCTTGATTGGGCTGGGAGATATTAGAACTGTGTTGACTAACGCACTGTTAAAAATATAAGACGTGTAATGTTTATATAATGATAGATATTCATGGCGCAGGTTGAATGGTTGTTCATGGTTCACAGTTGTAACCACAGCGGTTAAAAAAAGATGCTGTTCTCCAAAGCCACCGATATTGCCTAAGAAATAAGTTACTCAAAATGGTGGGGTGAAACGATGGCTTCACTGAAGTCTGTGGCAAACTTCATTGATTTTGTAGGAGTGGAACATTTCTTTTTGTACAGAACAATGTACTCATTCAGTCTGAAAGTAGGTTTTTCAAAGTGTTTCTTTAGCCAAGTGAAAGTGTCTTAAAGGACAAAAAAATGTCTTTAAACCAGGGCAAGAATTAGTGACATTGATAACTGTCATGTTTGAGGTTTTAAGGAAAGCAATGAAACTTTGAAGCCTGCCAGTATTTCATTCTTTTACGCTAAAAGACTCACGCAGCAAGAATCTGTAAGTGACACTCAACCGAGAAAGAGCTTTCTGAACAGCTGATGTGAAACTTGAAAAGAGGCAACGTAACAACTGTAATGTGGGGGGAAGTGCTTTCATTCCAGTTCAGGAACATCTGGTTTATTGCAACAATAACTACTGTAATTATATCACTGCTGGAAAAGCTGCTCTAGGTTAGGTTAAGTTTGTGGGTTTCTATAATAAACACTGCTTCGGAGGAGTGGGGGTTTCAGTATTTCAGCCATGTCAGATCACGCTGAACTGAACTGTGATTTGAGGCAAAAATAACAAAATATGGAAAACTTAAAAGCATTGTTTCTAACCATATATTTCTTGAGATATACTCTTGGTTTATTCCTCATTACAGCAAGTGGAGGGTATGCCAAAGAAGCAAATTGTTGGATGACTGACCATATTTCACTGATAAAAACTAAAGAAGTAATTTTTTTGTCAGTTGGAAATAGGCTTCTTAATCCTTAGAGTAATACATACTGCTGTAATAAATAAACAAGCATTCCGCAAAGGACAGTAAAGATCATTATTCTCACTTTACATACAGGGAAAACTAAGGAACCTGCCTTAGGGCAGACAGCAGCTTAATGGTGGAGGATCTCCTAGTAAGAATATAGTGGATTTTTCCAGATGAGTGCCTGTGTGCTAGGGGTTACTAGCCGGCCACTGTACTATTTCACTAGCCATTAAAAACGAAGTGTTTCAACTACAGTGCAATGCTCTTCTATCTAATGGAAAGTCTGAGTCTACGCTGGTCTTTCACTACAGCAGAACCAACTGAATTCTCTCAGTTGCCAAGTATATTTCCTCAATATTATACAGCAGTGAGAAACAATTGTCTATTTTCTTGGCAAGAGAGTGCATTTACTGACCGTAGCATCCGTAGCGTTCACAGCGGTATCGTGGCTGCGCTGGGATCTGCGATGGGTGAGGCGTTGCACATGAACGTTTTCTCATACGCTGCAAAATATAAATAAACCAGCTTGTATTCTACTGTTAGGGCATGCTTAGTCTAGATTCTACAATAAATGTTCTATTAGTCTATATAATTTTAGTGTATTAACAATGCATGAAAATGAATGGGGAAATAGAAACGTCATTCCACAGGTATGAGTTCCCATTAAGATGCTTTGTTACTACAGAAAGGTGTGCAACAGATTCAAAAAACTGCCTCAGACCTTTGGGAACTGAAGAACAATTAAGAAAGAGATATTTCATTATTGTAGTTTGCTTCCCTACCTCCATCTCATGATTTGAAGTTGTTTGCCGCTGTGTGTTCAGATTCACACATCTGTACACAATAGATCAAATAGAATTTGCCAGTTAAGTGTATGCACCATTTTAACAGTATTCTTGCATGCTTACACTGGCAAAATAGTACCTCAGCAAGAATCAACTTCTATTACACATGCAACTGGGGGTTTGTGTGTGCAGAAGACTTCTGTTTTAGAAATGAAGGCTTTATACTATCTTCAGTTTTAACTCCTGCAGCTAAAATAATTTCTACCAGCTCAGCGCTTGGAGTTGAAATTATTCCTTGGCTTCGATATAGATAGAATAAAATAATGCCAGAGTATCACACTCTATTTTTCTGGGCGTTATTCTACCAGAAAAGTTCAAATTAATGGAGAGTAAATCACATCACTTAAATGGCAACTAGACCCTGTTGAAGGCAGACTGGTGAAAACATACTGTAATTTTCAACCAACATAACAGAGAATATAACAAAGTTGTTTTAAAGTTCCAACAAAAATTAGATTTATTGTTATTTAGGCTTAGCTCTATCTGAATTCTCCGAGACATTATGGGGTTTAGTGCTAATGGTCATTGGACTTATCAGTCATACATATAATTTTTCTTCCCTAACATTATTTCTTTATATCTTTTTTATATCTCTCTATACACATACCACTCCTAGATATGTACATGCATATATACATATATATCTTTTTGGGGAAGTGAATCAAGAGTGACCTGACTTTCTTCATGATCACAGAAATCTTTTTCAAATAAAATCACACGAACCATAAACAGAAAAATGTCTCTGATTTGAAAGTTTCATATTTCTCTCCTGTCTGTCATCTCATCACCAGTTTTAGAAATCTGGTAAGTGGGCTGCTGAAATTTTTTCAAATATATATATATACACACACATGATCATATCATGGATACTTTTATTTTATATATGCTCCTGGTTTTATTTCATGGTCTTTGACTACAGTCATTGCCACAAATGGCTTAATTCTTTGTGATTTTGCAAAAAAGTTAAATCTCAGAGTTACAAGCGGAAGAACAGACCATCAACTGATGTCAGTCATCATTCACCTGTATCAAGAGTACTACAGAGCAATTTATATCAGCTGAAGTATGGAAGAGTTTGTTTTCAAGGTATGTAGAAAATATGAATGGTCTGAGGATGAAACAAATGAGGTGTAAGCTTGAAGCTTGCTCTACACTCATGCTAAAAGCCAACGCCAACTCCGATCTGGTCCTTCAGACAGGAAAAGTCAAAAGTCAACAGTTTGCAAGCTGCTGGCAGCAGCACTGGGCATGCCTTAACCACGCGAGCTCTAAAATACCACCTAGAACTGGGATGAACCCTTCACCTTTCTTTTTTTGGATAATAAAAAATCTACATCTCTGCTCCTGCCTGCCGAGGCACTGAATCTTGGAAGACGTTGAATATTGCCTAGATAATGCTAAGTGTCCTCAGATGCCTTCCTTGTCAATGGCTCTAGATACCTTCCAGCACCAGGCACTCATTCAAAAAAAGAAGTTAAGTTATCGCAGACTTTTCTTCAGTTTACTGATGTCAGGCACTCTGGCATTACTTAGGATTCCGTCCTGTAAAATGCTGACCTTTCTCTCCTTTTACTCCCAACTGGGGCTGGGCTATTTTGTATAACGCATACCTTGCATTATTCAATATATAGACTAAAAGAAACAGGAAAATGTTTTAGTGATGTCTTTTTTTTTTTTTTTTTAATAATAAAAAAAAAAAATAGTGGACTGAAACATGATTTGAAAAAACCCCAAGATACAGTTTCCAATTCTCTGGCTTTTTCTCTGTTTTTTGCAGTGTTTCCTTAGTACATCTAGACAGCAGAAAAATTTGCTTGTGGCGGGCTGACTTCCTCCCATGGTGCTCACAAGTCATCACCCATTGCTTCAAGTAGCTTTCATCTCTGCTAAGCTCATATCGGAATTATTTGTGCCAAGGACGGCGCGAGCTTATTCCCAGTGTTGGGTGCTGCGCTGCGTGGCAGTGAGAGGTATTTACTGGCGCTGACCGCTCGTGTTTGCGGCGGGACTAGGCATGGGAAAGGTGGGTCAGCACCTGGAACCGTGTGGTGACATTCCTGTTTCCTCTGCAGATAGTACTGGAGAAGTTCCCCTTGAGCATTAAGGGTTTCTTCGGTGCGGGACTTTTCTCTTTTAGAATGCTGATTTCAAATGGAAATCTCTCTTCTCTGAGAACAAACCAAGAAAATAAAAATTTTAAGTGATGCAACGAGGTCTAGCAGACAGAGCAGAGACCTGGGATATTTGCAGTGATATTATGAAGCTTAATAGGTAGCGGTTTTCCACCACACGCAAGAGAAATATGATTTTTTTCACACAGGGTGAACAAAAGAAAGATAATCCTAGTTCCACTTCTACAAAGCTCTGAGCACTCTCATATCAAGTCTTTGACCCCTCATTTATTTTTCTGAATTGCCTTGTGATTATAAGCTGGTTGTACTTTGGAGACTATATCATTCACAGAAGTGCTGAAACTATTTTCTGCATGGATACAGAATATCTTCATGTTAAGGAAATCTACGTTTTGTGGGCACATTGAGAGATACATTTCTGACATTCAGACTCCATTCATTGCCGATAGTGCAGAAATTCTACCAGAAGCCAGGGAGACAGAGACTTGCAACACAATCCTGAGCAAAAGTATGTCTCGATAGTAAAAAATTCTGTAGACGCCATTGCATGTGCTCATGAGGAGTGTTTTGTTCTGACTTTGTTAATGCAATTTCAAAACTAAATCCTCATGAAAGAGACTTTGACGGTGAGTGCAATGTGTTTCCCATTCAGCACCACTTTCATGCAGAAGTCTGGTCTTCTCACTACAGGTTAGGAATCCCGAGATAAACTCAAATCTTAAAATTCAGACCATGAAATATGAAACACTCCAAAACTCCAAGTTCAGATAAGGAGTTGAATGCTGCAAAACACCGTGAGAATTCGTAAAGCTTTGATACAAAGGCGGGAGCTGTACATACATTTCGGGTCTATGCAAGGAGAGCGGTTTGTAAGGAAAACTCATCTGAAGTTCAGACTGTTCAGATTCATGTCTGTTAAAAATGGGAAATATTGGGGACTATTAAAAATTTAATTTTTACAGATGATCAGCAGAGGGTTACTGAGGATGGACGTTTCTGTAATTGTCATACAGTGGAAGAATTCTCAGTGTTCAGCATCCTTCAACTCCGTATGTCCTGTGTAGCAAGATATACACTGGGCATCTAGAATTACTAAGGTAGTCTACAGTGCGAACATTTAGGAATGCATCTCAGAGCCTGGTAGAAAGTTGCTTTCACAGGCAGTCATTGTAATATTTTTCTGTCATAAATGGAGTTACCAGAAAGACAAAAAAAAAAATATTTCAAACCCAAATATTCGCTTCACAACCGCATTTGCAGACCAGTGAATACGTTCTAGGTGCAAGACCTAGCCAAAGCTAAGAAGGAAACCTGTCTCTCATCTACAAGTGGGAAGGAAGAATACTTTGCTGATTTCTGCTCAGACCATTAGATGAGACCTCCCAGGCCATGGTTACACAGACACTTCATTCCAGCAGAAATCCCCAATGCCAACAAAAGGCATAGCCCTGTCACCCCTCCCTGCTTCCCCACAAACTCCTCCGCATGGCGAGTTGCTCATTCTTGTGTTAATTGCCATGTGGCGAGAGCAGACCACTGCTCTCCCTGAAAACGATATCGGCAGCAGAGCAACGCATGTTCATGGCTGGATCAGTGCCCCATCAGGCTCTGTGCAGGACTGGCCGAGAGAGCAGCAGCAACGGACGGCCTGGGGCAGGGTATGCTGGGGCCACCGCTTTTGGCAACAGCTTAGGCTGACGTAACACTTAAGTCAGTGTTTAATTGTACCCTCAATTCTTTAGGTTTAATTGTACCCTCAATTGTACCCTTAGTGTTGGGCACACTAAATTTTGATGTCCAAGATCAACTGATATTTAAGTGGATCTTCCCCAGCATCTCCCAGCATCTCCCGTTTCGTAGCAGCACCTAGCATCATTGTGATAATGTGCTAAATTAAAGTTACATCTTTCCAGCTGACTACGTTTTTCATGTTTTTTTTTTTTTTTCTTTTTCTTCCACTCCTCCAATTCAGAAATCTCACTCTTGCAGCCTCCAGAGAAAAACCCACAGGGGAGGGCTCATTTTCCCTTCATCAGAGAACTTCAATGTCCTTTCAGTGCTCTCCCATGGCGCATCGGCCTTTACTCTCTGGCCTGAGCTCTTGAAAGGCTGCCGTTCGCCCTGGAAGAGCTTTCCCACATGCTGTATTGTCAGGGGACTGCCTGACCGTGGTCAGTGGTTTCTGTGTGCGGACACGTAGGCGGAAAGGGGCAGAGGGGCCACACTCGAGGAGAGCAGAACAACTGCAGGAGGGAGGCCTGGACCAGAACGGGGATTTGTGGGTGAGGAGCTGCTGGCCTGCTGGGATATGGGGTCTACGCAGACAAGTATCAATAAAAGCATTAAAAATAGAGAATGTAATGGCTTCTCAAATTGCAGCCCTTGGTTTTGTCTGTCCCAGAATCATGCATGCAAAGTTTGTCATCTGGCCACATGTGCTGCAGTTGCTTGGCAAGGGACAGGATACCTGACCTGGGAAATTATTTGTGGAAAAAAATCAGGCTATTTCTCACCTGCACGGTGTAAAGAGCACTGCCTTTATATACGAGCTGCTGCTGTGGTTTTGACCGCCCTCCCAACCCCCCCCGGCCTTGTTTCTCACAAATAAATCTGGGCTGCAGAGATGTTACGGAAAATAACGAGCAGTCCCAAACCTGAAGTTCAGATACAGTCTTTGCCATAGGTCAGGTAAGTTTGAATCCGTGGTTCGGATCCACCTCTCCTGGGACGGGGTTCTGCTGCTGACAGTCTGCCCCCCGCCCAGCAGTGGCACCCAGGGCAAACCCCAGCCTGGGTAGGAGCATAGCATCACCCCGCTCGGTAACCGGGATTAGGTTTTTTTGGGAAGGCTGGTCAGTTGAACTTGCACCCAGCCATCCGCCTGTTACCTGATCCAGACACCAGACACCGCATGAGGCTGCAAGAGTCAGATTTCCATGTCCCTTAACTAATTGAAAAATAAAGCAGACTTGCAGTTTGGGATTTTTTTGGTTTCTTCTCTGTGTGTGTGCGTGTGTGTTTGTGTGTTTATGCCAGCTGTATCCAAACGATGGCTGGCAATACTTCCTGATTTTGTAATTGAGATGTATAAATACAGCAAGACTGAGATAATATCTAGTAACGTAATACTTTTCCATCCCTAGGCATTGACAGGAGTTGCTTCTTAACTACCGTACAAGTTCAGACCTATACAAGAACCCCCAGAGAGCAGCCACGCAGTACCTGCAGCACCGGGTGCTCTGACGGGGCCTCATCTTTTCAGTTGCTGAAGCACAACCCTTAGTGCTCATCTCCCACCCCAAGGTCAACAGAGCCTAGAAACACACAGCATCATTTAGAGGTACAAAGTATCTCAGAAGATCCCGTTCCCTGGTTGATTCAGGTTCAAATCTAGGCTATTGATATTGTCTTTAAGTCAATAACTTAGACCCTCGGTCACAAGAGGTTAGGTGAGCTTAAAGAACTAAGTTTTTTTTAATCTATTGAATATTAAAAATGGCCACTTCTGGCTTTTCATTCACACCATCTGTTGCTAGCAGGTTGTATCGGCAGTTTCAGGACAGATTAATAATTGTTCCTGATTTTGGCACACCGAGAGGTTAAAAATAAATCTTTAGCCACACAGAAGAGTCCCCAGCCATTGATTTCTCTAAAATATTTTGGCAACTTGAAAAGAAAATATATGGTATGAGCCTTCCTAGAATTATTTCTCCCAGCCACATGTGATATAAATAAAACAAACCTCAAGAATCTGGCTTAGAATATGGAATAACATTATGCTACAGTCATTTCTGTTGTGTTTACCACAGCAAATGTTGAATTACAGGCGTCACCATACATAATATTTAAATATTTCAATGATACTCAGAGCTCTCAACACTCTTGTTTCTTTCCCATGTTCACGACAATTTGCCAGCAACATTTTCGAACAGAACAGTCATTTTATAGCAACCTCTTTGAGTCAAGAAGTGTGTACACACTATGCAGCTGTATCTCAGATGGAGCATAACCCATCGCTAGAGCATCCTTACCGTGTTCCGGGGTGCCAAAGGATTAAGATAGCCCCGGGACGTATGTCCGAAGGTTTCCATGACCCAGGCGATCTGTGGTTTAGAGGCAGCGCTGTCAGATCCTACGAGGCTGAATCGCTGTCTCGAATCCCAGCAGCCACGACTGTCCGCAGGAGTGGTCCTCCTGGTGAGCCTCGGTGCAGCTCTGCCCAAGCGATACAGCCTGAGGAAGCAGAAATTTAACGTGCGTTAGGCTAATACAACTCTGTTAAGTTTCTGCTTTGAGAATAACCTGTCTAAACAAAAGTCCAACCCAAGAAGGGAAAGACAATTGAGGGAGAATTAAGAACGGAGCCTGCAGAAACTGTCAATTATCTGAAGCAGAAGAATGAAGATAACCACAAAACTGCTAGATGAAAACAGTGCAAGGAACAAAGACGATCTCTTCAAATGCAGATAGCATGTTTTCATTTACAAATAGCAAACAAGGGACAGACTACAACAAAGGAAAATATCGATGTAAAATCGATATGAATGTTAAGAAAAAGTTTCATGGGATCTTGAAGTGCATGTAGGAATTAGACCTTTGGACAGGATGTTAATTTTTTGAACAAGTTTTTTTCTACAGTTATTTATTCCTTTCATAAAGTTTTGTTTTTCTGGCTACTATAACCAAACTTTTCAAGACAGTATCTGGTGAATAAATACAAAATGCTGAACACATCTGAAAATCTGGCCATTATAAGGTGCCCAACTGGAAGTTGAGCTCTTCTGCCAGTGAGTTTCTTACAAAGTGCAATTCCCCATAGGAGAGTGGGTAATAATTTGGTATTTGAGAGCATCCACGGGAGGGTGCTGTGGCAGGGAGGAGGGAGAGAGTTTGGTCACAGGACACTGAAACCAATTCAGAGATGGGGCAAACTCTGACCCAGCCCACTCCCTTCCAGTCTTCTCCTGAACCCTGGGTGTTCCCAGTCTTGCTGGAGGCTCCTGCCAGTTCTAGCCTTTCTCCAGTGTGGAAAAGTAACTGGGGGAGCTGGACCGTAACAGCAGCTGAGGCCAGCAGAGGAAAGGACTGGGAGTTTTGCTGGCAGCGCTCTTGGGAGTATTAAATTTCCAGTCTGTGTTGACTGGAAATACATTTTGTAAGGCTTAATGAAGAGCGAGGGAGGAACAAGGTATGAGGGTGGGTGCTAGCAGGGATTAAGCAGCTAAATGAAAGGTCCTTATTTGATGGA
>NW_009648636.1:1788177-1800885 GCF_000708025.1 Charadrius vociferus
CATGTAGCTCGTCCTCGGTCTTTATCTCTTGAGGAGTTTATACGATGCTTCTGAATCTGTGCATTGGTGGACCCAGATTCCTACAGAAAATCAGACGTGTGCTCAGACCTGCACCTACTTTGAGCTGTTATTTTTGATCTGTGGTCATTCAACAGTTTTATTTGAGGGTCAAAGAGCCTCCTAGATACACAAAAATGACCTTCAGAATGTTTTGGAGATGTGGCTATTACCATCTTTGGTTTAATTAACGGCTACCTAATTCATCCAGAGTCACAGCCTGACAGTATCAGGGCAAGGAAGGAATCAAGCAATCCCAACTCACCATCACATGCTCTGCCCACCAGCAGGACACCCTGCCACTGCATGACCTTGTGGCTGGGACAGAGTGGACGACGGATGTTTTTTCTCCCTGGAAGCCAGTCAGTAGCAATGTCCACTGACAGCATGCATGATCAGATCACTCTGTGGTCAAAATAGGAAACACTATTCATTCTTCTTTTGGCACTGCAGCAAATCCCTGCACAAAAAATACTGTCAGTTAGAAAAAAAAAACACACAAAAGGATGCTTCGAATAAAGCTAAATGATTTAATTAAACACTAGATTAACTCTCCCCAAAGCCACTAGCAAAAACACCACAAGCATATGCAAAAGATGGATGTCTGTGGATGGACCTGCACAACCTTTTTCACATCCTTTTATACAACATTAGTACAGGCTTGGACAAAAAGTAGTCTTGTTCTTTTCAAGCCAGCATGAAGTACAGCCAGGAAGTATTAGTCATCAGAGATTTTTGGTAGTTGTAGTTTGGAACCCCAACTGGAGTGCTTGCTTTGTACAGTGCTAAGAAAACCAAAAAAATCTAAATCAAGAATTGGCCACTATCTCAGTCAAATCAGCTTTTTAAACAGCTTTTGACTAAACTATTGCTATTAGAAGAAATTTTCCTTTTTACGCCCTCCCAACGCAAGACAAATGCGAAAGAAACAACCCTTCCCTTTTCCCCAAGGAACTGTAACAACATTTTTTCAGTAATATTTTGGAGGATTTCATATTAAAATATATTCTGAATTGTGTTTCAATGGGGAAAAAATAAATTATGATTTTTGTAACCAAAATAGAACAGATGTAAAGTCTTTCCCAGAAGGTTTTTACCCTCTAGAATGAAACTGAATATTTTTCATGGGTTAGTCTGAAAAACATTTAAAAATTTTGTGAAACAGTACATGGCTTTCTTCTGTTATTGGCCATTCACAATGGTACATCCATCCTGTATATTTCCGTGTTCTGATCACTTTGGCAATTGCCAGTTTTGGCCAAATAAACAGTATCTTTGCACACAAATAAGATTTGCTTCTACAATCAAGATGATTTTCTGCAAAGCATTTAAGCAGTAAGTACAAATGGTTATGTGTACTTTGAATTCCTGAAATGAATCATGGAAAACTCTAACATAATAATGTGCTGTTATTAAGTGCTATACGGCTACAGTTGCTATAAAAACGAAGAAGAAATGTGAGGCAGTGAAATAAATCTTCAGCTGGTACAAATCAGCACAGCCCTATTGAACTGAAGAGAGCTACACTGATTTAAACAAACTGCGATGTTGATATGGCCTATAGTGTATTCACTATACTGAATAAACTGTGGCATAGGCTGGTGAAGTAACATGATTTACCCTGAAATCCACGCTCTTAAGGCTTTCCTCAAGAAGGCCTTCTCAAGCATGAGGTACAGTGTGGAAAACGGTGTAGAAGGTATGTTGGCTAAAGGGTGCAACAGAAGAGACAGTTGTGAATCAGTAGAAATGTAAGCCACCGCGTGCTAGAGCAGTTACCAAGGCTCCCAGTTGAGTTCTGACCTGAAGTGGAAGCACAAGCTGTCCTGTTCTCTCCTAGCTCCTCGCTGCTCGTTGCTTCCTCCTGTCCATGCTGCCTTCTCTCTCATTAATATAACTGTTTGGGCAGCTGGATGGTCATCTGGCCCAAAAACCCCTGCATCGGGGTAAAACCAATTTGGTAGAAGATGAGATGGTTTTAATACGGGTCAGCTTCCTGACGCAGTTCATACCTCTGCTGGCAAATGGTTAGGGGTGGTGTGGTGGCACCTAGGACAGCTTCTCTTGGTGGGACCACCAGCAATACTCACTTAAAGAGTTTCCAAAAGTTATACCTGAGGAAGAGGAAATCCCATGTCCTCTGGTCAAATTCTTTTGCTTGTCAATACTCAGGATAAAATGGAATGGAGTATGCTAGGAGCCGAAGGAAGTGTGACTTAAGAGGTATTTATTATTAACTTGCCCGCTCTACTCCTTGCTCCCTAGGTTAGTCACTTACCACGTCAGGAAGAAGTGTTTGTGAGATAAGGCCAACCCAGCTGGGCCTTGGTACACAGGAATAATAATATAGCCAGTGCCCACCAACGCTGTGATTAAAGGTAACCTTTTGGTAAAATTATCCCTGATTTTGATGGTGCAGGACCGGGTGCCCTGGGCTCCTCAGGACCGCTTACCTTGTGCTTATTCACCCATCAGCTCTCACCTCTGAGTGCCACATCTGTATGGGTGTTCAAAGCAGCTCCTCCTGGTCCTACATGACTCCGCTGAAACAGATTCCTTCCGATTGCTACACAGCACGTGGTGTAGGCTAACAAAATACTGGCTCAACCTCTCCCAGTGGAGTGGATTTTTTCAGTATGTGATCTCCTCCCATTCCTGGCAAGCAAAACAGTGATGTGTTACCTTAAGGGAAGATCTGCCTTGAGCATTGCAAAGTAACACCAACCCAGGAGAAGTGAGACTTCAGAGGAGGTCAATTTAATTCAGGTCATAACAGGTATGTTATTCCCGGCTCTGCAAGCTTCTGTTTCAAGCATTAATTTGCTTAAAGAGTAGAATTATTTTAATCACAAATGCACCCTTTGCAGGCATGTTGCCTCTATTTTCTTCAGGATTTTGAGGAATTTCATAACAGTGTTCTTACATCATTGCACCCAGGCACAATGTTAACCATTGTGAGATAACGCATGTTTTTTACATTTGCATAAGTGCGTAGCTTTCCTTTCCATTAGCCAACATTTTCCTTTTTCAATTATGAATATTTCAAACCATGAACATTCTTCTGGGGAACGATAGACATCTGTATATTAGGAAAAACAAGGATGCTTCTAAGTGACACCAGAGCAGGGCGGTTGTGTGTTACCTATTCATAAATTATGGTGAAGAATATGTCAGAAAGTGGTACTAAGTGGAGGACACAGGAGAGGTATGACACTTCCAACACTGTTCCCCACTCATGGGAGGTCAGCTCCACTGCACGCGGTATCTGGACAACTTTGATTAGACACCAGTATGTTCCAGGAAATTGGTAACTATCCTTATGGACTCCAGTTGAAGAAGCGTGATAGCAATGATCAAGATAAAATAAAATAATGAGATAATAGATATTTATATGATTGACATTCTGCTTCAGTGTTTTCACACAAAGACCCCTCTCTCTGCCTGACATGCAGGCGCTGCATTCCCAACGCATTCTTGCAGCCTACACCACATCGCCGAACAATAGCGAGCCTTCTTTCATTTTCCTGCCTAGTTTCTGTGAACAGCACTCTGTTGACAACCGAGTCTGTTCTCACTCCTGAAGAATTCAAAAAATTGAACGATATAAGGACAGCCCGTGACTTTCAGGGGGCATCCTAAAGCATCCTATTTTTTAAATTGTGGTTTGGTGCTTCTTTTTTTGTTTTGTTTCTGTTTCAAAGGAAACCTACAAAAATGCAGTTACCCCGCAAATCCGTCCTCAGCCCAGTGAGCTGCTCTGAATGCGGCACCACTAATAGCACTAAAATGCAAATACATGGATGACTTTCTCTCTTTGGCTGTTCCAGAACAGCCTTTCCCTCTAAACTTTAATGTTAATGATGAGTGCCAAACTGACAACACACGTGCAATTGAAATCTTTTGCACGAGAAAAATGGGTGCATGGACATTGGTTTGCTTTCCTTACCAACCAGTCCCAAGCCTAAAATGGGCAGGCCACAGGTAAGATAAAGAAAGTCCAGCCTTCTTAACACTCGTCCCAACTCCCTCTCTTATTCCCAAAGAATAATGAGTTCTTGTCAGATGACAAGGACTTCATAAACATAAGCAATGTGCATAAAAGACCCAGATCTCTCTCTCCTTTGTCACACATGAGCAAACCACTCTCACCGAGCCAGCGTAGTGCTTAGTCTTGTGGCTGGCAGTCAACCAAACCAAAACAGAATAGATGGGAAGTTGCTGTGATGAACTTGCTAGCACGTTATGTCTTTGGTTGATGAGACACATCTATACCTGGGCAATATATCCCATAAACATAAATGCTTATAAACCATGAGAGGAGAGGAGAGGAGAGGAGAGGAGAGGAGAGGAGAGGAGAGGAGAGGACTTTCTGTATTGCTACACCGTGTCACCTTTTGTTGTACTATGTTTCCTTTACACTACCAGGCTAACATCAGAGACTAGAAAATGAGCAAAATCTCTCCCTATGTAGTCACCTGTGATAATTTTCTAGTTTGGAAAAAAAATATGGACACATTTCAGTGTACTTTCACAGTAATGTTTCTGTTGTTAATATCCTTGATTTTGAGTATGTGTGCATGTGCACACATGCTATTTCCACCTATTCAAGAAGCGTGACGAACTTGAAGCACGCTGTCTTAACACCACTTATACAAAACTTCAGCATTGCCTGCCTCTTACTTCAGGACCTTACGTATAAGGATGCCTCAAGGAAAGCCCACGCTTAATTTAGGCCAAATTTGTTCTTGGCTTCTGCTTCTCTGGGTGGATCTGGCACAGTCAAGGCCAAAATGGAACATCAGTGAAAAAGTGGGCTGGCGTCACTGAAAAATGAAAACAATTGGAAAATGACAATCAAAGGAAGGTGAAAGATCTAGTCCCAGGGCTTCCTGTTTCAACTGAGAGTTTGTTCAGATGGCCTCCAGATAATCTAAGCCAGATAGAGGGCACACCGACTTATTATGATGTTTATTCTCTTGTCTTTGTTAGCTGTCAAACGCAAGAGCAGTCTATCCTGGATGTATTTATGCCCTACCATTTCCACACATCTTCAGATTTAGGCTTTGATTTATGGTGCTGCCATGGAAGTAATACAGAATTGAGAAAGGGTCTAAGAAATAGAAATGAATGAGAAAAAGCAAGAAATTTCTGTCCTCTGACATCTTTCATGATGTAATGATGTAGGGTAATATTTCTACAGCAATTGAATATATTTAGTGTAAGTATTTCCCGTACAGTAGTGTAAAGGAACCATAGCGGGCCGAAAATCAGTCCCAAATCATGCTAAGTTTTTCCTGCAATAAATAGTTAGGTAGTTCAGGTACTAGCTACTTTGAATTAGATAATTCAGCTGTCAAAACAATACTTAATACAAGGACAAGGACAAACTAGTGTATATGGGAACCAGAAGTCAAAGTAAAGTCATTTAACCAAATTAAATACCTGGTTAGCGTATCTTCACTGCACCTGAGTTAATAGCCTCTCACTCTTCAAAGTGAGAGTCAAACTCATCTCCACTGGAGGAAAATACAGGCTCTGGCACTGGAAGTCAAGGTGGTATCAAGAGGAGAGCTGCTAGCCTAGGCAAAGCAAAAAAAAGGACAAGGCTGAGAGCAATAACAGCACTGGTTAACAGCGTATGCGCATTGGAGAGTTGACAGAATGTCTTGCCTGGCTCATGCCACTATAGAGAAAGTTGTGTTCATGGTTTTCCCGGCAGAAATGGTTTGCATCTATCCCTGCTGTAGCCCCTCTGAAATCTAGGACTTGTACTAAGAATTTGGGATTTCTAGCTCTAAAGCCAAGTTTTTTAAGGAACACAAAGGAAACTTCTTGTTAAGTGTAGCACTTGTGGAACTACCAAGGCAAGTATATCTCCTTTGCAACCTTGAAGAAGTTCATTAATTTGGCAAGTGCTAAAATTTGAATGAGTCAGAACTACTAGTATATGCTTGAAATGTGTTTCTATCTTATCTACACACATGTCCAGGAAGATTATATTCCAATATGTAAGAGTATTTTCAAAATACACTTATTACAACATTGTTTTATAATGTATATTTTTGTTCATTGTTGTTGCACCGATGTAGGAGTTTTATCCCAGGTTCTACATTTAGTGCTTCTAAACCTAGGATCTGTCTCAAGTATCACAACAATCATATTAATCAAGCGCTGCATCCACTTCCCTTCTTTTATGATGCAGTTTATATTCTGAAAGCTCTTAAGCCACAGAAACCTGAAATTCACCTCTTCAGCCTCAAATCGTATGCGATCTACTGTCTAATTACTGCCTATCTGAAATCACACAACATATTAAATAGCCAAGGAAAGTTCTTAATGACCTATAAGACACAAGATGTATCCACAACACTGATGAAAATTAATCCTGCATGGGTCTACTTTTTAGGCACAAGTGACTCTGAGAGTCCCAGCTGTGTGCTGGGCACCTCCAAAGCACAGCACACAGGTACAGGGGTGATGGCGAAGAACCAGCACCCGAAGGCAGTGAGCAAGCCCCCAGCAGAGCCATGGCCAGCTGGTCACAGAGGGGCCCCGGCTGGGCAAGCCTTCAGGCTGGGACCAGAGAGTGGCATCCCCATGGGAACCACTCCTGCCTACCTGTTGGCACAGCAGTAGTCTGTGGGTTGTGCTTGGTGGCTATCATTTGTGCTTCAATGCCTTGGCCAAAACTGACGCATACTTCTCTTGTCTAGTGTAGACCATCAGAAACCAGAGTGAGTATTCAACACATTATGCTTCCTTAAATGAGAACAGGAACATTTTCTTATTCTTTGGATGGGGCTTTGAGCAACCTGGTCTAGTGGACGGTGTCTCTGCCCATGGCAGGGGAGGTTGGAACTAGATGATCTTTAAGGTCCCTTCCAAACTCTAACCATTTTATGATTCTACGATTCATTACCAAGAAGCTGAACAGAAACTTGAGGTATTGCAATGCGTATGACAGCTGCGGTCCTCTCCTGAATTCAAAGGCTGATGATAAACACGGTGAGGGGCTCTGGCCCATCAGCATGTTGCTACCACAGCCTGAGCTGCAGAGGTGTTCATCCACGCCCTTAGTGTAATAGCTGGCAAATGAAAAGCATTTGAGCAAGCTTAATCTGCAATAATTATATATTACAAATGTATTTATTCTGTTTAGGGAGAAACTCCTTGAAGGCTCCAGATGAGACATTTCTCACATATATTATTTAGCTTTTCCCGAGGCCTTAATGAATT
Source organism: Charadrius vociferus (assembly GCF_000708025.1). Taxonomy (NCBI): domain Eukaryota; kingdom Metazoa; phylum Chordata; class Aves; order Charadriiformes; family Charadriidae; genus Charadrius; species Charadrius vociferus. The sequence goes on from NW_009648636.1 coordinate 1,795,471, forward strand.
GCTTTAAATTACAGACTTAGATATTGATTAGCCTCATTCAGTTGAAATCTAGGCTTAGCAATCTATACTTGTCTATAGTTTATTTGTGATATTATTCCTAATAAAGAGCTGCAATTAATCCACATCAAGAAAAATCAATTAATACAGATTTGTATCACAAAGAAAGAAATCCTCCTCATATCTGCCCACTAATCCTGAAGCTTAGGTCTTTCTTTGCTACCAAGGAGGGCAGATAAAAAATATTGATTTCACCCTATTTTTACAACTTATAGTGATACAATAATAGCACACAGAACAGACGGGGCTTATCAATTAAAACTATTTTTATATATGATGATAGAGGAGGACACACAATGCCTTTGTTCTCTGCATGATTAATAATTATTAATATGATGGACTAGTAGTTCTGTAATAAGAATAATCACTCCAAGTACAGCTCTCAAAGAGTCTGACTTCGCTTCTTGTACAGTTACAGACTTTGCACTCTATGAATGACAATACAGTAATGGTTCTAGAAGCAAAACTGCAGTTAGCTGCAGCTGCACGGGACTATTCTGTATAATTTTAGACTAATAGTTCAATGTGAAGAAACACAAGATGTTATCCAAGCTACCATCTTTCTAATTTTATCCAGTTCTATCTGCCATTTTAATCAAGCTAATATCTAACCTAATTTATTAGAAATAAAAAAAATATCTTATCAGAGTCTTCTTGCAGGAAGCATCACATAAACACCATGAATTAGATTTTGCAATTTTATAAGCCAAACTTTATCCTTGCTACACAAAGAAGACAACAATGTGTCATTGTCCTTTCACAATTCCTACTGTAAACAGTTTATGTGATTTATTCTTTTGCATGCTGGATAATTACATATTTTATACCAGTGTATCATCAGTATGTTGTCATTCTGACTGCCCCATAATAGAAATTGCGTATTTTCCCACTGCAGTGAATGCTATTCTTAACATACATTGGTCTCAACCAGCTAAAAATACCAGAGTTCTGTTGCCTGTGGGAAAGTTTTGCTGAAGTTATTTCTATTAAAAGTTTAATGTAGGGCTCTTCCATTTTTCATACTGTATGTGCCATTCACACTCAACGCTGTCTCCTCTGATATGTAATTACAAGTACTTAAGTGTCACATATGGCACATATTAGGCAAATAATGCCCTAATTCACTCTAATGCTAACATTAATATGAATGATTAGGAATGAGATTAGTACTAAAGAATACCATTTTAAAATAAATTGTGATGACATAGCGACAGCTATATGAAGGATTAAAGAGTATGGATTATTGCAGGTTATGGTTCAAGATATCAAATGATACGGCTCTGTGTTTGTTCTTGCCAAGGACACTAGGCAATTAGAGGCTCAAACAACCAACTGTAATTCTTAGACTGAATCTTTGGGCTAGTTGTGGTGGTTTGTAACTCCTATGAGTTTTTGACAGACAGTAGGTTCTGAAAAATTAAGGATGGACTTGCTGTGAGCTGTCTACGTCCACATAAAGTTTTTTGAGAGCCACTAAATCTGTCTGGCAACCTAGAGCCAGTCTGACAGTGCAGATACAAAGGAAAACCTTGAATTTTATAAACGTTCTCTTCTGAACACAAATTCATATAATCAATGAAGATGCCACTAAATAAATGAGAATACTTATTTTCTCTGCTGCTGCACCTTTAAATTTATCTCCTTGTAATAGTATTTTTGCTTTCCCTTCTCCAGAAGATAAGAAAAGCCTGTTTAGAAACCTTAATACATGCAATTAAACCAATAACATCTATGTTATATAGCTTGCTACCTCCACAGACTGATCCCCATTTCTCTGATGTCTTCCTATAATACTTCTATATTTTAGTAGCTTATAAAGCAATTACATTTCATTTAAGGAAGTGATCAAGGAGCTGGGAAACATTAATTATTCCCTGTTTAGACTACCAGATTTTGGGAAGGACCAAAGAATCATGACACCTTCAGCTTTTGGCTCACTCATCTCCCTTTTAACACAAAGCAGAAAAATATTTAGTTCCCGAAGGTCTGACCAAATGTTAATACCTTCAGCTTCACTGACATTTGCAAGTGAAGGAATATCGGTGATCTACATATCATGATTTTTAGCATGAATAAGTGATGGTGCAGTTGAGAAGAAACAAAAGAGCCACTAAATGGTTTTCTCTTGGTAGCTGCCTGCACTGGTACGTAAAGATCAGTCCAATATCAGCCTCAGCTTTGATACTCCACATAAGTTCGAGCGTGGCGTCCTCTGGACGCAACAGCCTTTTGATTATTCATTACAAATGGTGATCTCTGGGGCTCAAGGAGGTTTTGCTAATTATCTCCAGTAAGAACCCTGCTATCAGGATCTAAAAGTTCTGTAACTAAACCTCCTCTCACTATGCTGTTGCCAGGATATGGACAGTTACTTAAAAATTAGAAGCTACTGAGGTAAGAAAGTAATATTGTATATACATGTGAAAAATACTGCTTGCTAATCAGTTATCCGTGGGTCATCAGCAAGTGCTTCATAGACAACTAGTTTTTGTGCTTCATAGACAACTAGTTTTTGTGGTTGTTCTGGTTTGACATGAGTTTTTAATAAAATAATAGATACATTAGTGTTGCATCAAAACAGGAAACAGAATAAATGAGCACCCAGCATCTATTCTCCAGGGAGAGGGCTCCGGGGAGACCTTATAGCAGCTTTCCAGTCTCTGAAGGGGGCCTACAGGAAAGCTGGAGAGGGACTTTTTACAAGGGCATGGAGTGATAGGACGAGGGGGAATGGCTTCAGACTGGAAGAGTGTAGGTTTACATTAGATAGCAGGAAAAAAGTCTTTACTCTGAGGGTGGTAAGGCACTCAGCTTGCCCCGAGAAGCTGTGGCTGCCCCATCCCTGGAGGTGTTCAAGGCCAGGTTGGATGGGGCTTGGAGCAACCTGGGCTGGTGGGAGGTGTGCCTGCCCAGGGCAGGGGGGGTGGAACAAGAGGATCTTCAAGGTCCCTTCCAACCCAAACCATTCTATGATTCCACCATGATACAGATTGCCACATTGTTTCTCATTACTGAACTTGTATTGGTTTTAGATCAAAGATGATACACTGAATGTTGTAGATTCATACAGGAGATCGCATTTGGCCCCTCCAAGACAAAATTTACAAAGGAGGCTGCAGCTCAAGTTACAGCCTGTCACTCGGTGACACTGCAGTGTGCTGCTGGAGGTGCAGTGAAAGCCCTGAGTTAGGATCTTGGCTTTGCAATGCAAGGCATAAGGAAATACATGTCTAACGGACATGTTTAAAAATATAGGTTAGGGCACATGAAGTTCAGCACATTGAGCACAAAGCCATTTCGCATAGTCAGGTTTTGAGAAGAGAAAGTTAGACATAAGTGTGCGTACAATTATCCCATAGCTCTACTCCCAATATAATGTATTCTATAGGGTTTCCTAAATGGACTCTTACACATACTAGAGGGTATATTTCAGAACATCTGTACTCCGATTTCAAAATTTGCATCAACATAGAACCCACCTTAATCTTCACCACGTTATTCACCTTTTACATCCCTATTTGACAGCTTCCTTTTCATAGATGGTATTTGTTGCTTAGTGTTTCTGGGAGGTTATACCCAGCTGATGCCTATTGCACAGACTGGCACTGCAGAAAACTGCTGAGCTCCTTGAAAATTCCTGGATACAGATATATGGATATTTTGATCTTAACTCTGATTTCAGTAGTTCGTGTTTAATAAGCTCCTGTTAGAACTTACTAAAATTACTGTTGGAAAGGAAAACATTTAATGATCCCTACACTCGTTACATGATATGAATCTTTTCTGAAATAAAGCCAGTTTTATCCCTTTCACCTTATTGTTCTACTATCTTAAGATAGTGAAAAAAGTTAGTATTGTTCAGGTTTTCTTCCTATTATATTAAAAAAATGAGCATGGTGCATAGAGATCTGCCTGCTCTCCTTGCGTTTCCCTTATTATTCGTCTGCAATTTTAAGCTTCTCACTCATATGTATTGCTACAAGCTTCCTCTTCTTCATATATATAATTACATATATATAAATGTAATAGTTATTTTCCTTTCTCCACTAACCTAGAACTTGTTGATCTTTTTAACTACAGTGAACGTCTTTATTAATCGTGGCTTTTCTGAATACTCGGTAAAACAGCTTCACTGGGATTACTTATATGCTTAAAGTTAAGCACATGTTTGAACATCTTGAATTGGGGTGTATCTGTTTTCAATGAAAGAGCAAAAAAAGAAATAACAAAATTGGTCTGTCTTAATTTGGAGATCTGAATAACTAACATGGAATACAGCCAGTTTTTAGCACTGCTTCCTCTCAGTTTGTTCTCTATTTTCTCTTCTGTTTGTGTTTGATCCTTGGATTTATTTTCACCTCTTACTCTGTCATTTTAAATCCATCATGCATGTATGTCATCCATGTCCTTGTGAGGGCTCTCTCTCAGATAAGGTGCTGTGTGGTGTTTAATATACATGTGCCTGTACACATAAACACATACACATACATGCTTGTTTCTTCACTTGTGTATAATGAATGCTTATAATATTTTTCCAGCTGTTTCTGTGAGCTCAATATGCTTAAATGTAATGAATATCCTATTCATTAAACAACAATCATAACTGAACATGAGCACATTTAATACATGTGCATTAAAAAAATATTTTCCTTTAAAGGTGAACTGCAAAGGGAATTGAGGCAGGAAAATAAATCCTCCCTCCATTTTTTCTTTTAGCACATGCAAGTATTGCCCGTAAAATTCCACTCCCTCCCCTTCCCTCACCTCTGTCTTCTTGACATTTTGAAAGCCTGTCTGCCAGCCGAAGCTTTGCCAGTTTGAGCATTTCTTATGGACAGAAACTAGAGCTATTAAAAAGGACCGCAGCAACTGAAGTGTGTCCCCCAGATGCTGATGAGGTTTTGGATGTCTGTAGGAGAAGTATTGTACATTAACGTATCAAAATCAATCTAAATTAATTTCGTTGTGCTGGCAAGAATTTTGTGTATACAAAAATCTTGAGATACAGAACAACAACGAGTATATTAAAAAAAATCAAGCTGTGAACTCTTTCAAGCTTTCATTGTAAATCATCGAGAAGCGATGAAAAGCATAAATGCAATAAAAATAATCATTTGCAGGTCACTGTTAAATGATGTGACAAATGCAGACAGTGGTATCGTAACACTGTGAACCAGAGAAGACTCATATTCTCCCCCATCGCTCATTTCCTTTCTCTTTACGTTCCCATGCACTGTACCTCTTTTACACTTTCCTTCTTCCTATTAACTTTTCCATCTTGTCTGCTTCCTTCACCTCTCAGCCTCCTGCAGGAGCATGCTGCTGTCTTTATGATCTTGCCAGGCCTCCTCGGGGAGT
>NW_009648636.1:1800939-1829760 GCF_000708025.1 Charadrius vociferus
TTCCGGAACCTGGATGGGAACAAGCATGTGAAAATGAGGAATACTGGGAATAAAACACAGCTCACATCTTTGGAACTTCAGCGGGACCTTGGACTGAGCGCTGGGGGCAAAGCACAGTCCTAGCCAGATCTGCTCACAGCACGAGCAGAGTAAACTCAGTGTCAGGACTCTGAAAGCCAGTAGAGCAGGAGGAGTTTCTGAAGGCGGCCCTCAAGTGCCTGGAGCCCTGCAGGACTGAGCATCAGAGCATGTGATAGTAGTATTCATTCGGACAAACTCTGTTGCTGATATATGATTCATCCCACTGCAATACATGAAGCCAGGGAAAATCGAAAGGTATTAGTCAGGACATCAAAATTTATTTCCAGCTAAACCACTAGTCTGCTTTGTAGTTCTTCCATTTTTCTTTCTCTTCACCTCCTGTCTGAAATATTCGCATCAAAGCAGGAACCATTTGAGGACTGTTTAACACAATCTGATCCCTGGTTTGGTTAGGTACTGTACACACTTCTGTAATCTGAGTAAGTCATCAGTAATGAAATATCACTGGTCAACTCCCAAACATCTTAGAGAACATTCTACAAACACGCTGACATTTCATATATATTCCAGGCAAACATACATGTGCATATATATATATGGAACAGACACATGTGTGTATATATATTTACACACACATATATATAAATCTGTGCATGTGTGTGTGTCTACACAGGAAGTATACCAAAATTAAAGTAGAGCAAAATATTAACAAAGTTTGAATTAATGGTGCTATTTTTTGAATAACTGTGTATGATTCTTCACTTATTTTAAAAATGTCTTTCGTTTCAAAGATTTCCGCAGTAATTCAGAAGGATGCTAATGGATGGAGCTGTACACCACTCTTACAAAAGAGTTGGGTTAAAGGTGTTACTGACAGTTAAGCTAAATCTAAACTGCTGCTGTTTAGCCAAGTTCATACAACAGGATACGAGCCCGTGGAGGCAACGAATGTGCACGCTCTGCAAGTCTGTGCATCCTACCTGATGGCAAAAGGCGCATGCTGTATCCACAAAATCTAAAGAGAGTAGAGAGACGATCTGCTCTTTTTTACATTAGCAAGAATTTCAGTGGTGTGCCATGAATGCTGCGAAAGGATGCCCTTCTGTACATACCAGAAGGGCGGCAAAAAGATGGGGTCACGGAGCAGAGACTTTCTATCCCAAACCTGGCAATCCCGCCAACCCAACACAGCAAGCCAGCTATGACACACAAACTGTGCAACTGTGTTCCTGGTGGGGTCAGGGGGACATGGGCCATATGTTTGAGTGCATAAAACCGTAATTTGGCAATGGAAATCACATATTTCAGGGTAAGCAGGTATTTTCTCCTCTCATTGATGTAAATGGAATCAGTTCCTGGATGAATCTGAACTTGGCTCTATAGCCTGGAAAAGGGTAATTTCTCAGATTCTGTTTTTGCTTATTTTCTAATCGCTGATCCGCTTTGCTTCTATCATACGCATTTTCTACAGCAAGAATCAGTCATTCTGTCTTCACCTTGTCTCCAGCACAGCTTCAGGACATGCCTGTTGCTCCTACTTTCTTCTCTCGTGGTCTTTGCCCCTTTCAGGTCACACTTCCCATATCCCCAGCCAAAAATGGGGACTGCCAGATGCTGGGGAATGCCATGCCCCCGTTTCCTGACTGCACACCTGTCCTCTACGGTTAGGTGTGAGATCCACCCCACAGCACTTGTCTGCTTCCACTACCATAAGAAGCGTAATCATTAATTACTTTATCATAGGCACTTCTGCAACAATGATGGAAAAATGGCCACAGCAACAGAGGAGCTTGATAGCAAGACTGTTACTGCAGTAGGCACCTACAGTGTCCACTAATACCTAGTTTAAGCCAGACTCGGAAGAAAGCACTCCACTTACTCACCAGCAGTGCCTCCCATACACTATAAAAGCCCTCCATGAAGAACCGAGTTAGCACATGACATCTGATGAGCTCACAGCATGGGGCACGCTTGGCTGCAGGCATTACAAAGGCTTTGGCATCTCTCTGTCAACAGTTTGGCTTGCTTTTTTTTGGTGAAAGAGAGCTTGTGAAGTACCTCCTGACTGACGCTGCTGGCCCTGTTCAAGGCCAGGCAGGATAACCCCCGCAGCACATGGCCATACCCGCTCAAGACATGTTTGCTGGCGCGGTCCTAGTTAGGTCAGCCAGGCGGACAAATAACCGTCTTGTCAGAGGGATTGTGATGAATGGCAGATTTAGTACTGTAAAAAGGCTAAAAAGTGTCAGCTGCCTTTGCCAAACCGATTGTAGGAGGCAGGAGGTCATTGCTTTCCTCAGTACCTGATTGCCAGGATTTAGTGCAAGAGCGGAAGTTTTTGCGTCATTCCACTTAGGGGCAAACTTGCAAATGAACGTTTCCAAGGCACAACGCATGGAGCTGTGTGGGCACCTGTAGGAGGCAGAGGGGGTCTTCCACGCTTACCATATAATGGTACATGGAGACGTTTAGGCAATTTATTGCATCACACCTTAACAAGATCAACTGATACCACACGCATGCCAATATATACTAATATTTGTAACTTGATTAATGTTGAGTAATTCATGGTAGATAATTTACTCAGAGGAATTTAGCTTCATTTGCTGCTCTCAGACATCGTACACACCCTTTGACAACACACAGTCCAACGAGGAACCCTTCACCGCCAGAATTTTCAGATAAACTGATACAACAGACACAACAGACCTCTTTCCTAACTCCCTGTAAGACAGTCACTTTTTCATATTTTGCTTCAGCTTCAATACTCATGAAATGTTACTTTTGCATCCAGGGAATAGGCTTAACCCAGGTAATTGAAGAGCGAGGTTCTTGGCACAGATCAACAGCTACTGTACTCGGCACTGATTAGATTAACACCAGGAACCACTTTAGAGAGGGCAGTGTAATCTTTATGGCCATCAATTACTTGCTGAGAAAGTTCACATCTTCCAGCTAACGGCAGCTCTGCTGGTGATTTCTTTTATACATGACACTATGCACTTAAAGGAATAAACTAAATGGCCTCTTGCCTTTTCTTTAAGACATCTAGTCCCTGCTAGCAACGGGTAACATTTTCAAAAGAGCCTAGAGCCTATTTTCCAGAATGATTTAGTCATAGACTTCCACATAAGCTTATTCATCCTGCCCCTTGGGTTGTGGTTACACACACATTTCTCCAGGACGCAGAGTCAGCGTCAGCAGGCGATGCCCACTCCGGCTCGCTGCTGCCTGCTCCCATGCTCCTGCCACCCCTCCGCGCAGAACAAAGAGGGCAGTGTAGGGACCGCCACAAACAGCCCTGGGCAGTGGCAGCATGACCTGCTGGAGTCAAAATTGCCACAGAGAAAAATGTTTGTGGAACCACAGCCTCAAGCACTTCTCAGCTGGGCAAATTAATGTTCATGGTGCTCCATCCTACCACGGCTAGACTGCTACCAATACCCGAGCTCTAGAGATAACCCGGGCAGCTTTCCATGTCACACCCCGATAGGTGTCCAGGTGCTTCAGATGCTTCCGATGCATTTCATGCTGTAGCTGCTGGTCTGGGTTTGCCCCATCAAATGGTAGCAATAGCGCTGTTCACTCTTCAAGAAGCAAAGTCCCATCAATTATGTTTCAACGAAGCAAGCGAGCATGAAAGCACCTGGAGATGGACAGCCTTGGCCTCACAAATCCTGATCCCTCAAGGCTTACTGCTTTGCCTACTGCAAATACACTATCTGACCACCATAAATCACAAACTCATTATGTAATGGCCATGCCATTTCATAGACAAAGATGCATTTCACAGAGAGTATGGTTTTAATAAACAGGCAGCCTTTCAGTGGCTAGACTGGAATAAGCCAGTGATCTCAGTCCAGTTCCTGTTGGAAAGGTAGTCACAGCACAAAAACCACCAGCACAAACGAGCAGATTGTTACCGGGCTGCAATAGGAAGCCGAATGGCTTTCTCGCCCTGGCAGTTTACGGCAGGAGAGCCATTGCCTTCTGCAGGCTGGAGCGAGCCGGGCATTGCAAGGAGCTCTGCGCCGGCCAGGCGGTACCTGGCCCATGACCGTGGCGAGGACTTGGCTACCAGGGGCTGCGTTGCTGGAATTCTCATGCTGAGTATGTGCAGAATTAACTTCAGACCTTTCGTTAATTCATCTAAACGTTACCGTGCAGTAAATGGAGGGATACTCAGGGCTGACAGAGTTATGACCCAAACTCACACGTGCAGAGCATGCACTTCTGAAATGCAATGGGAAATATTCATTATTCTTGGATAGAGCTCCCTTTTAGCTAGCAGTTACAGCAGCTGTCGTCATTTACTGCATTAGCAAGCACTGTTTCTGTGAATTTATATCATCGTGTGCCGGAGTTCTTTGCCAGCAACATGCTTAACCCGCTGCTCTAAAATAATCCCATGTATATTGGCCACATATTTGAGATATTATGATTAGACTTTTTTAGAGGGTGTTAGGAATTATTTTTATAAATGTAGCATGTGTGCATGCGCAAAGCTTTTTACAATCAACCTTAAAAAGGAAAGAAATATATTTTCATTTTTTAACATATTTTGACATGGTTCCCCCTGGTTTCTGATAGGCATCAAGCTAATACAGCCATGCTGGTCCTGTGAAATATTCAGGAAATAACCAAATACCAAGAAATAATGTAATTTGGTGTATTTTTCTGAATCATGTTTTTTACGGATTTCCCACAGACTATCAAATCTGTCATTATAATGGAAGAGGGGATGATATCTGAGGATGCCTGACGATATCAGTCAGAACACTGACAGGTCGATCCCTTTCAGAAACAGAGGCATTGGCAAGCAACCTTACAACACTCTGCACTTCCAAGCCTTGTCTTTCTTATAACATCATCTTCAACGCTTATTAGAGAAAATACATTGAGGAAATCCCAGATCAAAATATCTTCAAATTTTAGTTCTTATAGTGATACAAAAAGGCTGACTTCTTTTTTACAACTTTCAGACCCCAAAGGCTTCAGTCTGGAAAGAAAATGTTGTATACTCCAGCAGAAACACATCAGCAGATTCATGCACAGACAAATCTGTTCTGGAAAATTAATACTAAAAATTGATTTCATGAAGGAGCATGAATCTTACCAGTAATAATCACAAAATAGTAGCATCTAGTGCAGTTAAATAAAATGGTCTGACTGCAGTTTGAATGGGAGAAAATAGATTTGAGAACAGTCTGCTTCGAAATCTTTTTGATACCTTTTGATGATACACAATTTGTGTACATGACACTTTAGACATTCCCTTGTGGGTCTCATGCAATGAGGACAGAAATCTGCCCACCACAGAGCAACTCCAGAGTTTGCCCCTTTAGTCCCTTGCGTCTTACCCCAGCGAGGGAAGTTCAGGAGCTGCAGGCAACCCTAGTTCTGATCACCCTGCATTTTCTTTTTCCCGATCTGCATAGCTGCACCCGGATAAAAATGTGAATGTACTCCAGTAAGCCAGAACTCACAGTCTCTACTCAAATCAGCACTTCAGGACTGGTGTGGTGTCTCAGCAAACTCAAGTTGACTTGTTGATCCTCCTGCGCTCAAAAGATTGCTGTCTGGCACCACCAGTGAGACTGAGATTTCTGACTAGAATAACTAGCAGAGCTTTTCCATACGCCAGTGGGCCAGGAAAACAGGGATACTCCTTGCGACAGTTGCTTCCCTGAGGGTGAAGGAAATTAGGAAGAGGGAAAGACGGAGCAAATAACAGCTACCTTGTGCTACTGAATTGGCACATGTGTTGGTATCATCATCTGGCAGAGCCTTGCTCTAGAAGAACCCTGTAGCCACATCTCCCGCAGCTCAGTGGCAGGACTGTAAAGGAGATACCAACGCACAGACATAGGGATGAGTGGGGTAAAACTAACTGAGGAGCCTGACTCTGCAAAGACATGCTGTACTTAACACCGACTTCTTTACAGGACGTTTAGCTCCCTACCAGACTGGATCTTCCATGCAGAGCAAACTGCTGTAATAAATTCCAGACAGTGATACAACAGTCTGATCCTGTGGGACGTTGGATTCAGGGAAAGTTGTGGGTGCTGTGATTTGACTTTTAGATAAACAAATCCCAAGGGACGTTCCTGCCCAGCACTTAACATTTTCAGTGAGTTACAGCATTGAGTCTTTTGGAAAAGGGTCTTAATTTATTCTTATTTGGAATGGCAAGAGCCTCTGTCTATAAAACTCCCTTGATATTTTTACATTATCTGCCACTAAAATCAAAGCAGTGTCTTGCATCACACCTAAGTGCTACCTGCAAGGAATAATCTGTCACTAACGCAAGAAGATAGTAATCACTAAATGAATGAATTGGGGTTACAGACACCCTCCAGTCCTTTCATTATTTGAGTAGAAAAATTTATTTGAAAATAAAGCAGAGTTTCAGAAATGAGCCTTGGCAATAACCAATGGTTTCCAATGCAAACCATGTGATAAACCTCAGCAGCAGCACTCTAGGTGCTTCTGAACCGAATGCTGCTTTACTGTGTATTCCCCTTCCTGGAGTCTTTTCTGCTTATTTAAAGGCATCAGCTGTGCCTTTTACTTACATTGCATTTGTAAGCATGGGGGAGCACAAACCGTTTTCAGCCTGACCCCAAAATATTTTGCTTGCATATCTAAAAGCACCACCAATTTCATGCAAAAGCCACACCTTCAACGCCATGAATCTACCCGCCATCTATACATTCTATCCCAAATTGAAAGTTATGCATGTTCTTGCTAACCTAGTTTTGTGTGTGTGTGTGTGTGCGCTTTTTTTTTAACAATAGGCCTAAATCCATATTAATGATCCAAAAAGTGACCAGCCCTCAGCACCTTTTGTCCTCTATACATTAACTATCCAATAATCAACAGTAGCTGTCCTGTACTCTGGTGTCTTTGGCCTAATTCAGAGGGACAGATATTTATCATCACCCTTGAATTGGGTGACCCATTCTGACAGGTCGACATCCTTATTTATGTAACAATGTCATAGACAGTAACTGCTAATGAGTGGAGTGACACAGAGGTCTGTTAGATGGAAAGGCAGAGGAAAGCTGAAAAGGGCATGAGGGGTTAATGGGACTTTTCTGTTCCAGCCTCCTGGGATGTGTAATTATGTTCTAATAAGAAATGAATGTATTGATTAGATTAGTGTGCAATTGTGTTCGTGTGCACACGTATAGTGCCGCATGCATATAGGCAGTAATTGTGTGGGCCTCTATTTTCTTCAGTATGTGTTTTCAACATGAAGTATCTTTGCGCTTTGGCCAAAAACAAGCAGCACACTCCCACAGTCCTCCTCTTGTCCTCACTGTGGCAAACTCCTTATGAATTCAACTCGAGTTTATCTGAGTAAAGGCTGAATTTAACTTCAGTAAACACCAAATAAGGGCTTCAGGATTAGGCCCTCACAAACAAATGACTTTCTACTTGCATTGCTTGGCATAAACACCCACCATCACTTAAAAGAGCAGTAAAAGCAGCCAATACATTGCAAACAGTGTCATCTGCTTAGGAGACCTTCTGCCAGCCAAAGTAGGCCATGCTCATCACTAGTGTAAGTCCACTTCTAGCAGCCTGCTTACAGTAGGGAGGAATTTGGCCCAGCATACTTTCTCATCAAGTAAAATATGTTCTCTGACAGGTCAAGGAAAGCATCCTTCACACGCTCACAAAGGGCCGATTCTCCACCGCATCTCCTAAGTGTGTGTGATCTGAACTTGAGGGCAAATTCCCTTGATGGGAAAGACATAACAATAGAGAAAAGCGGGGCGGGGGGGAAAGGAAAGCATGTCTGAAAATCAGAGCTGCCCATGGCTCAGGAGATGAAGGAATGCAGCTGATAGCGGTTCTCTTGCCTGTAGCCTCTTAATGGCGCTAATACAGGAAGGCTGCAGAATTGTGGCTTTTCATACCGTACACATACTATACAAATTCCAGCTATAAGCATAGCCTTATACATCCTGTGGACTTATATGTGATGTTTGTAAGGAACAGACCGGGCTAGCCTGGCAGTAGGAATAGGCTTCTTGGGTCACAACCTCAGTCCCTTGTTCCTGGGATAACGAAGGCCACAGCACCAGCATGCACATGCCTTTGACAAATGAGTACCTCCAGTTGCATGCTGAAGAAATAAATTACTTTCTAGTGACTCCCTCTGGAAAGAAGCAGCATTATTAGGCTCTAATGGGATTTCCTTCTATCCCACTCTTGACTAGGACCTTTGTGAGGCAAAAGGGATGGGGGGGGAAGGACCCTTAAGTCTGAGGAGGGCTCACTTTACCCAACTGTAACTTTTGTGAATTGTGGCTAGGATTCCAGATACTCAGGAAAAGCTGTATTACAGAGATGTAAAAAAGGATGTACTAGGCAAGATTTCAAAACATTTCAGAAACTTTTAAACTATCTAATATAAGAACAAGCTGTAGGATCCCTGTCACAAAAGAAGACTCTTGAAAATGGATTCTCATTAATCTACTTTTTTTCTAAAAAATGAAAGACGGAAGGTATTAAAAAACAGCACTTGCAACACAGAGATCAATGGAGTCCTAAAGTCTGACCATTACTGAGGCATAAGGATTAAGCACAATTCGTTTCTGTTGTCATTTTACTGCAAATTTTTCCATCTGAGGAGGTATTTTTTGAAGTGTTTTAACGAATAAAATATTTTAGGGAACATATTTATAAAAGAGAATGTATTTATATTCCCTTCAAGATCCAAGCTAGATCTAACTCTGAAGGTCCACCTTCTAAAAATTTGCCTCAAGAGTCAAAATCGAGAGTAAAAGCCCGGCCCTGGCGATGGCTGTAGGGGTGTTATCACTGACTTCAACAGGGCTGAGACTGCATCCAAAGTGAAAGCACTGGAGAAAGAACAGCCTAACAAAATCCCAATATTTTCTTCCAAATAAGATATGATGCTAAAGCTAGTTCAGTATCCAGACTGAATAACAGAAATACTCTCTGAAGGAAGAGGCATTCCTAGTGCCATAGTTCAAACCCAGGTCTGAACGGCGGATGCAGGGGAGTTAATTTTTCAGCGACTGCTGGCCCTTTGACTCCTAATAGTTGAGGGTGGGTTCCCATTTGAACATTCACACAAAACTGATTTCCCCATTATATTGATGGGAACTTTGTAATGCAATGAATCATCTTCAGCTGGCTGATTTGTTTCACAGGGCAACTTGAGGCAGCAAACTTGGAGCAAGGTAGCCCAAACTAAGCAGAAATATCCTTCCCTGTCCCATTTATTAGTGTCAGCATCAGCATAAGCTTTTCTCCTTAATGGACCGATCTTTCATTCAGGCCATAGAGGATCCTGAGAAAGTTTTCCTCGTTTCTTTATATTTTGCCAAACTTCTAAGTGAGCTCCTAAAAACTTATTGAAAGAGCATTACTCAGTCTGACACATTCCATTTATTTCAATATGGTGACAAAGAGGGAAGATCTAGTTAAAAATATTGCAATAGCCTTATGGGATACTTATGGGTTTTTTAAATGTAATACATCACAATAGAATACTTTGTTTTTGTAGAAGGGCATTCTGTATTCGCCAAAAAAGCTGCTGACTTAATCATTAGTTATGATGAGAAGAGATTTAGTGCTCTCTTTCTTTACACTGTCACTGAGAACAATGTCTATGAAAAAGCCTATGCTTCCCATTATAAATCACTATAAGCTCCATGAAAATTTCTCCTCTACCCTGGGGTTTAAGTGAGCAAATACTCGGTGATGCAGACTCCCAATAGTAGCACTTTATGCCTAGCTCTACGAGTTTATGAAATGCTATGGTTCACTCTAAGTCCAGGCGCTACCCCTGCATGCAGTTTCCATTGTTCAGCAATTTATGAATGGCTAGTCTTTGATAAAAAATGAAATATCTACCACTTTCCCCCCCTTCCTTTGCAGTCTGTATATATTTTTAAAATGCTTTAAAACTGGAACACAGTACCACTTTTAGCATTAAAAATATATATCACTCTTTATCATTAGACTACCGTTTAGAAACACAATGTACCCTCTACTCCTTCATCCCCTAATGTTCAGGAGAAACCATTTCAGATCTTATTTAGGGTAAGCAAGGATTCAGAAATAAAGTCATTCAAAAAATAAATGGTTTATAGATGCTTCCCTTCACTGAATAAAGAACACCGAATCACATCATTTTACGATGACAAGTTCAACCTTAAATGATTTGGGGGGAAGTTTCAAGATATATAAGCAACTTTAAAAATAATTTGTATAAGAAATACAGATTTAGAGACCTAGAATTAAGCATCCAGGTTTGAAAGCCTTTAACCTTCTTCCTTGCCTTCCCTCTTCCCCCATAACACAGTCACATACAGTAGCTGGATTTTATTGTATAACTTTGTAAAGAAATAAAAAGAGCGACCGTTCCATACATCTGCCAGCATTTTTTTGTTTGTTTGTTGGCCCAAGCTAACAGCTTTTTTTATGTTTCCTAGTTTATCAGAAGTCTATCAAAATGTTTTGATGAAAACGAGCCAGGACATTTTTCCTAGATTTTCGTGCCCTCTAATATTTAAATTCATTCTTCTGAGTTTGTTTCTTATTTATTGCTTTTCTCATTTCTTGAAGATAATATTCTCATTCCAAGCGGCAGACAAGTTGCTTGTTTCATTACAAACCGTCTCAGTCTCCTCCTTCACTGGGTTTAAGTCTGTGAGCTCTGTTCAAAACTTGTATCGCTGGGTTCAATTTTGAAAGGGAGGACTTTGATTCAAAGTTCTCAGCCACCCACACTGGACCTGAAAGGCCACTAGAAATAGCCCTCGTCTGCTTTGTTTCTCAGGAACCAGAATAGACACATTCCCTCTGGTCTGCCCTGAGATACGGATTTGGCTCAATAAGCAAATGTCAGCTGCAGAAGCAGCTGGCTGCAGAGCAGTTTTCATAGAAACTGGGAGTCTGTGTCCTCCGAAAAGATACAATATTATTTCATTAATTTATTGTTATAATTTGTAATTTATTCTGAATGAGCTTTGAGATGGCTAAGAATGATAGTCTAAAGTTAAATTCTTACTGGTCTTTGATTTCAGTTTGATTATTGACATTACTACTGTGGATAAAATTAATAATAAATTTGTACAAAAACATTGTATCTATGTATGCCAGATAACTGCAAGACCTTTCTATGAAAAAATACCAAGACAAAAGCGCACTTATTATAGGTCCCTCGCTATAATCACAGCTCCCAAAGCCACACGCTGGCGTCAGGAGTCTGATTTTCACATAAAAACAAGACACGCCTTAATCCTTACAGGTAAATAATGCCTGAAGATGTTACCTACCTTAATGGTTTTATGGGACATCTGAGTTTTCAAGCTGGGCCAGTCCTCTTAGTGGGCTGAAATCCTGCCTGAGAACAGAGGCAGCGCGGTGGTTCCCAATGTCAGCGTCCCCGGGAGGAGTCCCCGCAGGAGTCACCAGCATGGCCTTCCTCTCACTGCTGTGGGGCTGAGCTCTCCGAGACAGACCTCACCCTGCCCAAAGATAAAGAGCAGTTGATTGAAACACAATGTTTTCCAAAGTAAAGTCAAGACATAAGATAGCTTTCGCGTGGATAACTTCACTATTTACATATAAAGCAGAGGTGAGGCCCAAGTGCAACTCCGCCACGGATTGCCAAAGCCTCAGAGTATCTCAACCCATCTGGAGTCTGGAGCTTGGAACAAAACCAAAACTCTTTAAACTTCTTGAAAGTACCGAAGCCTCCACTAATCAAAATAATTGGCATTTGCAATCTCCATCCTCACCGATCCTACAGTCCTCACAAACTCAACCATGAATCTGCTTCCCAGGCCTGCGTAGATCTGTGTCCCTGTTCCACCTTCCCCTGCTCTGTGAAATTTTTGCTTTCTAATATTCCACCGAGATTGAAAAACCTGTGGCGAAATTAAAGCTAAAATTATATGTAATAAAATACGTGAAAGCGTAACAATTGTTGCGGTCACCTCCTTGACTGACCTATCTGGCGTCGCTGATTTCGTGGGGGTAGGTGGTGGTTTCTGCCAGTCTTACACTAATCCAGTCATCTCCAAAAAACACCTTGTGCTTTGGCTTTGAGTCCTATAGCTTCTTCAGACAGTATGAGGCCAGTCCACTCCCCCTTCCGTTCAGTCACTGTCCAGGAGTCTACCCAAACTGACCACCCTGGGTTTGCTCTAATCTTTCCTGGGGCAGGCAGTCAGGTGAACAGATGGCTCCCTCAAAGGATCCTTGTCCTTTCTGGCGGCTTCCTAACTCTAAACCAGAGATGAAAAAAGCAAAGCAAATGTGACCCTTGCAATTGAAATCCTTTACCCGTACAAGCAGTCCTATTAAAGTTGAACAGGAACATACATCATAATAATTAAAGTGGGCATGAGTTGGCTTTGAATTGCAGGAACTCTGGGTGACCACATTTCACTTTCCCTGTCATTGACTAAGATAGAATTTCCTCCTTCTCATCAAATGGCAACTCTTTTATTTATGGATTACATCTATGCCTTGGAAGGAGGTAGAGTTACTGATAAAGCTTTCCTGAAAAACATGCTGCATTTTGTTTCGGCCTCACAGATGACTGCAGTTGATCACATCTGTTTTCCAGCAGACATCAGTGTATCCAATTAGAAAGATCACAGAATATTTTAGAGGTCTTGGGATCATTTGGTCAGCCAAAAGATTTGGGCTTTGAAAAAGAACAAGACAACAAATATGGTATGTGCTATTTTTCATGACAAGCATGGTAAAATATTCTCTTAAAACTAGTTACACATATGTAATCCTTAGCATTAAGAATATATAGATGTGAAAAATAAGAGGAATGTTTTTTTACTATTATCTTAAAAATTGCACTGACTAAATGGCTTGCAGTCCTGGCTATATCCATTGAACTGATAGGAAAGGTTGGGGTCTTCATGGTCACAAAATATTTCAAAGATAAAAAATAATTAAACTCTGCTTTTCCTTGAAAGAATGAATGAAACCTCTACCTAACAACATCCATTACTTAAAAAGATGGAAATGTTATCAAAACGTAGCTCTTAGTTTTGATAAGTCTTTTTAATTTTCACCTTCAGCTCTGACACTACAATAGAAGAATCCTCAAAATAAAAATTGGGTTTTGGATGTATGCATTTCCAAACTAAAAATCCATTTTATTGTTTTCATTCTAGAATGTTAATGACAGCAAGGAAAATAAAATTCGTAGAGAAATACAGAGGACAAGATAGCAAATAAGTGATCAGTTTTTAGTTCAAAGTCTGAAAATGTCTTTGAAGTCTCTCTTTTGACTCATTTCTTGGTTTTCCACTAATGCTTATGCATATGATGTTCTCCTGGTACTCTGTAAATAACTTCATAGCACCTGACAGTTGAAACCATGGGGCCTCCAGTCCATACATACAGACTGGTTAGTTGAGTAGATTTAGTTGTGATTGGGTTTTTGAGGTTTTGGAAAAAAAACAAAAAGAAAAAAAAAAAAGCAAGAGAAAACAATTGAGAATTAAGGACAAAAAAGGCCGAACACAAAGCCAGAAGAAACACTGGAAAAAATGATCTTGAGGAAAGCTATGTGAATGAGCTTTTGAGCAAAGTGCTACCTGTGAAAAGGCCTTTAAATGACACACGACACACAAAAATATTCTCCCCTGATGCCTACTTGATGATGCCCTCAAGAAAACAAAACTTTGCATATCTAAGGAAACAAACTGGACTATATGAAAAATTGCATTTTCCTCTTCATTGAAAAAAATGGCAAACCCAGTAACCCTATGGCTAATCAATCAATTTTAAAAAGGAAAGAGTCAATCTTCAATTTTTTCGCATGTCTTTCACCTGAAACCGTGAACACTGAGAACTTCTTTCTTCTGAGTGTCGCCATCAGCAACATTGAAGACACTCAACATTACAGACTCCAGGCAAACGTTTCTGATAAGGTAGCATCCTCTCCTAGACTTTAAAACTTCCCTCATGGTTGAAGTTCACACCCCAGTAGTACCTAAGCATTTCAGCTAAGGGTGAACACCCTTGTGAACTGGCCACTTGCCTAGCCATTATCTGACAAACCAGTTCCTGTTGCAAAATGCTGGCATTCTTGGATTGGTGATGACTGGAATGGATCACAGATACATTTTGACTTCAGTACTGCGATGGAGCATCCCTCTTGCAGGAGTTGAACCCCCACTTTGGGACTGCCAACTCAGTGCCCTAACAAACAAACGCGTTGCGCTATCAGTGTGTTGTGTTGCAGCTTTCCTTCCAAAGGGCTTGACCTTCCACTAGTGGTGTTGGGACAGAGCTGTTAAACCCCTCAGGACGTAAGGAGTTCTGCAAGACCTTGTTATATGTTAAACATAAATAGGTATATTGTAGCCTCGCATGCAGTCTATTTTACTTATGCAAGTATGTTTTTTGTTAAACACATAAAACACAGAGTGGGTTTTAATGGTTGATCAGATCCTGTTAAAGCAAATTGCATGTTTAAATACAAAGGATGAAAGGACTTCTATTATTCTACAAATTTCTAGCAGCACTGCACCTTAAAAGGAATTTTATAGCAAATTTGTAGCTTTGCAACCAGCTCATGAACCAGGGGGCATAAAAAGGACATGTGTTCCAAGAGCAAATGCATTCCATATTTCAGAAATAATAAGTTCTTGCTTGAACCCAGATCTTACCAATGCTGAGAAAGGATTTTGCATCCATGGGAAGCGGGACATTGCTGTCTTCAGCAGAACATTATTTCATCAAGGTTGCTAACCTCGTCTACGTTAGAGCCAATCAAGTAATGTCTGAAAAGCCCCTGCTCTATAGCGGAAAGCCCTAATGTCCTCCTTGACTTACACTTTAATTGCAATCCACACAAACATTCAAGAATAAAGATCTCCGTAAGTGGAAACACTGACCCTGTTGATCAAGCTCATCAGAGGTGAAAAGATTAAAATACCCTAAGAGCAAGGTCCAGCAATAAGCGTTATGAAGGAAGCAGCATATATCTGCAGGTGACAGTGCCTTTCAGTACACAAACATTCTGTTTACGCAGGTGAATCTTCACATAGCCTAGAAGAAAATTTTCATATAGTCTTAGAAATGATGTCTTACTATAAAATGAAGGTCATAGATCAGAAGGTGCAAAACACACATATGTCTCACAGTCTTCAACTACAGTGATACTGGAGTCTCTATACTGTGTAATTATACAGATGACTGTAAACCTGTGAAAATGCAGTTGTGTTTTTCACATTGAACTGTGTTTAAGCCAGTGGAATATTATGCACACTGCAGCCTACAGCTATTAGGGACGCAGACGCCGCTTAACGAGAAATAAGAGCTGGCAAATACTGAAAAAGGTGCAAAATTATAGAAACTGAAGGCTCTGGCAGAGGAATCCTGCTGGAGCTAACAATTAGGGTTTAAGGCACTATTGTCGCCAGCTATCTGCTCCGTCCCTGTGCTAGAGGGTACCACCATGATCTCCTTGTCATGCCTCTTCAGCTTTCAGCAATTTTGTTTGAAAACACTGTGCTATAAAGCACAGTACCAGAGGGTCTGAGACAGATTTGATCCTTGTGCTTTCCTAGAGGCACAAGTAACCTCCTCTGCTGCCCCAGTGAGATTCAGTGGGGGTTGTCACCTGGAGCCCTATGCCTCGGTAGAGCAAGGACAGAGAAAGTGAGAAGACCTGATGATTTCCTGCCTTTGATAAGGTAAGTGAAGTCTTTGGATTTTTAAGTGCAGAATGAAAATTCCTGCTTCTTTGCTACACAAGAATGTTTAATTAGTTGTAGTCACCGTTCTTGATTTCTACCCATAGCTTTCTTTCCTATTAACAGTTTTCTTATATACATCAAAATTTCCTGGACCCCAAAGAAGAGATTCATAGTGCTAATCAGGAGAATAAAAATTGAAGAAAGAATGAAAATAAATCGGAAATAGGGAAAGAAGCAGTTTTTTAAGTTGCAAAATTATGTTCTTCCATAAGAAAAGTCACACTGTTTTGAAGCTGGTGAAAGTTGTGAATGTCTTGACCAATACCTAAGCCACGATGAGCTACAGAACATCCTCTGCAAATTCAGTGGGGCAATAAGTGTCGTAGAGCAGTATAACGGGTTGTCTGCACCATCTGAGCTCATAATAAACCTCGAAGCCTTAAAGTAACTCTTCTCTGTTCTCATTTATGTAAATCCTCATACGCACTCATCTCTGAAGTATTTGAGCTCTTTCAGTAGTGCACCAAGAAGTGATGCACTGAGACCTGCTACATCTCTTCCTCTGCAGAACATGAAGTGTAAAAAATGGGCCTTGACAGTCAAGCAGAGGATGGTGAGCTCCGTGATAGGCGGCACTCCCCAGAGAACGTCATGCCTGAGTCTCGCCCTCAGAAACGCTGTCTCTCATGTAGATCTGCTTCATTTATTTAGGAAAACCCTGTTAGGCCAGAAAAGTACAGCTATTGAGGGTTTTTTTTTGTGACAGGGCACTGGCCTGGCTTTGCTGAGTGCTGAAGGTTCATTTTTCTTCATCCACAGGCAGCAGCCCATGAAGCTTTACATTCATATGTAGATGGTACATTTTGAATAGCATAGAAAAATCAAATTGTGGGAGAAAAATTTTCCAAAAATACATCATGATCCCAAAGAACTTGAATAAAAGAAGCCAAAACTTTGACCACAAACTTTAGATGAAGTAAAGATGAATCCTGCGTGATCAGCCAAAAATTACAGAAAACATTCTAGTTTGTTCTTTCCCACTTTTCCACTGCATCCAAGTTTCAGCTAGTGTATAAAGAAGGAAATTTCTATTTGCAAGCTGGAGAGATTTCCTGGGCTCAAACCCAGAGTGTGTCTTTAAGCACTTTCTCAAGTTCATGCCTCCAAAATCCAGTCACAAGTGGCAACCTACATTATTCCTTTATTTTCAACATGACGGATGGGTAGATAAAGTGTGGCTTGATTTTCTTACTCACCATGTGTCCACATGCTTCTGTGGTAGAAAACTCCAGGTTTTCAGTGCCTTAAAATCTTACTGTGAGAAAAGAATTGCCTCACATTTGGAAGCTAGGAGCCTTGCTGCTTTTTCTATTCCTTCCTGCCATCTGCAAGATCTCATATGGGGTAAAAACGGGAAATTACTTGAGCAAATCTTCAGCTTTCCTCAGTTTTCTTTAAATAACGTCCTCAGCTTTCTGCCTCATGATTTACATAATAAGGAGACTGTGTTGTGTTATTACATCAGTTTCATTTCTTCGGGGAAAAAGGCTCCAGATGTATTTGACTAAGTCGTTAGTGCAAACATCCCATTTTTGTAACATCGTCCCCTCGATCAACTGTAAAGACACACTGTTGATTTTGGCTACAGGCTTAGGAGTGGACACACACTGCCACTTGATCTAAGCAGCTGCCTCCTCATTACTCCCTCCAACTTCATTGTCATGGAGAGAAGTACAAACCCCTAATGGATCCACAACATGAGCACCGATTCATAAAACCTGGCAGATGACTCATCTGATTAAAATCACCATTGTAAAGCTATTCAAGGAGTAAGGGGGGGAAGATGTAGCCTTCCTTAGAGAGATTACTTCCTTTTGTCAAGGTGTTTTTCTTTAGTCATATGGGAATGAAATTATAAACAAATACGACGGAGTGCTGGATCCTGACACCTCAGCTCCGGTGGGACAGTGCTCTCAATAGGTCCATTAGAAACTCTGGTGATTCTTGTTGAGTATGGTACTACTCGAGGTGAGGAAGGTGACAAAAGCCCTTCCTGTCCAAGTCAAAAGCATCAGTGAAGTGTAAAAATGAATAATATATGAACGCCTAGTTTTATAAGTAAAAATGTTATTAAGTTTAGTACAGTATTTGCTGTTTGATCCAACTCAGAGCAAAAACTTAACTACACTATTACCCACTACCACATCCAGCAGGAGGAAACTTTTTTAATGGCAGATAAAGCATCATTGTTGATTTACTTTTCTACCCTCATACTGATCATTAGAAATGGAAAAAGTTAATTAAAATATATAGTTTTAAATTGTTAGCAAATTGTTCCAAATGGCACAACAATGCACATGACAAAAATGTGTAAACGAGTTCTCCGAAATACTTGAGCTGCCACAAAGCTGTTGCATAGCAGAAGAATTTACATGGTTAAGTAGATGAACAGCTTCTTAAAGGAAATAACCTAAATATCTCATTTATGAATAGATGTCTTAAGAAAGGATGTGTAATTCTTGCAGATGCTGACGTGTTTGCATTACATTTGTGCCACAGCCGCTAGTTGTTCTCTGGATACAATCATAAGACTGAGATTTTTTTTGTAAATGGCTGGAGTTATAAATTGGATATGGACTGCCATGTCCCCACACCATAAACACTATATTCTTCGTTTAGAAACTCAGTAAAGACACCTGGTATGATACAAAGATATGCAATGGTTACAATGTACAAGTAAGGTAATGGGCAAGCAAAAGATATATTACTTTAATATCTGACACATGCTCTCCTACAGAATTAGACCCTGTTCAACAGTAAAAAATTGCCCTTATTCTGTCTACTGGATTTGTCATAACTGTTCAGATCCCTGTTGCTGTGCAGGAGATGTGGTATTTGCACTTAATTGCATCATTTGAAAGCCTTAGAAGAAGGTATTCTAATGATTAAATCAATGTAAACCAGGTTTCAGAGCCAAAATAATCAAAAGTCTGACCAAGGCAAATGTTCTCAATAAACTGAGCTTGCCAAACACAAGTGCTAATTAACACCTGATTCTAATTTGGCAATTGTGAAAGTGTGGCAATGGAGTCCTATGATTTTGCAAGTGGAAATAACATTGCTTCTCTCCATTGGTAGATCGCCTGAATTGCCCTTGTGGCCAAAATTCCTCCTTTTGATCTACTCTGGGGACAATCCATCAATACTCAGGTTGTACAATACTTCTCTGTCTAAGGATATTTACCATTTCTCGGTGTTTTCCCAACTCTAATGATTCTGAATAAAATTCCCTCTTCCTTGATGTTGGTGTTAATTGAAAATCCTCAAAATATTGAAGTTTAACATATCACGCCGACTGCAAATGGCAAACTCAAGTGGTCACATTCTCCTTTCATTTTTCCTGTTATGATTGCTTCAGAATTTAGACGGACGAATAAGAATACTATCTCTCAGACAGTTTTTACACATGCACCTGAAAACTCAGGACCTCCTATGTACCGTATCAAGTCTTTCATTCAGCAAGACACTTATAACAAAAGCAGATGTATTAGCATGTGACTAATCCTTAAAGTCATTGGGCAATCGATCAGTCACCTGAATAATTAAGGTTTTTGCCTCACACCGCAAAGGAGTTCTTTACCCTCTTCACAGTGGGTGAGGACACACAACAGACCCAGCCAAAAAAAGACACTAGATGGGATCTTTGTTAACACACCCAGTAGCCAACCATGGCCAAGACTGACTGCAAACAGAAAAGGACTGGAAAGACTACTCTCTTTCCTGAAGTAGGTGATGAGTGTTTCCAGTACGTATAGTCAGTCTCTTTGGTGGGCAACTGGAACACTTCAGACCTTGGGACCATTAACCTAGTGTCATCTCTCAGAATAATTTTTTTTTTTTTTAAGTGCATATTCAATGATAGTCTCACATTTCTTTGCACAAAGGAACAATTCACAGGCACATTTCCACCCCAAAACAAGTGACACGGCACAAAATAAAGTTACTGCTACCTTAGACCTAAAAGCTGTAACACGTCTCACTTACGATATGCCTAAAACAACACGCACTTGATCTTCATGTGCAACATACATAAGTAATTACCAAGGCATACAATATACGAAGCATCTTCAAAAACAGAGCTACATAAATCTCACTTCTGGCTGACTGTCGGTGAATGGGGTTATAAAATCAACACCTTATGTATTTGATCTACACAACAGTTACATTATACCATCCGCTCATTTTTTAATAGTTTACTTAGTCTCTCATTAAGAAAAAAAAAGCCAAATTTTTAAGTGCAGAAATACTTGCAAAGACTCGTAAGCGTAAATGTATTTGACCGTGTGTTTAAAGCAACTGCAGTTTGTTCTTACTAAGAGTGAATTTGCACTATAAATGGCATTCCCCTTCAGAAACAATACTTCCTTTATCTACTTGTGTTCAAAAGCGCCTAACAGGGAAACCTAACTTATCTGTTTCATCTTAAAACTGGAGCTGCCTGTCAAGCTTTGACAATCTTCAGATTCTTTTGGAAATAGGAAGCAACCCATTGTGTTCAAATTTGCTCTTAGTGACAGCTGATCCCACAGGAGCATCTAGTTAGAAAATAATTGATAGCACTTGAAACAGAAAAGATTGCAAATCAGGTATGACAAGTTTGCATTCGACGGCAGTCCTAAAACTAATTGTCCAGTTAAGAAATCAGCTTCAAAAGAGGAAAAAACTTAAGGGGAAGGAAATGAGAACTTTGTTTACTGCGCATACACTTTCATTCTGACAATATTTTCCTTTTAAAAGGCAGGTCTGGAATAAGCAGTCCATTAAAGGGATGGGCCCAAAGCAAAACCTCTAAACCGAATACTCCGAACTTTATGACTCAAGCCCATCTGTAGTTTGTTATAAACAAGTCATAAGGCATAAATGAAAAAATCTGGATGCGGAAGGATAGGGGCTCGATCCTGCTACTATTGAAGTTAACAGAAAGTCTCTTGCTGACTACAGAGGACTTTGGATCAGGCATTAAAATTCCAGAGTAATACTGGCAAAGCTTCAATCGGGTGAGTGTGTGTGCGCGCGCGCCCTTGTGCATACACACACACACACGCCCCAATATTAGGAATTTTTAACCCTGATTCTTATATCAGACTATACCACCGGATGTCAAAAATGAAGATAACATGGGAGGAAGTTTATTTTGATGAGGAAATCCCTAAATGCTGTTGAAAATATGCTTGGAATGGTTAATTAGTATGTAGGGGCTTTGGAGGAAATGATATCTTGCAGCTTGACCATCATCTTTTTGCCAGGTTTCCCTTCGATTTATCTCTTATCTGCAGGAAACTGTCTCACAGCTTCTGAATCTGCTGTTGGCTAAAAAGAGAAAAAGGACAATGACTCATTGTTGGGCAACAGGACAAGTTCTATTTGGATTCTAAATTTCCACATTAATGCTAGTTAATGTCATTTCTAATGTACTTCAGCCCATGCAGGGGATATCCAGGGTGGGCTCTGAAACTAACCAAAAGTGAAAGTTCCCTCACAAAAATAACAAGCAGTAAATTTAAAGAAGATTTAATACCCAAGGGATGAAAACACTGAGTAATGCAAAAAGTATCTGCTGTATTTTCTATGACTAAGGCATCAAAAAGGCCTTATTAATAAATG
This sequence comes from Charadrius vociferus, assembly GCF_000708025.1. NCBI lineage: Eukaryota > Metazoa > Chordata > Aves > Charadriiformes > Charadriidae > Charadrius > Charadrius vociferus. The sequence continues at coordinate 1,822,368 of NW_009648636.1, forward strand.
AAAGTATTGTAAATGGGTAAGCCACCGGTGACAGGATGCAGCAACCGGTATCCACCGAAGTTATTGCTGGCCAGAGAATATTACGCACGTTGACTGCCGTGACTTATATTCGAGGGACTACTTTCACGCACAATCAAGCAGCGCAGGATTCCTTACTCCACAGCTTTTGTCGAGGGCTGGCAGTGAGGATCTGGTTGGCTCCGCGCGGTGGGAGAGGTTGCTGGATCTAGCAACCACAAACAGGAGCAGGGGCTGGGGAAGCACACAGGCGTAATGTTGGAGCGTCCCGGCTGCTGGGCTGGAAGTTAAGCACGTATGTAAATGCTGAGCTTAAGGAAGTGCCAGGGAAGGGATGAGACGCATCAGATGATCGCTGTGCCAACACTAATGAGTACCTCAATGAAAGGATTAAGAAAGGATGGGGACACGTTGCTCCCATTCCCTCTCCTACAATGATTGCTCCAGTGCTCAGAGGTGTGGCTTGATTTGGGTAAGAACTGAAAATTCAGCGGCTTCTCCAAATATTACATAAAAGGAAAGAATGACATAAAAACACGATCTAACCGTGTAAATATTTTTTCCAGTTTCACAGACCAAATCCCAAGCATGTCAGGCGTCTTACATTTTTTATTCCCCCAGCTCTCTTTCCCCAGTGCTGAGCTAACATCTGAAATAAGAGTACACAATCAGTATGTTAATAATCAAGGAGTCTGCTCGCTGCATTATACAGACATCAGAGGAATTTCTTCCACTGTCTGATGAATATTATAAACAGGCCCGTTTGTATTAACAGAGTCTTATGTAGCAAATCCAAAAGTGACAAACCAAACAGTTTTAAGTGGTTACATTCCATCTCCAAATGTCCCGAGTATCAAACATCACTGCAGACCTGCATCCTGGCTGCATGTGAGGAAAGCAAAGAGGCCCCCAGTCAGTTGGACTAGATGCTTCGTGTTGAAGCAGATGACTATGACAAGGTTTTTTAACTGCCAAAGTGACACTGCAAATGCAATCTGGCATTGCAGCTGGAGAGCCAGAAATATTGTATCGGTTACCAAGAGGGAAGGCATTTGTTCTGGAGAGCGACACTTCAGGAAGGGTTTACATCTGAGTCATCATCTTTGACAGCGTGTGTGTCCGTCCACCAGCAAGCTGAACGGCAGAGCTTCTGCAAAACATTTCAGGGAGGTTTTAAGATCTGCAGATCACTGTGGACCTGATTCGCCACCCTGTGAAGTCAAAGGAAAGGTCCCCTTTCTGTGGGCTGAGGACTGATCCCTAGATGGTAATTCTTGGACTTAGAAATGGTATTAAAAATTCCAAGCACGTGGCCAAACTGTCTGAATTATCACCGAAACCTGACGTTTGAGGCAAACTCAATGAATAGGCACAGCTCGTTCCTCATCCTGCTTACAGTACATAATGCACAAAAGCAACGAGGAGTGGGGGGAATAGCAGGAAAGGAAAGATGAGAATCATACGAATGCTGCTAAGACTAGTGGGTTTTTTATTGTGTGTGTTGCGATGGTTTCTGTGGGTTGCTCCTGCATCAGCTGGCTGTGAGACTGCCAGATTTTCCCTTTTTTTTCTGAGCTCTTTTTCCCCTCCACCGCCTTCGCCTCTTAGGAGACTGGGAGTCCTCCTGGAGCACACGTGTGCAGGCTGAAGCGTGAGGGAGACAGCCTCCTCGCTGCAGATCATCAGCAGCAGACCTTTACGTGTGGAGGTAGCGAGGCTGCAATCCTGAAGCACGGTGTGCTCTCAGGTAAGACTGGCACATTTTAGAAGCGAGAGGGCTCTATTTCTGCAGGTCTCTTCGTCTCACATTAGAAAACTGGCTGGAAATGCAGGTTCAGGCTATTTTGAGCCAACTGTGAAGGACTGTCTTCTCTGCGACCACCATCTGCAATGAGGTTTCTGCACCCAGGCAGCCGGGGGGACTGGAGCAGAAATGCCGGGAGAAGGAGTTTTATTCACCGAAGCTGCTTATTTGCTGTTTTGTTCAACCAAGTCACCTGGACTTCTAAAGTGGGCCTGGAAACTGTGAAGGATCAGTCTTTCTCAAGAGATTTCCTGTTGGTGCTGCATCCAGTAGCACCGGAAATATCACAAGAATAGCTTTTCTTGTGGTATTTTATTACTTCTGCTTCTGCTCCTGGCCGGAACTGGGAAGTACAGGGGTGCATGGAAATGAAATATAGTGGTCAGAGGAGAGTCTGCCAAACATTTGGAAACGACAACAGCAAGAACGGTCATTCACTTCAGTCTCAGGAGCTGCTTCTGAACTGCTCTTATTTTATTCAGACACATTTACGTGATGCTGCTTTTAGAAGCCATTCACTGAAGGCTGGCATCAGTACGCATTCAAACATCGACTATCTGTGGTTTAGCTGGGAGTACTGCTGGTAAGTTCCTATAGAGAAGTGACTTCTGTTTCCTAAAATGTTTAACTGACATAATCCATCATCAGAATAGGTCCAAGCAAAAAAACCCATCTTGCTACATCTCATAGTTGCACTGCCTTTATTTAATATTACGGCAGCCATATTAGACAATATACAAATTTGTGCATATGCTTTCCTTGGTCAAAAGAGCATCTATTCATCTGAATTTATTTCCTGCTCAAAATTGTTTGACAAATCCTTTGTGCAGACAAATCTGTCTAGCAATTGTTTGTAAACACACGTTGCAAATACTTTCCCAGCTATCTCAGACAGTGGTTCTTGGTGGCAGTAATGACTAAGCAGCGTAAGCAGCTGCTAGCAATTCTCCCCCAGCCATGTTTGCCCTGAAGGCACAGTAAGGCAGCTCAGGGGCTCGATCCAGATGGAAGGGGAATGGCTCAGGCAGGAGTGGACACCTAGGAGCAGTCAAGAGGAAGGGGAAAGCCAACGACGGCTCAAGCCAGCAAGAGCTGTTCGGCAATTTACACCCTTGGCATTGCAATCAAAACTACCCAAACCATATGGGACTGTTTCCATTTCCTGTTTGGTTGATGTAATCTTTACAAGTTACTCCTGTTTCTTCCTGAAGTGAATTCTCCTTCACTGCAAAACTAATTTTGTTCCATTATTAAATAAGTGTTGGCTGCTAATCAACACTTTGCCTTCCTGAACAAGCTCCATTTGCAAACAAACTGAATTAAAAGGGGAAAGAACACAGATGAAAAGAAATTCAACTTAAAAGCCAGGACAAGATTCCCTGAGTTCGTTTCCCTTATTATCTGACTGTCACCCTAAGAGCACTTTGCTCATCTTAGATTAGAAACATGAAGTTATGCTGCAGATATGTCAATGTCACAAGGAATAATCACGGGTGCTTTCAATTCCTTTTTTTGCAAGCACCATAGGATACTTGCCTCACTTGTGAATAACTGCATTGACGTTGAGGGGACTATTCCATAACGATAAAGATAAGACAGATTCGGCCTAAGAAGGCTGTTTCTCTTCTGCTGCTGTTTTGGAGAGCTAAAGGTACATACTCATAGAAGAAAAGACCTGTAAGACTCCGTCCCACATACTCAGTAATAAAATGGGACCAAATTCTGCATCGACAACCTGTACAGGCATGACAGAAAAAATTTCTTTTATAGTTACAAAATTGGTTTAATTCCTCACTCCCTCACAACTGCACAGATACTCTGAAGCATAGTTCACAGTTCAAAGTCATTAGTGTTGTAAAATACCTTGGTTATCATCAAGGACTTTGCTGTTGCGCTCTTCAGATGGCGTGGCTCCACTCCCAGATGTCTGCTCTTGTGCTTTTGCCAAAGTCGCCCAGCACAGATTTCTCTCCCCACTTTGTGCCAAGGAACAAGACAGTTTGCAGCCAGCTTCACTGGTTTTCCTTCCTACCTCCCCAGGCATGCGGTATGGCACGTGCAGTCAGGTCACCAGCCTACTCCCCTCTCGCTTCTCCCTGCCTGCAAGTTGATCCTGACACAGTATCCCACAGTTTTGCTCCCGATCTCAGCGAGGGAGACACGTCAAATAAAATGAGAGGCAAATTTGGGTAGACACTAGCATCGCAGAACGATGAGCAAAAGGAACTGTTAGAAGCCAGGGAGAAGTAAAACTTCTGACAAAAACTTTACATTCTCTGTCTTCTTACAGGAAAGAAAAAAAAAAAAAAGAAAAAAAAGAAAAGAAAAAACATCCTTCATCACTCACTCATACAAACACGAGAGGTAAAATTCCTTTTGTTTCACATTTTGTACTGTACCGAGTTGACACTCTTGGGTGATAACTGAGTCCTATCTTGGGGCTACCTGAGCATTTATTGCATACCTATACTTTTCACTGTATTCAAAGCTGGGACACTAAACTAGAGTTCCGTGGTAAGGGAGAATTGCATGGTATGCTCTATTGTTGTAGAGTTGCATAAAATACACATAATTTGTATGAACATGTAACAAAAATTAGGGAACTTTTAGAAGTAAACTGAAAGACATTCTTAAACATCAGCAAATGAAATCTGATGAAGGACCAAAGGATTATTATAGACCAACACAAACAAGTCTTCTCTACTTCCATGTACTTTCACACACATTGTAACTTGATATTGACATAAACCATTATAAAGATACACATTTAAACCTTCAAGATCATGCAGCAGCAACCTTCATCTAGGGCACAAGAATGATTCCCCATCATTATCCCAGAACTGCAAAGGAACTTGACGGCCTTGCCTTTACCCTTTGTGCTTCTTTCCTATTCAAGTAAAACTGCAAGGGTCTGCAGGGAGAATTTTAAAGTCAATGGGAGTTTTGACTGAAAAAGACACAAAATCTCCTTTACCTGACATTTGCCACAATAGAGCAAAAGTCTCAAAATTCATAGCTGGGTTACATGCATCCAGTGCACTTTTATTTCACAACACTGCATAAAATGAAAATATTGGATGGGAATGGGTGGTCCAGAGGAATAGAGCCATCCCTTTCTGCGATATTGCTGAAAAAGCCTGCAACAGTAACTGTTTTTCGTGTTGCTTCCCAACCCTGAAGTGTTAATAGCACACTCACCACAGAAAGTTTTCAATGTGCCTTAGTAACTATTGTGGCCGGATAGTAAAAAGTTTGAACAGCTGCAGATTCCACGTCCAATCTCTAGCTACGTTTTTGACAGACCTCTTAGGCCTGCATAATAAATACAGAAAAGCTGAAGCAAAGACACTGAATATCATTATCAACATTATTACGCGAGCAGATTGCAAACCACTCAGCATCCTAAAAAGCGTCATTTGACTTAGACGTTTTCCTGCCATTTTTTTTCTGTTCCCTAGAGAGCACCAGCAATCCTAAGGGTGCGTACAGGCCTGAAAGCTGCGGTTGTACTCAGATCTCACATTGTGCAAAACTGACATGGAACAGCTCTAAATTCACTCGCTACAAGTACTTAAATAAAGCTTTGCTGAAAGTCTTTCGCCAGCTTTCCTCCATTTAGAAATCAAAGGATGATTCCTTCCAAGTGACAGTCCTAGAAATGTTAATATAATTGAATTAAAAATAGGTGCAAGGTGCAAAGCTCAGATTTGCCAACAGATTGAAAACTTTAGTGAAATTGAAGACGTTGACTGAAAGGTTCCGATGCACCCTGAATCGGGGGGGCTGGTTTGGCCAATTCATGGAAAGAGGTAAATCATAATGTGTGAGTCTGGATTCACTTATATATTTCCCTGGCATTTGGGAATGTTTGGGTCTGAGGTTTTGTGTTGAAATTTCAGCTACCTCTTATTATGATTTTTGTATCTTTGTTTTAATTCTTTTCTAACACTTCAGTGGAACACAGGTTTTCAATTAACTCAATGCTCTGTACTTGACTTTTCAAAGTAGCAACTGTAAATTAGACAATAAAGAACTAGAAATGGTGTGCGGGTCAGCCCACGATAAAAATTCTGCAGTCAATTGGGGCCGGTTGAGGTCCTGGCCCTCTGAGCTGTGGTCACCACAGCTAAAGCACTTTGGGTTTGATTCCTGACAGCTTCATAACATTTTTTCAGTATCAATTGCATTTTATGTAAATGAAGGATCAAAAATAACACCCATATTTCCCAGGAGAGTTTCAAAGATAAATTAATTGATGTTTACAAATAATTTGGATTTTAGATTGGATGGAAGGGGAGGAGAAAATGGAAGAAACACTCAAATGGGCCAAGAAAAACAGCAGATTGTCTTCATTCCCAGTTCAGCCAACTACATAAGCCTGTGCTTAACTTTGAGAATGTGCTTAAATCTACCCCTGGAAATATAAGCAGAAGCCCACAGAGTTAATTATGTGCTTTGGTGCTTTTCTAAATGCCGAAAATGAACAGGTATAATTGAAAAATGCAGAGTATACATACAGACTTTGCTGAGTGTGGCTAACCGTCTGCACCTTCAGAGCTCCATCAGTCTCCAAGCCTGGCACAGCCTCGTCTTTACTGCATTGAGTCACTTTGCAAATACTGGATATACACAGAAGGCGATTGCAGGCAGCAACATTCAGGTACCTGGAAGCAGAATTTGTCTCATTATGCTTGAAAGGCGAGTTTTAAAAGTCCTCAAGGGTAGATCAAGAGAATGGTGGAACAAGCCATGCCAGAAGGCAGCCTGAATCATAACCCTGGATGCAGGACTTGGGGGCGGGGGGATTTGGACTCCAGCTGAACTTTGCAATTCCTGCTTAGCCATATGAAATGAAATTGCACTGGAACATGGCCTTAATCGGTACTTATTTTATCAGCACAGCAAATGGGCACAGGCTCGACACTGTCCTAGCTCAGTTCTGCAAGAGCTCTCGCAGTTATTTAAGGAGCATTCTTTTAATATACTTGAAAGAAAGCAACTCATAGCCCACAACGTTATCAGTACTGTGCATCTCAGGATCTAACACGTTTTGGAGTTGGTTATCAGTTGCAGTAAAATCAACATTTTATAAGCTTCTATTCTTGTGCCATATTTGTAAAAGCTGAAACGCTATCACCAGAACAAATGCTTCTTTCATTGGCTTTCTGGAAACGTGAAGTTCATTCAAAGCCTAGAAAATTAAATTGTGTTCGTCTGGGAGACGGCATGTAGACAAAATCTGCTTCAGAAGGCCCCTGAGTCAGAGGAAAGTTCAATTAATTTGTCAGCGAACCGAAAACAGATGATTTCAATCAGTACCAAAAAAATGACTTCATGGCAGGCGCGTGCTGGAAAAGGCAGAGTTTGATTTCCAGCAGGCAAACAAGCGGCCCCGCAGGATTAGGCTGCTCTGTAGCACTGGCCCCGCCGCGCTGCGCGGATGGAGGGCGGGCGGCTCTCCGGTACCGCCGCGGTGACGGGTGACGGTAGCGCAGCGGAGTCGGAGTCGGGCCCGGTCCGGCGGGCGGCGCGCCCCGCGCGGCCATGCTGGCTTTCATGAATGGCCGGGCT
>NW_009648636.1:1829920-1895536 GCF_000708025.1 Charadrius vociferus
TGCGGGGGGAGGCGCGCCGGGGACGCGGCGCCGGGCGGCGGCGCATGCCGGGGGAGAGCGCGGTTGGCGGGAAATAGAGACCGTGGCTGTCGCTAAAGCCTTGTCTCATCCACCCCATAACCAGGAGTAACCCCACGGGAGCCCTGCCAGCAGCTCCCTGCTGAGCGGGAAGCTGCGGGAGGGATCCCTCCCTCCACCGTGTTCGGTGGGAGGCTGCGGCCGCGGTACTGCGGTGCGGGTTGCGGGATTGAAAACGCCGCCTCAAACCCTCCCAGTTTATTTGCGTCTGTCCTTTGGGTAAGAAATACACCAAATCCTTGCCCACGGTCTTTACAGACCCTACAGCTGTTTTGCTGTGAGGTGGGATGTAGCTTCTATTATTCTAGACAATTTCAGACTCAATCTTTTTTTCTTGGCTAACCCACCCTGTGTTTGCAACTGGGTATCCTGATTTTTCATTTGCCCCACGTTGCCGTGTGATTTGCAGCATGCCGGTATTTAGTAAGCTCATCCACTTCCCACAGCGCTGCATTGCAACTGTGGAGAAAATAACTCTTAAAACTCACCCTTACTTTTTATTGTGGAGCCGTATCTAAAGAAAAAAATCCTATATAAGGAATAACAAGTTATTACTGTGATTGTTTTACTATTTTATCTGAATCCATAATTTCAAAGTTGTTTAAAATCGCAAACGAATTGTGTTGTTTATTGCCACTTGGTCAGCCAGAAAAGTGGCAGAATAGAAGTTACCAAGAAATACACATTTTTAGCGGTAAGATACTTAATACGGGTTTATAACCCCGCACAACAGCCATATTAAAACAAGAAGAAAACAGACATTTAAGTTTCTCAGATTATTTTTTTTTTCAAACTGCATTAGCTCCCTCACACTTCCCCACCAGTTATTAATGTTTCTCTGGTTTTGACACTGAGAAACCAGAGTGGCCATGTGGGACGCCGGGGAGAGAGGGGCTTCCTCGGGGGTGCACCCTCCTTCCGCAGGCAGGGAGAGCTTTGTCCTGCCCCCGTCGGAGGTTTGCAGTTACCATACAAATATACGAGTGGCAAAAACAACCCCCATGCATGGGTTAAGCCAAAAAAAAATCCCAGTGGCTCCATGACTGCCAGATTTGGACTGCAAGGACTTTGAATACAAAATTGCTTTTGATGTTTCTCCTAAGATGACCACTTTTATGAATAGAAATAAGGGACGACCACATGAAAAACAGTGAACAGCACTTGAAGGGATTCCAGGGAAACACCTGTTCCCTTATCAGGTGTTTTTCTCACAAATTTATGTTCTTACTTCCCTCACACACACAACTAAATGAAAATGAACGTAATTATTTAAAGCGATAATTACTATACTTTGAAGTAACTGAAACATTTTTTTTTCTAAATCAATTCATAAAGCTTTCCCCAGGTTCTGCTGAAATCCTCAGATTTCAAAACAACCTGAACAGAATCAATATCTTGTGGGTTTCTGCAACCTATCCAAGTCTGTTTATAGAAGAAAATTATTATTTCTCTGCTTTACTTCTTACTGCAATGGACATAACATTCCCCACAAGTTTAACTCACCAAAAGGCGCTGAACTTGAACATAGGACGCTAGAACATTCCCTAGTACCAGGCTGCCGAAGGGCATACTCACATACACATACGCCTCCTCCCTGTGGATACAGTATTTCTCGTACAAATAATCCGTACCCAACTTTTTACTAGGTTCAGCTCGTCAATGCTGATTACAATTTCCTGCAACGCAAACCTTTTTTCTACCCTAGAAAAAGTGGGTGATTCTAATTAAGTAAGTCTCGACGCAGTTACATAGAGCAAAAATAACCAAGCAGTGGTAACCAGAACAATTTTCAATTGTGTATAACAAACTCTTAGAAATAGTTTACTATTTCCAGAATTTAAGCTATAATTAACAAGAGAGCAATTTGCCATTTCAGCTTAGTCCTTAAGTGTTTTCTCGGTGGCAAGAGGAGCTAATGCACTGCTTTGTCTGCCAAAGGTGGGTGTCATTTTAGCTCTGGCAGTATCTCAGAAAATAATTTCATGTCATAATAGGTGCTCTATCTGAAGGATATTAGGGCACCCTTTTGTAACGCCACAAAGTATTTTTTATATTTTTGCATTTTTTCACAAGGGAAAAAAGAAAAAAAGAGCATTGTTTTAAGACTCTATGCTAACATTACTTCTTTAGGTGCTGTCCTTGTGGGCTCTCTTACATCTGACAGTCCATTATAAGCAATGGAGAAATTTTGGCTGGGGCTCTGAGCAGCCTGACCTAGTTGAAGATGTCCCTGCTCATTGCAGGGGGGTTGGACTAGATGGCCTTTAAAGGTCCCTTCCAACCCAAACCACCCTATGATTCTATGGTTCTATGGTTCTCTGCACTCAGTACACCAAGCTGGACGAGAAGCATTGTTGGCTTTACTGGTCCCTGTTCTTTCTGTCGTACTCACTGGACTCTGCCACTACCGCACTGATAAAAAAACGCAGTTGAACAAGGGGTAGCCCGGACAAAACCTGCTGTGGTCAATAAAGCACCACCGGCTTCTTGCTGGTGGTAAGCGGTCGAAGACAAAGTATCCACATGAAAGAATGAAAACAGGGTATGAAAATACTTCACCTGTTGGTACATGAATGCGTCTCCGGTAAGGTAGGATGACCTTTTCCACAGAGAGGACTGAAGTTGTATAATATGCACATCTACAGTTCTTACATTTTATAGCCAGACATCCAGTAAAATCCAAAGCTGCAACGAGTGCCTTGGGCAGGAGAAGCTGCTTGGGGCAGTGCCAACAGCTCTTTCCCCACCGTTTGCTCTGTAGGACCAAAACCCAACTCTGGTTTCTCATACCGCCTCTCCGTTTCAGCTAGCTCCACCTGTGGTCCACTGTCTCCACTAAAATTTAATTTGCCTGTGATACCGAGGGACCTTAAACCAGCTCAGAAACAGATGACATCAATCCCAGCCCTTGTACACAAACCCGACCCCAGTCTCCCAGCATCTGGGCTGGTGGTCTAATCACTAAGTTGCTGAAAAAACAGAGTTTCTCTTACACAAAAAATGTTGTCCTCATCTATTCAATTTCAATTTAGCACTAACTAAGTGTCGACAGAAGATAGATAAAATGTATGTTATAAACTGCCAGAAAAAACTCTATCCAGCTCCTACCGTAGTGAACAGAAAAGTGATTGATGACTTCAGAGGATAATCAACAAGTCGTAAGTATGGAAGCTGGCCAAGTAAGCTACGCATACCTCATCCTAAGTAGGATAAGTAGGTCCTTACATAAAATAAGTAGGTCCACAATGGACAAGCTACTCTGCATCTGGCCCCTGCCCTCCTTCTCCACAAGGTACCACCCTGGAGTCAACACCTGGTCAGCGAACGGCTGGACCATTGCTCTGATTCCCTTTGGTCTCGGAAATATGTCAGTGCTCCGCAGCCTCAGAAATCACTGTGATTTCGAGGATTCCCCAAAGGGAATGAAAGATCTGCGGCTTCCTCTGCCGTGATTGTCTCCCCCTTATTCCTTCAGGAAGGTCTGGTGACTCTGTGGCATCTTCTCGCTCTTTGGGCACCCAGGATTTACGGTCCCCTTCCGATCGGCGCATGCTTATGCAATCACACAGAACACAATCTGGTGTAAAATTAATTTCTCTGGTTTCTCAGTACCTGAAAAGACCTAACCTGGTGGAACTACTTCCAAAGGAGTAAACACAAACAATAATATAAAATAATTTCTCACGAAAAATACAACAAAAGCAGAGACAAAGAAAGGTCCTTTAAAAGTATATGAAAGAGGGTACTGTCACCCTTTCCTCAAAGGCAGTGACAACATTCTCACTGATTTCAGTGGACACAGCAGACTTTTGAAAAGTTTTGTTTGCCGCTAGCGTATGTCAACCTGTTCACCAATAAGCAAGCACCCCGTTGCACATGGTTTTGTTGTAAAAGCCAGAGTTGATTTATCCTCCACAATCTTTTCCAAGTTCAGACTCTAATGGTAGAATCCGAGCAGATAATCCCACTATTCAAGTCTCAGTTATTGCTATAAAATTATATTTGTACTATTTATGGAATGTGCAGATACAGGGGAAATGTATTTATAGCTGTTTTGACTAGTTCTACTGTGTGCTTAGAGAAGAAACCGTGGAATTTGGGGTTTGGCATTTTTGACACCGGGCAAATTAGAGGGGCCCTAATTATATCGACTGCCATTTGCTACTCTGTGGTTATCAGGTCAGTCAGGCATCTTTGGTTGGAAGTGGCATAGGATTCTCAGCGTCAGTCAGGTCGTCTTCAGCTAATGATCTGTAAAGCGCTGTGGCCAGCTTCTCTCCCTTGGCTGCAGGAAATGCTGATTTCAGTCACGCATTGGAAAAGCTAGCTGACATCTTTGATTTAGAAGAAACTTTGCATTGAATTTTCTGCTTCTGTTTAAGTCAAATCTTTCCCCTACGCTTGGCATGAGAAAAGATTTGCAGCTTTTGTCACGAAGAAATAAGCTAAATCTTTTCACTATGCCTACAAATTAAACTTCGGCTTTTCCATCACCTTGGAAATTAGCTTCTTGAAGCATTTTGGTATTAAGTAGTTATGTCAGCCATACATCCTCCAGTTGCTTTATAATATTATATTCAGTAAGACACAAAGTCTTTAATATTTGTTAAAGTTCAAAGAATACAGCGTAGCTTCATGAAGATAGTTTACAAGTATGGAGTCCTGGATCTTCCAGTGAGCACAAGGAAGCTCTTTCCTACTTTAACCACCCTTTCCCTGTAAAAAGGACACAGTCAGCTCCTGCTCCACTGGGTTTTGAGACCTGCACAATGTACCCAGGCTGTGGCTGGACATTGTAGTATATCTGGGGTTAGAGGTGCTACTACCTGATCAAAAATGTCACCGCTATGTGACACAAAATGCAGCTCATTCTCATGGTGTCAGTTCAACAGTTAGCAGGGTTCCCGTTGGATCAGGCACTGTCTGTCCACACCATTTAACTTATCCCTCAATCAAGTATTGTCTGCCCTTTCCCAACCGGCATGATGGTAGCACGAACTGCGTATCGCAGGGTCTAGCAAAGTTTGTAGAAATGTGATTCAGTGCTCAGGCCTGATACAAATCAAATGTATACATTGGGTGGGTGATTTGGTAGCTCACGCAGTCACCGTTTATGACGATATGATCATACAATTATAGTTAGTACAACATTTTATCTGCAGTTACACATCCTGAACTAATAATTTATTACACTATTTTCTTTCCCTGGTCACTGAAAGTTCTTGAGAATAGAGGGTCTTTCTTGAATTTACTCACCGGACAAAATTATAGAACAAAATATTTAACTATTACTTTTTATCTGTGGACCAGATAGAATTCTGTACTTGTTGGAAGAGATGCTAATGGGCAGGTAAATCATGGGGTACTTTGCGTGCTGCAAGCACTTGCGGTGTGGCTGTTTGAATGGAGAACTTCAACATGCATTTGCTGCCACCACTTACGTCCATGTGATGAAATCGTAGACATTTATGTCAAAAAAGGGCTATGAGCATGGTCCATGAAAAAAACGACCAAACAGTCACGGGTTTTCTTTCACTTTAAGAATTAGTGTCATTCAGCGAAGCACGCTGGCGTATGGGAACGTCTCAACCATTCCTGACTGCGGAGATGCCGTACCACGATCTTCAGATACCCTTTCCCTTCTCCACGTGACTCCAGTGATAAGTAGAGTCAGATGAGACTGCTGGGCCGGTTTGGGCGCCTGTTCCTGCCAAAAGGGAGCGGGTTGTCCCCCCCGACCCCAGCAGTGACATGGACGGATCTGCTTGACCCCGTCGCTGACATTAGTGCGCATCTGATTGCTCTGTGAGCTAACTCAGCTCACTCAGGCAACCCAGGAAAAAAAAAAAAAAAAAGAACTTAAGGGTTTTGCTGGTGCAGGGAGCTGAATCAGCTTGCGCAGGGGTCATATGAGCACCGGCCCCGGCGTAAGGGCAGCGTCCCGCTCGCAGGAAGGGGAAGGTTTTAGATTTGCCTCTTTCACTGCCAGCAAATTGTTCAATCGCTTCAGCTATTTTGTGTGACTCAATACAAAGATCAGGCACTGGGATAAAAAAAGAGGGGCCTTTTTAAAACGAAGAATTTAGTTGTGCTTATTTTCTCAACACATCCTTCCCAATATTTTTAACACTATCACAGTATTATGGAGCCTATGGTCTTTATTGGAGGGAAGACAGAATATTTTCTCCATTAAATGAGAATTCTTCCTTTCTGAGCAGGAAGAAAAAGTATCATCATAACCCAACATCGTACTCGGCAATTACCACGCTTGTTTTATCATCATTATTTATTTGTATATACTGGTAGCACTTAAGAGAATCCACTCAAGGATCAGGCCTCCATTGTGCAACACATTAAACACATAATGAACATCCAGTCCCTGCCATCAGTGACTTTATATACTTGGGGTTTTATAAAAACTTCGAATTGGAATATTTTCGATGAATCTGGGCATTCCAAACTGAAGCATCTAAAGTAAAAAGTAAAGGAGGTTGTATTGGAAAATGTCATGATTACATTTAAATAAATTGGCCTAGTTAGATTAAATGAATAGCTTTTAAAGAAGTAATTCCTTCATTCGGAGCAGAGATTCCGTCACAGACCACCAGTATTCAAAGTAAAGAGCTTGTGAGAAACAGCTGGATTGAGTGAAAAATCGAGAAACAGTCTGATATGCAGTCAAGCCCATTTAATTATGCTTGCTAATTATATTTCCCATGATAATTATATACAGTATTTAAATGCAGCATGCTATTTCCTGTTCAGAGTGATTAAAAACACCCCCGTGATTGGTGAAAAGATCTGGGTAAAACATACGCCATTTCAGATGTTGCTGATAAGCGCCGCTGCCTCGCAGACAGGAAAAGAGCCTCGGTTAGAGCAGCCCGGGAGCGGAGAGGCGGCCGTGGGCAGATCAACCGCAGGACACCTCCGGGGTACAGCGCGCCTGCTCCTCACCTGAGAAAAGACTCCCAGATAAATCCCTTCAACTATCTGCTGTATCTGCGCTTGTGGGTCAAAATATTTAAATCTGGGTTCTTCAAGTTCAGCATCTCGCTCCTTATTAGCACATCTAAAGAAGACTTGCAGAACACCCAAGACTCCAGGGGAACAGAAGCCAGAAATCCCGAGCCTTTCCCGCTTTCATTACTGTGCTGGTGATTCATATTTGCAATGAGGATAGTGCCCGGGTCCTCGCAGGTATACTCCTTTATACCTACATCAGAGAAGAAGGAAGCTGAAGAGGAAAAGGAAAAGCGGGCAGCAGGGGAATACAGTTTGGGGGAAACCGTGCTGCTCTGGGAATAGCTCCTGCCCCACAAGAGCGATCCGCAGAGACGCGAGGCCTCTCTGCAAACCGCTCTCGCTCCGTCTCTTACTTCTTCCTAGGTGTATTCACGAGTTTGTAGGACCGACATACCTAGCCTCGGGGCAAGCTGCATGATAGAACAGGAAGGGAATCCCTGCGTTTCATCATGTGCATGTTGCTTATATAGGGGAGAACTGGACTTCCCAAGTCCCAGCCAGCCCCCAGGAGTGAGAGTGCAGCAAAAATCCTTTGAATAAATTTCTCCCTTTTGGTTTGCTCAATTCACACACTCTGGTGGGGTTTTGGTTTTTTTTTTTTAGTTTTTTTTTTTTTTATTAGACATGAAATATTTGTCATTGTTAAAAAGGCATGGCATTTAGTTTATAAGCATGTTCTCCTGGACAATCCCAAAAGGGAAGTATTGCTTCTTGAAATGTTGCAAAGGAAAATGCTTCCAGGAGTTGGCCTTTGAACTAAGTTTCTGCTTCATTTAACTGCTGAATTTGACAGCAGTAGAGCTCCTAATTTCTTTACGGAATGAAATGCTTTCACTTCTGATCAACACAGGCTAAATGTATTTGTAACACTGCAGGATACTCCATGGAAGAGTTAGTAATATTACATTAGATCTAAATAAGCTGAATCCAGTATGGATTTCTGGGGACAACTACAGATCCTGTTCTAATTAGGCAGACTACAATGGGAATACTGAACCACTGTTGTTACTGTGGATGCAGCTATAACCTCAACAATCAGAACAGAAATATCAACTCCTCAAGTCTCCAGAATGTTTCTTACAGGAATCTGCATCTAAAATTAGTGAGGATAACCTCAAGTCAGACTCTGAGCCGTGCCAGTGGATCGGGCATTTTAAACAGGAAAAATCGGATAGCGATAGCATTTCAATTATCCAAAACTCAGCTTATTACCGGTAGGGATGGAATCTGTACACGTATTAATGGCTTCATTTTGTCAATAACAGAAAACACAGTCTGTAAGATAAGACAGCACAGTAAAATGGAAACTTCTGTATGTGGAAGGAATACAGGAATTTATTCAGCTACTGCTAAAGGTACCAGCACAAGGGATTTAGCAAACAGACTGAAAGTGAACGGGGAGTAATTTTTAACAGTTTCTCTATTTTGGCCATTCTTGCAATTTTAAGTACTCTTGATAAGCCAGCATGATAAGAGGCAGCTAATTTGTTACGCCAGCATAACTCCTGTATGAAGGCAGTGTTTACTAATCCTGAATTATTCCAGATTTACACCACACTGATTGAGACCAGTACCTGGCCCAGAAACATTATACAAGGCAAGTATTTACATCTGGGAGCACATAAGTACCAGAGACATCAGAACCTTTGATTTTTTTTAAAACTATCATTCAAACTGATTAAGACATGTGTCTTAATTTACTGGTTTGAGGTTTTCCAGTTACATTCCCTAACTCACTCTCTCTTACATATTACTCCTTCCTGCCTCCCTCACTCCTCCTGAGTGAGAAAATACGCCTTTTAGGCCTTTCAAAACAGTTTAAACTCAGCACTAAAGCTCCATTCCCATCTCAATCCCATGAACCAAGCTGCTTGCGCTGTTTCAGCAGTTAATTAACAATGAATGCCTGCCTTTGGAGACTGGGTGAAGCAGGGTGGGGATAAAAGATGAAGAAGGCTGAGGACAGACATAACAAGAATGGGGAGGGAGCAAAGTGGGTGGCTTATCAAATTCCACAAATACCAGCCGTGGAGAGGTGTTGATTTGTTGCTGGGAAAACCCTGTTTGTTTATGGAGTTTAATCACCTGTTTTATGTTTGTTGTTCGAAACATATGGGAGACAATGGGATTGTTTGCCTGCAGTGTCCTGAAGTACAGTACAGTAAGAGTTGTACACACAGGAATTTTAAGTCACTGGTATGTGTAAATTGGAATAGCTCAGATCATTAGCAGCTAGCCTCCTGGTCAGGCTGTGTGAAGGAGGCAATGAAGAATGTGCCCAAGGTTGACAGTCAAAAGAAATTCCTCGTTTGTGACCCATAAAATAAATATAATTCTCTGAGGTGAGGCAAAGAATTTTGGAAAACAATGCGTCCCACATTGCCCTAATATCTGTCAGCAAGGCACTGGCTGTCACATAGTTTGGGCTTCTTTTTCTTGTACTATGTCTCTTTTTTTTTTTTTTTTAATTTTTTTAAGAGGCAGCTGGACTGGGTGGGCAAGAGCAGAGCTCTCTGCATCGCTATACAAGAAACACCAGTTCAAATCCTGTTTCTGAACAACTCTGCTGCCTGGGCTGCTTGTAGCAGATGACATTTTCGCATCCTTCTCGCCCTCCCCAGAGAGCACGATTCACATGTCCCATATACAAGCTCTGTTGCTGGCTTGCAAAAGGACTCTCCCACTTTTCATCTTTTATCACGCTGGTCCTACCTTCCTGTTTGTCCTTTGGGTTCACCTCACTGCTATCTGATTTTTTAACTTGGTGAGTTTTTCTCTTCCAGCACTGGAATTCACACCTCCATGTCTTTTCTGGTTTCTGTACTCTCTTTTCTCTCCTTAAAATTGCTTATCTTAAGGACTCGTATCCAAATAGAGAGATTCTGTGAAAATGCATCTCCCAGACAAAAGTTATAGCACACTTCTGTGGCTTACCTCGTGAATAATTGAGCTATAAATGTAAACTCATAATCTAGCTATAAATGTAAGCTCAACAGGTTTAAGCAGTGTTGTGTGCTTTCTCTTGCAATCCCATTCCTTTTTCTCACCAGTATGCCACCCATCAGAGAGATCTGCAAATTCAGCAGCATCTTCAGCCATCTCTCAAATCTTATGATACCTCATCCCTCCACTCTCTGTCCCTATAAGCTCCGTCAAGATGGCAGCTGCTTCTTCCACTAATTGTTCAGGGATGCCAGCATCCCTCACCAATAAGGCAAACTTGCAAACAAGCACTTTTGTCTTTATGTTTCCCCCATAAATATCTGTAAACCCACTCAGTTATCTTTCTTCCACCCTTTCTAAGAAACGTTGCTTACAAATAACCTCATAAAGAAGAAACTGTAACTTTACCTCACACTGATTCCCTAAAACAGCTTTTTTTGTTTATATGTAAACACTTCTCGGCTTAAGCTTAGCTTGTAACCTCTTAGGGACAGGGACCATCTATATGTACAGCTGCTAACACAGATAATTCCTATTCCATGTGTAGATGGAAACATGTCAATATAAACCCCAACAAATATATAAAAAATGCAAGATTTTCTAAGACTCTCAGCTTTCATTCACAGTTGAAAGGGAACTACTGACCCTCAGTGTTGCCATAAAAAAACATGCCATGCTGGTCCACATTCACTGAAAGGCTCCAAAATGAGGGAAAACCCAGTATCCATGAATTTTTTAAAATATTAATTTTGTAGGCCAACCCCTTATTCTAGACAGTCTGATTCACGAGTTTTGAATTTTGAGATTGGCTGTACTATATCAATTCAAATGAAAATAGAGCACATCCCTTCTATGGGACAAGGTCTTGAAAAGTTCGCGCCATTCATACTTTGTTTCCAATTCCTATGGCAAATAAGTGTTTATTATTTTGTGAAAAGAGGAGGAAAACAACATCAGCATCACTTAAATGATGTGGCTTATATTGTTGACATGTTTTGGTAATAGCAATAGCTTTTGTAAAGTTGGAGTGATTAATGGTGGCGGGTGAAGGCTGTCCACTGAATTGTATGTGTGTGTCCATGTTGGCAGAGTCAGAAACATCATACATAATAGTGGTTTTCGTGAACCTAGGTTTTACACTCGAGCCTTGGGTTTAAGCATAGTAAATTTGTGAGTTATTTTTGGGCAACTGGAATCCAGATCAGGGTTCAAACTTTGCAAATTTCCCATCTGTTTCTTACGGACAACATTAAAATCTGAGCCTTAAACACCTACACTTGCGGAGATCATAGAGGAAAACATGACTTTGTAGCACACAGCATAAAACTAGTGTGGAGGGTTTCTGACCTATGTCCGTGGCAGCAAAGGGTTCTTCAACAGACAAAAGGTTCCACGTAAAATGGAGATTGTGATCTTGCACAGTCTCTGAACAAGGCAGCAGGGCAAAGTTACCACTCCTTGGAGATGGCTGTCTATCTTTGTTCTGGCTGCATGTGGATGATAAAGTCGGTGTTTAGGTTTCATGTACCATTTCAGTTTAAAACCAGTGTGATACTCAGAGTCATGGACTTCTCAACTCTGGAGTATAAACAGGCTTCCGATAAATTTACAAAGGCATATAAATGATGTAGGAACCTAAATTTTCCAAAGGGATTTATACATATATTAGGAATGTATGAACTTAGCACACTTAGGCAATAAATCCAATTGATTTCAGGAAAGTTCCTAGGTAGCTTTGATATTTTAAAAATGCAGCCCTTTGTCTTATGGGCTGAACTTTTTCTCATTTCCCTCACTATTACAATGACATGAATCTTGACTATCTGCCATGATCTAAAACATGTGCTAGAATTCAATCAGCAAAAATAGAACAGTGACAGTCACAGTTGACGTCTAACTTGCTTTTTCCCCCCACCGAAATGATATTTCTGTATTTTTTTCCGTGAGTACAAAAGAAGCTGAGTTCACCTAGAGAACAAATTTATCTGCTAAAGTTTCCTATGGGGCAGACACGGTGCAAGTTGAGCTGGGACCATGTAACATTTGCTTTTACGTGTTGCTTCTTCTCTGGCACTGACACCTAAAGCGCTGCAGGAGAAGACCATGCCCTAGGTTCTCCAACTCTATGCTGTTTACATTGAGTCCCTCCATGAAGCTCAGCCAGGGTGTTGTAACAATGTCTTGAAGTTATTTATACCACTTCTTGGCAAAGGAGACCAAGCCTGTTTTGCTGAAACTGCTAAGACCAGCATCAGCTGGTTCTGAATGTGAAGTGGCTTCCCTGAATCAAAGCTTCACTTTATGTACGCTAACATGAAGTTATTAATGTCAGTGATAAGTGACACGAGAGCATGACTGTCCTCCACAGGACAGCCACCCTCCTCTGAGATCAGCAAACTTCTGCTTCAGATACTCTTCACCATCAGACTGGGCTGGATTTGTCATAAGCACCCAGAGATACAAATCCCATTGGGATGCCAAGGCCAGTGTTTCCGAACATTTGAAAAAGGTGACCCCTTTTTGAAACATCTGTTTTCATGCAGCCCCCTGAGTCAGCCGTTCGTGCCCCACAGGGCAGTAGGAGAGCGAGACTCGGCTGTAATTTTGGCTTTAGGGATGAATGCTCGCTCCCCTTCTCTGAAGGAACTGAGCTGCTGCCAGCAATTAAGGCACTGAAAAGCAATTCGTCGTTCCCTAGAGAGCGTAACCTCTTGCCACCAGTAATTAGAGCTCCTCTTGTGGCTGCGGTTTTACCGGCACAGCCCTCCAGCGGCACTGCCAGAATGGCGTGCTCCTGTTCCCCATCCCTTGCTCCAGTGTTGCAACACACCGTTCCCTCTGCGACACCAGTACAGCTATGGATGCATCTGTACAATGAACTGGAGCGGGGAATAAGTCCAGCTTAAAAATAGCCTGGCAGGGAAACACTTAGTTTTTTGTGTGTCTTCCTCCAAATTGGATCAAATTCCTGATCCGTTTCACAGCAGAGCCACAAACCAATCCGCCAGGAGAACGGAGGGGCCCGTGCACTGCAGGAGGGAAGATGAAACGAGCAGTAGGGGAAGGCTGGAAAGGGAATACCAGAAGCCAGAACTGGTGCTGAAGACTTAATCTCGTGAAACCACAGCCTCACTCTTCCAGCCAGGAAAAAGTCAGCAGCTGCTGACCAGCACTGTTTTTTCTAACGCTTCAGAGCCCCCTTTGAACTCTTTCGTGGCCCTGGGGGGATTGTAGCCCGCAGTTAGGGAAACTCTGCCCTAGGCTGGCCATTCAGTCTTCATGCGCTAGGACCAATTTTCCAAGGAACAGACATCTCCCTGACTGTTGGCACGCAAAAGCTATCTGCTGGGGAACATGCCTCTTTCCACCCAGCATGGTGAGAAATCCTGAGAATTCTGATGGGGAAAAATGTAAGAGGTCAAATATAGCTCTGGTTAGAAAATCGCCTTCCCCCACAACGTGTGTTGACAACAAGAGCTCAAAAAATACTTTCTTTGAAAGTGTTATGGCAAAAATTGGTTTTCGAACACATTGTAATGGCAAAACATTGCACTGATAACAATAAATCATTTCTTAAGAGAACTTTCAATTTTAAAAGTGTTGGCAGCCATATTTAAAACACCGCTGAAAATGAGAGGTCTTGTTTTGAATTGCTTGCCTGTAATGTACAAAAACTTCCTGAGACTCGCATGGAAATGGAATGATTTGTGACTCATGAGGAAAACATGAGTTCCTTCTTTTTATTTTAGAGAATAAATGCAAAGATCTGTGTATGAACAAGGAGCTAAACAAATGTTTGGGTGGTTAGTAGCAGATATTTCATCCACTTTGAAACCTGAATACTGCTTTTCTGAAGCAAAACAGACTGCTGCAGGACACGGTCTCAAATTATCGATAGGAATATTCATACTCATCTAGTTGCTGGGGCAAAGAGGCAGGCAAAAATGAATGCCAGATTCTTGGAAAGACTTGCATATTTTACAGAAGAAATTAAAGCCATGCTGTTTGAAGAACATTGTTTAATAATATTCTTTCTTTCTGCCACCCTATGTTCTTTCAGTTCTTTTGTTATTCAGTGTTCGTATTCAGGACAGATATTTAAGTGTGTGCATAATACTAAGCAAATGTTTCAGTGCCACTGGCTTTAAAGTTTAAAGTTCTAAAGTTAAGAGCGTATTTTAGTGGTTTCCTGAACAGGATTTAAATCTTTTTTTTTTTTCTTGAGCCATGACCTTTAGCTAGAAGCTTTTTAAGACTTTATGTTATGATAGCTCCAATCTTGATTTAGACCTATACTCTACAAAGCAAATAATAGGTTCACATTATTCAAACGTTGTCCTCTCCAGTACGTGCCATTCCTCAGTACAAGTCAATGAAAAAAAATAGTCAATTTTTCTAAATGAATTTCACGTATTTTCTAAAGTAACATCATTAGCAATTTGTTCTCATAGCTTTTCTGTTTCTCTGGGTGTTCAGTTTCTTAAAATGAGATTTTTATTTCGTTTCTCCCCCTTAACATGTAAGAATACATGTGAACTCAAATTGGATCCCATTTCAAGTGACCAGAATTCATCTGGACTGTACTCAGTTTTAAAATAACAAGGCTTCTGCCCCAAAAGAGAAACTCAGATTAGGCCAATTCTCCCATGCGTTACTTTAGGCAATGCCCAAACATAATAGCATACAAAGAAAAGGCCCAGCATCTCTCCAAGGACTCCAACAAGCGCTCTGTGGTCTTCCAGTGGTCTAAGAACCACAGCTTGGAAAACGGAGCCAAGAGACAGGAGAGTGGTATGGTTTATCTGAGTCGGTGGATCTACTCCAGTTGAGGGGGGAAATGCACCATTAGTTAGATTAGATTAATGCATCTCTTATAGTTAATTTACTAAGCAAATTCCCCTTTACGTCTGCTTTCTTTTCCTTTTTGTTATTTCCTTTTTTTTTTTCCTTTCCTTTTCTGTTCAAGCTCTCTTTCTCTGAGAAAAGACGGGAGATCTCTAGCAAGGAGAAGAGAGAACCCGTTAAATACCTCATTATCTCCAAGGTCTCTGTTGATTTAGACTTCTAGCAAGAGAAATGGAGTTCAGTTCATCTCTGACTGAACTGGCACTGCAGATAACCCCAGCACATCCATCTCAAATTGTCAGCTCAAGACAAATTACCTTCTCTCCAGGATACTCTCTTTCACTGATTACCTACTACTCAAATTAAATGCCATCTGACTTCTGAAGAGTCTTTTGTTTGTCAGATTCCACTGGATTATGCAAAAACGATGGGGGGAGAATCTGGTGTGTTTGAAGTCTTGAGAACAGAGTGCACAGGCCCTGCTTCCTCATCCAGCTTTGGTGGAAGAGCTCGGGCTTTTCCTAATCTGTTTGCCACCCCACAGTATAGTAAACTTTACTGTCAATAAGAAAGATAAAACCTAAAAGCCTTCTGAATAATGCCCCAAAGCAAGAAGATACTGGGAAATCCTAATGTTTGGTGACAAATATTTCACACAACTAAATCCGAGACCGAGTTTGGAATAAAAGCTCTGGTGTTAGTTCATTTAAATCTTTCGCTTAATTCCTTTATTTTAATGTGTGAGAGAAAAAAACCTGTCAGGAAATACTTCAAAGGTGGAACTAGTAATTGCTATCATGTTTACCTAAAATTTTCTCTCCAAGACTTCTTGGACTTTTTACTTCATTAAACTGTAATTGTTTGGCCCAATATTTTCCATGTATTCACCTCGGGCTGTTTTATGTGGGTATTTTTTTTTTGTTGAAACTTTCCCATTTTCCAAAACAAGATAAGAAGGAAAAAAACCCCAACATTCAGATGTTTTGCAGAGAAGCACTTTCAAGAAACCCATACTTGAGAGAAAGGATTTAAATTATAACAGATCAAGGGCTGCCTTTTGCCTTACTCTTGAGAGTTTGCCCAGAATTGGCTAACTTACAAACTGTGGAGAGGTTGGAGTCTGCCCTGTGCTCTGACAACGCAACAAGAAACGCATGGGTGAAGGCTCCAGGTATTCAGCAGGTCCTGAGCATGTCGTGTGTGCTGTCCTGACACGCGCTGTAGGGCCTCAAGAGCCTCCAACCTGACATGGCCAGAAGGACAAAGAAGCCTTTGGCCTGATCCAGGGGTTGTTCAAGAGTTTCCATGCAGTTGTTGCTCGTGGCAGCTGGGGGCTGCTGTGGTGTTGGGCATTGGGAACATGAGCAGAGAAATGGCAAGACCTGCATTTGCTCCAGCACTTCCCCAGACAGAGGTTCTCCTCAGCAAAGCCCCTTGGAGCTCTGTCCTCAATGCACAGAGCAACACTGGATGATTTTACACATAAAGCTGTATTACAAAGCCAAGCAGTTTGGAAGAGTAGAACCTCTCAAGCGAGGCACGCATTTTTAGCGGGTGATTCTGGAAGTAATTCAGTCTCCTGGTGAGGCAGTAGCCCAACTAAAAGTGCCATCCTAAATGCACTAATTTCCACCTGCGGGAAGACAAGACGACTCTATGAAACTAGTACTACACGGTGTCATGGTTTACATTTATAATGTGAATTATAAAGGGCTGGAGTCACGCAGACCTTTGGAGAAATACTATGCCTAAGCCATACAATAGACGTAATGGGCTGAACTGAGGTTACAACAGTTCCTTGATTAAGAGATTTTGCAACATCTGTGCATTAGTCTGCAACAGGCGAGTTCTTCTATGGTGTTTTTGTGTTTGCTCTATGTTCATAGGCATTTATGTTACAGTCTGCATAGTTTAGCTAAAATGACAGTGCAGGCTTACACTCATCTTCATACACTCATGTAAATGGATACGTATGCATATGCATACACATCATGAAAATGAAAGTTATAGTATATTTGAAAATATCTTAGACCTTGGACAATTCTTTGCACATTTCAGGATGAACTTCAATACAAATGCAATACCTTGTTGCAATTTCCTAGTTCCAGCAAGGGCTCTTCTACACTGCTCTCAACAGGAATTTTGACTCTTACAGATATACCAAATTTAGTGTTAGGTAGGTCAGCAAGGGTATGGGTGGCAAGATTGCATCCGACTATATCTGCCTGAATTCACAACTAAATGTTCACTCAATCAACTGCAGCTGAAGTGTTGCAACTATTTTAAAGCTACGTTAATGTCTTGGAGTACCAACATTTAGATTCCATGAAATATTATTTACTAACACTATTTTATGGGTGGCCCACTGATATCAGTATCCAACCAGGCAATTCCAGTGAAGCCAGTGAGAGTTTGACCAAATTAAGGAGTGCAATTTAAGTCCCGTGAGAGAAATTCTGTATTTTGGGGAAAGAACAGTTTTTTGAATTATGTTAAACTGCATATGCCATTTCTGTACGAAGAGCTTATTATAAGACAATCTCCGATGTAGCAGATACTATCTTCTTGTAGAGATAACATTTATCGAGAATTCTTAACGTTGATTGATTGAAGGTGAAAATTAACCTTTTTCATGCTGAAATTATTACAGAGAAGCAGAGACACACTAATCTGTGCTAATAAACTGCCTACAGAAGCATCACATTCATGCAGTTAACTCCCCCCTTTTTTTTGGTATGCTTAAATGTTTTCCTTAAATCTAGCTTGGAAGATTTCCACTTTGTTAGGGAATGAAAGCTCCTGGTGGTAACATCTCTGGAGATGGGACAATGATTAATAGTCACACCTTGTCTGTGCTGAACAGATAGAGCTTCAGACAACTGGGGAGAAGAAGAATGGCTCTGCAGAGGGCATGGAGGATTTTATTTCACATAAATACAGCAGCAACACTGACGAGCACTCCTGTCACCCTAGTCTAACTCCAGCGTGTTTCTCCCATATTCCCGCAGCATACCCCAACACACTTGTATTCTTCCTCTGGTTTCTTGAATTCCTTTCTGCTTAGTGGCACAGCTTGGACAGGATGGACGGAGAGCATCCTCACCCAAAACAGCATATTGCTCATTGGCCAGAGAGCTCTCCTGGGAGGTAGGACATGAGCCTGGAGTCCCCTGAGGCAGAGGAAGAAACTGAACCCTGACCTTCTCTATACAGAGATCAGTGGTGATGGGCCCCCTCCATATCCCATGTCATGGATTTCCCAGGGCTGTTGAGGCTTTGGTTGTCCAGCCTCCTGCTAAGCCAGTCCTCCCCAACAGTCCCTTTGCCTTTGCATTCAGTCTCACACTCCCTGCTCCCTTCTGGCCCCTGAGAGCTGACATTCTTGTTGTCCCTTCTGAGTTTCTGCATGCTAGAGAAAAAAATGGAGTAATGAGCCTCCTTGGTGTCCTTCTTGTGTACTCCTACTGGCAGAAAAAGGAGGGAGGGAAACAGGCATTCCCCTTAAAATTGCCTTGCCTTAAGTGCAGACCTCTCTGTCCTTCCAGAGACCCAATCACCTCCGTCCCATCTTGGTCATCTTTGCTGTTTATTGGAAATGTAATTTTCACGTCAAAGAGAGGATCTCCTTCATTGAACGTTTCTCATGTGAGTGGTAATACACTGAAATGGAAATCCACCAGAAGCTGTCATCCTACCCTGATAATATTGTTCCCCATTTAATTTAATGAATGCCTGGGTCATGGTCCATCATTAACTTAAAATGGTTTCCCAGTCCATAGTTTAGTCTCTGTTGCTTATAAGTGGAATTTGGGGATCCCACTGCAACTCCTTCCTGAAACCCTCTTAACCACTGCCTGTGATGTCGCAGGGAGGCTCCTCTGTGTCTGAATTTTCAAAGGTAGCAGTGGCCACCACTCCTTCTTTAGGGACTTTGGTGGTGTAATAATGCACGTGAGATCCCTGCTGTTGGGGAGCAAAGGTGGGCGAACTCCTCTTTTCTGAGTTTTTGTGACACCTGAGCTTGAAACAGGCTTTGAGCTGCTCCAGACTGCCAGGAGTGATGTAGCTGTAGTGTACAGAAGCAGGATTTGAGGTCAGTGGGGATTTTAAAACAGAAACTCTATCTCTAGACAAAATGTCTCTAGAATATAGGCACTTTTGAGGTTAGTAGGGGTTAACCTGGTATCTGTATGCTCACATTTTACATGTAGATGCCCTAATTTCACTTTGGGGCTCCCAAATTCTTTTCTGGATCTGACCCACAATCTCCTACATCTCCCAACACAGAAAATAATGCCTCCTTTCCTTAATTTCTTGCCTGCCTGATTCATTTAGATTGCGGGATCTTTGGGGCAGAGATTAACTCAGGATATATTGATGTATACAGTGTATAGGTCTGCAAACCATGAAGATTTTTTGTCTCCTTGGGTTTTCTAAATCCAAGTAATTCCTAAACTAATTCATACAACAGAACCATTTCTCGATCAGTGTATGCATTTGAAGGAGAAGAATGATAACAGGAGTATTTAAGGGTTCTCTGGCTATATATAAATATGGAAAGCAAACAGGGCCAGCACACCGACTGAAGCACTGGGACACAGCCATTCCTCCTGCTAAACCATCAGCACGCTCCTGGGCACGGTTTTGGCCTAGGCCAGCTAATGGTCTCTGGACAACCAGTTTGATGAACAGAATGGGACAGACGTGGTTTCCATTAGGCAGTATGGATAAAACCACCCTCTTTGGAGAGAAGGAGAAAAGTTAGCCATATGGGCATGTGGTCATACTCTACCAACTGAATCGAGATAATAGGTTCTTCCCCGTTTTATTTATGGGCGGAGCCATTTTGTGCCTTGCTCAGACCCTTCATTACAGCAACTTGAGAGAAGACACTCGGCGCCTTGCAGAATCACAAGCATAACTATTCATAGCACCATTGCCTCCTTTTGGCCTTCCGTCCATCAGGACATGTTGCCAAGAAAAATACAAAGCTGAACGACCACTCTAAAATGAATGGGAGTTGTGGATGCTTTGCACACCCTGGGATCAGAGCTGCTTTCATTCACACCACTTTCCCCTCTATTAACCTTAAACGTAAAGCTCAGGTGTACAGAGGGCACCTGGACTGCCCTGGAAGTGCCCAGCAGAAGTCTGTACGGCCAGGGGCGGGCTGCTCCTGAAAGACTTCAGGGGCTGCGGGCTCTGCCTTTCGCAGGAAGGGCTCCATATTCTGAGTATGACTCTTCCAGACTCAGTGAGGTGATTTCTTTAGCAAAGACTTTCTGTGGGCCCAGATGAGTTTGTTCAGGAGGCAGAGTTTGTAGGTACGGCCATGACAAAGGAAGTGATAAGAGGAAAGAAAAAGCAGAAAGGGCTTTTTAAGCCATATGCAGTTGGGAAGAATTTTCTAAGAATCTAGATATATAATTGGGAAGAATTTGGGAAGAATAACCACCCAAAGGCACTCCATCACATGGACCTTTCACAACTAGATAGTGATCAAGCATTCTGCAGAGAACAATCCTGCACTGGCATGAATATGCCTAGATGACCTCAGAAGCCTTTTGCTTCTTTAATTGCGATGAGTCTGTAACAATAAAAAAGACAAGAATGTTGTGCATGATAAAAGGAGCATTTGCAACTAAAAAGAGTATTTCCACATTAAGAAACTGGTTGGTTATCCAACCACAGTAAATATTTAAAACTGCACCACAGTGAGAAAGAGCAAAGAAGATAGTAACAAAGAAGAGAGGGAGAGAGAAGTGTAAGTAAGGTTTCAAAGCCAAAATTTTCCACTGCGTGTGAGCTTGCTAGTATGAAAATACAGGGATGGAATCATCATGTCTATTAACGTTACCAGGCACTAATGAACTGTTTTGCAAACTTGGTACTGAAATTCATGCCTAGTCATCAGAATGAGAGAAAATGCTTGAAATTATTTTAATTGCCTTTTAAATCCAGCGGCTTTTAGTTCAGTGAGTCTCTGATAGGCTCTATTTACTAGAACTGTTTAGAACCTTGGGCCCAAGTTCTAAACACAAGCCAGGTATTTCCATCTCTAGGAGGAAAAAAAAAAAGTATTATTGAGGGGCCCTGAAATGTACAGTGAAAGCACTTATTTTTTTTTCTTGGAAAAAAGTTTTACTGGATTTAAGTAAAATAAAAAAATTATGAATCTAAGTGTGGGCAAGATGTGTGCTGAGCGGCTCAGACAACAGCTCCCAGCACTGCAGGAAGCGCAGATTAATTCTGTAGCCTGCCCACTGATCTGCATTGCCACATGTAGTGAGTGTTACAGAGGAGGGTCCCATGCAGATTTTCTTCATATGGCTTCAGGAGTTCTTCAGTTCATTTCTATTCACTGTGCAACTGGAACTGCAAAATGAAATGCAGTTCAAGAGACAGTACTGTGCAAACCACAGGAGACCCTTCTGTTTCCCCTAAATCTAACTGTTGCATTTAGCATCTAATTTCCAAAGCTGTGGAGATACGCCTTTGACTTTTTTCAAATGCCACAGAAAGGTGATTTTTTTTCTTTCTGAATCTTTCTGAAAACTCTGCTTTTGCTCTGTGTGTGTGTCTGGTCATTTCTTTGACGTATGAAGTCCAAGTCTATGAACTCAAGCAGCTTAAGCAGCTGCTTAAAGTTAAGCGTAAGTCTATGAATATTTATGTTGAAGTATTATTTCACAGCATAATGAAAATCCCCCAAACTCAGTGGCAGGCAACTGCTTGTATTCCAGTTCTGCTGAAAATATTAGCAATTTGTGATTTGGGAGAAAAAAAAATATTTGAAAAAGCACATTTTCTTTCAGCCTTCTTTGTTAGATGAAATTATTTTCCAGCCATATCTCATATCTTTAAAGACAGACAAATTCCTAAGTTCAGGATTTTTTTTATATAATTGCAGCATAGTGAGGGAAAGCCTCAACAGTGCCTATGTCAGAGTTTGTTACTGTCCTGAGTGGAGACAGTAACGATGAACACTGCTTAGTCATACACTTCCATAATATTCCTTGTTTCTTTTCAGTTTGCTGACCACTTTGTAGAAGAACAATCACCCAGATCCCAACATTTCCTTCCTCTGCACTCACAGCTTTCCATTTCTCCTGGCTACCCTTAACTTTCTTCTTTTTTTTTTTTTTCTTAATTGCTCTTTTTGTACTACTTGAGTTGTGTAGATGCCTTTAGATCTACCTGAAGATTGCTCAGCTGCTGCCAGGCAGAAGGCATTATTTTGGCAGCTTGTGTGATATCTCCCTTTTCCCTGATTCAGTTTTCTATAAAGGGCCAATAAGGGGAATGCAGTGATCCTTAAGTGGAAGTTGTTCAACTACCATGTTTGCCAGCTTAAGCAGCCACCAGATAAACTGTGTTGTCATACTCTGATAAGATACCAAAACATTTCTATGTAACACAGCAGTTAATTAGAAAATTGTTAAATAATGCCTCTATTAGCAGCTAACAGGACAAATCCTAGTTTTCTATTTGTAACCAATGCATGCAATGCCTTTAAATAATAAGCATATGTAATTTTGATTTGGTCATGAATGCCACACAAGTGGAGAATACACTTTCCCGTAGCTATTTATCTGAAAGTGATTTTGTAACAAAGAGGTGTCTTGCCTAAGATTAAGCACAAGGTGTAAGAAAAAAGCGAGGCAGCAGAAGCCTCTGGTCCTGCCCTCCTTGTCTTTCTGTTCTTCCCAGTGAAATCTGTCGGAAAGACCGGGCAATCTGACAAAGGTCAGAAAGGTGATCATTTATCTAACATTTGGGGGAGAGTTTGTTTGTTTGCTTTTGTAACCATAACTGGCCTAAGGAATGCCCTCTCTTGCAAATATTCTGGTGTCTGGCTTGTTTATGTCCTTGAAAATTTGGGCCAAAACATTTGATTTCAATGAGAAATACTAGTTTTGTAATCCAAGATTTAGAAAAAATGAATCAGGGTTATGTCAGGCAAGGAGGCAATCACTGCAACGGTGTGGCAGAGGTGTGTTGGTCACCCATCCAAAAATCTGGGATATCAAAGTACTTCAGGAAACAATCCATGCTGAAAATAAGCTCAGTAAACACTTTCCCGATGATCAGCAGGTGAAGTAAAGGGACTGCTCGAAGCTGAACTTAAACACAATCAGAATGTCCACTAACACAACAATGTGGTAGCCGTCACGTGACAGTGACAGAAGATCATCTCTGATGGTCTCACTTCATTTGAAACAAGTCACATTCAAGGAAAAAAAAAACTCAAAGGAAATGAAAGAGAGAACAACCTCCGTTAGGTCAGTCTGACATTGTTGTCCTACTTGTGAAAAAACATTCCCAGTGAGGAATGGACTTTCTAGTCCGTAGACTAGAGGGTTCATAGTCAAAATAAACAGAGGGAAGAAACGCTGGATAATGGACAATCGTGAGCACTCTTGTCTGTTCTACAGAAAGTTTTTAATTTTCATCCACTCATTTTGTACACAAAAAGATGTACAAAAAGACTCTTGGCATTACCTTTGTGAACGCATCCAGGATATTTTACAGAATACAAACACAAATTTAGAAAGCTGTTTTATGAACTGTCTTCAAAGGATAGCATTATCCTTAGCCTGATGTGAAAGGTTTGAAGAGATTGTTCTCAAGACCACAGAATGATTGATCACAGTAAGAGGGAAAAGAGTTTAGTTAGCATCATATTTTCAAACAGTACTTTGCTTTTATCAAGAGTCCCATACTGTAAAATGTAAAAGGCACCCGGCATCGCAGGGGCTAGACTGACTTAAAAGCAGGTGCTGGCCTCTGCTAACAATATAAGTGGAAATTAGACTGGGGGAGTATGTGTGAAAGGGACAAACACTCCATCCCTTAATACTGTAGCCTGGAAGAAAAGAAGTCATTGACATTCCAGAGGAGGCCGAGTTAATCAGTAACACACCTGATTAGTGTCTCACAACTTCGCTCCACAACAAAGCTCTTTTCTCCCACCTCACGTCCCTCAGACTGTGGGGTGGGATGGAGAGGTGCTGCCTCTTGGCCCTAAGCATTGCTCTGCGGTGCAGGGGACAATCCGTGCAAAAATGCGGACGGCAAAAAATGAAGTTCTGGGACTGAGATTTAATGCAGAAATTGCTGATCGCGGTGCGGCAGCTATTTGTGTCCACACGGATACATCTCATTATCAGAGATTAAGGGTCATTGAAATCACCTTCTTTTTATGCAAATTAAATGTTGCCTCGGGCTCCTTTGCACATTATGAGTGTGTTTGGCAAAGTTCAAATAGTTGCTGGTGTGTGTGACCCGAGTCTAGGGCATTTTCAAACACCTCAGCAAGTCAGTCAAGTCAGAAGACTTCCTTGGGAGTCAAGAAAATGGCAATTTACGCTTCTCCCTGGAAAAGGTTCTAATTGTCATTTTCCCCCACACGTAGTTTCTACTCTACCACCCCCTACCTCACAAGCTCTCACCGAAATCTGCATGAAAGTGGTAACAAAACTATTGAAATACATTGTGACTTCAGATTGCTCAGCGGGAACAACCCATAGATCTGAAAGGAATTTCCTCTTTCCTGAGGGCTCCTGGAGCTTATATACCTCTGCGAGAAGAGGAATGAAAACTGTTCTCTCCCACATCCCAAGTGACGGTGAAGGTTTTATTTGTGCACAAAGAGGGCTGCTTCGAAGTAACAAATACATGAAGCAATTCTGAAATTCCCTCAGAGTACCAACTTTCCCTGAAAAGAGGTGAAAATGGAACTGCAATTTCAGCGCTCGCTTCTAGTTTGCATAAGAGAAGAGCGGCAACACGCTTGCAGAGCCAAAGATGACAGACCTTCAGTTTGAGCTACTTTTGGCCGACTCTGTAACCTTTTTGCCTTTCCCAGGTACTCCCCAGCACCTTGTAGCTATTAGGCTAGCAAAGCAAAAAAAGAGTTTAAAGGACAACAATTTAATCCTTTCCAGCGCATGTATCTGTCTCATTAAAGCATTCTCCCGGAGCGGTGTAATGATACATCAAATGGAATCCATTTCAAGGTAAACTGAGTGCTGCTGATGGCTAACACACTGCTCCCGAGGCCTGGCTTAGGCCCCAGCCCTAGTGCAGCCTAGCACTGAAGTAGATTAAATATCAACTCGGGTCACGTTCTCATGGCCCAGGCACAAGTGCCAACATTCTTCCAATTATTCAAGGCCAAAGAAAGAGCAACCTGCCTGACAGAGCTGTGACACAGCTTGATTAGATTTAGCTTAGAAGCCTGCCGAAAAGGATACTCTGTGGTATTTAACTCAGATGGAGAAAGGAATGGCATCCCTGTTTAAACGAACCGGGGGGGGGGGGGGAAGAGGAAAAAAAAAAAAGGGGCAGAATACATTTCTGTAATGAAGGAGAGCATGTTTTAAATTTAAAATGATCGTTTCTCTGTAATGCAGCCAGCGTGTTCCACATGTGTAAACCGGCTTAATTATAAAAGGTGCTTCAGACGCCCTTTACTTAAATAATAGCATTTTTCCATCTGTGCAGAATCTTTCAGACCAAATAATTTTATCTTCCAGTTAGATTAACTCACCTTGAGTAAAAAGGGCAGAAGGCAGCAAACAGGACAGAAAAGCGTGGACAGAAACTGGGGCTGTGTAAACACTGACATGTCAAACAGAAATTGGAAGAGGAATTTGGGTAGGACAACACACGACTCCAAAGCGATTTGGCTGTGACTTTAAAGTCCAGGGAAAAAGGCAACGCGTGTTCTGTGACTCAGCCCTGAGTTTCGCATCTAATCTGACTGACAGCAATTCCAGGAGCGTAGTAAGTCGACCCTGGTACTGCGCTGCTGATTTCGCACTGAGCGGCAGCCAGAAGAATGCTGCTGCTCCGTCTCCTGACATTCCTCGGAGGCCTGCTGCCCAAGCATTAGGCAAAGCTCAAAAGATTCTTTATTAGGGCAAATTGACACATTTTTCCCTTGAAAATTAACCTTCTGATTTTATAAAAGAGGCGGAGGAAAAATGAACATCAAAATCACACATGCCAACTTTTATTTCAAATGAAAAAATGCCTTTGGTTTATCACTGAGACGGTATATTTGCCCGCCACGCTCCCCCTCTGCCTGTTGAGGAGATTTTGGGAAACATTTTTCACCCTGGTTATTTTGTGAGGTATTACTGGTTTGCAGTACAGGATTACTATGTTAATTTGTGAGGTTTGTGCAGGGTATGACTCTTTGTAGGTGC
Organism: Charadrius vociferus; assembly: GCF_000708025.1. Lineage (NCBI taxonomy): Eukaryota > Metazoa > Chordata > Aves > Charadriiformes > Charadriidae > Charadrius > Charadrius vociferus. The sequence continues at coordinate 1,856,026 of NW_009648636.1, forward strand.
CTATGGCTGTTGAGAAGAAGCAGAGCATGGACAATTCAATGAAAATATCAAGGGACTGCTCGTAATCACTCGCACAGATTCTTTGCAGAGGTACTGGCTGAGAAGGCAATAACCCAGTAGACTACACCAAGTTTTACACAACTTCAGGATTTAGAACTCTCTACCCACCTGATTTGCACCATTAGCTATATTGGTATAGTTTGCTTATCCCGTACAGAAAGGGAATAGATTAAATATATTCCTGGAAGACTGTAATTTAGTAGCAATCACACAAATATCAATATCATTACTGTGGTTAAAGAAAAAAGGAAACTCCTATTGGGTTCCAAAATTATTACACTAAGGTATAAACTACATGAAGACCAGATTGAAGAGGAAATATAGTAATTTGCATATATATTGACCGAACCCCCAGTTTCTAAACTCGGACACCTACATTAGACAATGCTGCGGAATCAATTAAATGCTGGCATGAGAAAAGTGTCTGTGTAAAAAGAAATTAATGACATTTTTAGTCAAATACATTTTAAATCAGATATGAATCTTCATAGCCAAAAGGATTAAGCTTTTATGTTGAATATACTTGCAAACATTGATTTTATGTCAAAAATTTAAATTATTTATCTCAGTTTTTCAAGACAAAACACTTCAGATTTTCATTTTGTAGGAAGGTTTCACTTGGTTCTTCAGTTATATTTAATTTTACAAAAGGCAAATGAAATCTCCCAAATGAGATGTCTCATTCTGTCTAAAATGCATTTCCCCTCCTGTTTCTTGCTTGTAAGCTGGTTTCACTCCCTGCCTCCTCCCAATTCCTTCCTCTCCTTCTTTCTCTGCTTTTGGTTCTTACAGAAAAAGTATTTGCACAGGTGTAGCCATAAAGCATATATAATTAGATTTTACTAGCATTATCCTGGCACAAAAATTCTATTAAAAGTAACTTTTTAGTTATTAGGTTATTCTAAACAGGTATTTAACCACCAGCAGAGGGGCAGAAATCGTACCAGATCCCTGTGTAATAAATGTCAATGTACTCTCTTCCTAAGTTCCTAAAGAGTTTTATCTGCTAGGGTACATAGTTTATCACCTTTCTAACAACCCTATCCTCACGTCAGCTTACGAAGTGGGCTGTTTGATGGTGCATTGGACTAGATTGTTCTATGCCTAAAGCTCCTATGTGCTTTCTGAAAATATTCTGGGTTTGTTTTGCTTATTACTTGCTCTCTTGTTTGTCATCACTGTATTCTGCCTCCCTGCCCCAGTTTTACCTGGCTCAGTTGGCTTTCATCATTCATTTCATTTTGCGCTGAAATCTAATAAAGGTTTTTCTTTTGACATAACATGATCGAGACAGTTCAAAATAGATGGCCTTGGCCCTGGAATCAGAGCCCCTGCAAATAGTCCGTTTAAAACCAGAGCCTAGAGGGACCTTTTCTCTTTTTTTTGTCTGGAAATGGGAAAAGAAAGTTCATTCTCAGCATTCAGTATCAGTCACTTCATTTTGAGAGGGTTACTGTGACCCACATAGTTTTTAATCTCCTCTTTGCCTTTTCAGGCTTTTAAGGAGAAGCTAATTTTGGCCTTCTGACTAGAGGATTTTTTTGAGGTGAGAGCCATGCGGAATGTGACACTAACTAAGCGTCCACTTGGGAGAAGTAAACACCTTGCACCTCAAGTGCAGCTCTTTGTGCTGTCTGCCACAGAAAGCAGATGGGCACCGATTTGTAAAACGGAGGTTTGTTTTCATGGCGGAGGGTCTCTCTGCCCCACGAAGCTGCCTGTGAAGGGAGCAGCCCCACTGATACAATCCATTTGCTCAACTTCATTCAAGCAGAAGAGCCCATGAGTCTTGACATTCTGCCCCTGGCAAAATAAAATCCCCTCCCTGCCCTTGCCTTGTCCCAAGGCCACTGGACTAATTTTACACAAAAGAAATGTTTCTAAAATGAATGGGTCAAAGAAAGAGCATCCTATTGCTTCGATCTCCTAGTACAGCTAGCACGTGGCACCCTGGAGGAAATAAATCCAAATAGAACTTCATGTCGCACTATGAAGTTGCAATAATTACCAATTGCCTTAAAAATATCAATTCATCTCCACAATCAAAGTTTTATCTTTTAATGTAAAAATGAAAGCTCAGTCCTACAACTGCTACAAACACACACGATCCATTTTGACCAAATGGGACCATTCATTTGAAAATGGGTTGCATAATCAAGGCTTTCATTTTCCTTGTGGTATCATAATACGTATTTCAACTTGTGAAACAAACTGGCAAAACCACAACAAAATCGTGGGCATCCTGGGTGTAGTATCAGGTCTACAATCAATCAGATACTGTGTGTAGTCCTGAAATAACAGTGCTGTTATTTCATGTCCACTCCTGCTCCTGGCAATGTTAGTTTTATAAACAATTATTTTAGATAGATTGATTTTAATTTACTGTCGTAGCACTTAGACTGCTAAGGTATAGGGCAGTGTAATAATTCTGTCCTTAGATATGGAAGTAAGTTCTGTAACGTTTTCATTATGCAATGATCACACAGATCGCAAAGTCCATTAGAGGTCATTATGGACCAGGCAGTTCCCAATTCTGAGTATTACTTATTCTATCAAATACAGATGTGGTTTGTAAAGTGCCTATGTGATTTAGAAGCCTGAAGCTCACTGCCTTGCAGTTAAACTTTTGTTTCCAAATGATTTAGGCATTTTGAAGATTTCCTCTTGTTAACAGAAGACATGACAGGAGGCAAAACCTGGCAGAGATGGAGACACTGACTTTCCACTGGCGTAAGCTACTGCTCACTTCAGTGTAGCCACACTGTTTTACCCATAACTATATTTGTATAACAATCAGCTGAGCAGCTACACAAAATAACCAAAGCCATTTAAACAGTCTGAAGATGGCAAAGAAGAGTTTTGCTTTCAGTTTTGAAAATCTGGATTCACTTGGACAGCACAGAGGTGTAACAGTTTCAAAAGCATCCGGGTCTGACAGAAGTCTTGGGAGTCTTATCTAGCACCTAAACCCTCAAGTTTCTTGCTGGTCTCTGACGGGCTACCCAAATCCCATAGGAAAGACAAGGTACTCAAGAGGGAATTGGTTACGATGGACATAGACCTACATCTCATTGATGTCCGGTGTACTCAGGCTTCAGAGAATTTATTCATATTCTTCAGAGGGAGGAAAAATCAGATCTGAAGTTCTGGATTGGGTGCAATTTTAGCAGAAACCTTCATTTCTAATTTTAAATCCCAACTTTCCCAAACGTCATGATTACAGACTATTACTGGTTTGGACCCTTTCCTAGTTCTGGTAATTTATTGAGGTGCCTAGGGAAACGAGAATCAGCAAAAAGGAAGATTAGACAAGGCAACTGACACACCTACTGGCAAGTAGTTGAAATGTTTGTAAAATAATAACAGAAATGTTAGAAATCAAAACCGCCCGAAGCAGAAGCTCCGCTAATAGAAACTGTAATAGCTCCAGTGGTATGAGTTGTGACCAGTTTGGGATCCAGCCTCCTAGCTCCCATTTGACCCCAAACTGGTCATTACACTAGAGAAACAGACACAACTAAGCCCGGAGCTTTCTGTATACCCACTGCGTGTCCACTTCATTCCCATCTATTAGAAGCCCAAAACGAGTCTCTTCAAGCTGGCTTTAAACTGAAAAAACCACCACTTTGGGGGATAAAATCCAGCAGAAGGAAGAATACTGAGCTATTGAAACCCGAGGGGTGGAAGCTCGCCAACACGAATGCAGTATAGGGCCAGTCTTAGGAAAGATACTGTGGCATGGTTTGTTTCTGGGAAGGGGCAGTGGTCATTGTGTCAGCCGATGACAGTCCTTTGAATTCTGACATTTGCCACAATACAGAAGAAAATGGAATGGAATGGTTACAATAGAGAAAACGTTTAAAAAAAACCTCAGACCAAGAAGACGACTGGTTTAATAGCTTCACCGCAGATATGCGGGCAAATGGCTTGAGGAGCATATATGCTCCACTGCTGTGTTTCTTCTGCTTACAATTACTGGGAGCTGTCCCAGTGATCACAGGCTGGATTTTAGGATTTTAATTTTAGAAAATCTGTGCCATAAAATTCACAGGGAGATGGCTGCGATGGAGCTGAAAGCAACACAGCTAATTTAACACTATTTGCTTCAGAGCCACACCACGGTTCCAAAATCAAAGATATTTAGGTCTTAAAAAAAGCATGTGCATGAGTGGTGTCTTGAAGTAGGCTAACTTAAATTACTGCAAAAGTGCTTTCTTCATCTCCAGTTCTTATCTAATTATACACAGAATTAAAGTAATGGTACAAATTAGTCTTTAAAAGAGTAAACTAAATTATCTTTACAATGACAGGAAAGTGGTATATAAATAATAATAAACAAATAAGGTCCAGATCACGAGGATCTTACCTTTCTGATGAAAATTCATAATCAGAACTCTAAAGTCAATGCAACTACAGCTGCTCGCAGCCACTCTCCAAGGAAAAAGGAGTTGGCAGTCTGGCCTGAAACTATCCTAGTGACAGAAGTAGTGATGTATAAACATAGGCCACACTGTCATACCCTTGCTTATCTTTTGGTAATGCTTTAACCTGTGAGAATCCTAATAATTTCAGTGCTACAGGATGAAGTACCACTGAATAAGGGGATCCAAATCTCATCCAGTGCTGAGAATTCTGTGAAAAAGTGGATTTTTTGACAGAAATGTCCCCACTCATGCACTCTCCTCTCATTTTCCAACTAACTGTGTGCTGTGGTTCAGGGAAGCATATCCAGGAAAGATTCTGTGCTGTGCTTAAGAACTGAGGCCAAGTGGAGTTGGCACGTGAGGTAGGGCTCTCCTCCATCAGGACCTTGTCCACATTTCTGTTTCTCAGTGCAGGATTTTAGGTTGTGGAGTGTCACAGGAGTAGCTCCATGGCACCCACACTGCCTTCACTGTCCTACATGGTTTCAAAAGCACACTCCTTTGGAAACTTCAGGTCTCCCTATCAGAAACACGATGCTTAGGATGTGATCCCGCACACCTGGGTGACAAAGTAGGTTCTCCCACCCATAACGCTTCAGTGGCCTTCAGCTATATCAGTTCCTCACTGAATTTATGTCCTTACTGAAGACCCTGTTGTGAGCAATATCACTGAAACAGTCTGCGTTAAGAATATTCCTTTCCTCTATTCTTCCAGGTTCTTTTTACTGTTGATCAAGTCACACTGTTGTATCAAGAAACACATCAGGCCAACGTGGCCCAGCATTGCCACCTGAAAGAAGCCCTTCTGCTCTTCCTCACCTGCTCGTTCCTACTCCTGAGCAGCATTTCTTCATGCTGGCACGAGCAAGTGCACAGCTTCAAGGTGCAACATATTAAGAAACTGATCTGGCTGAAAACGAACCTGGCAGGGAAAAAAAAAGTCAAAATTTGTCCATTTTCAGCCAAATTGTTTCTCCAAGTTGGTTCACTGTGTAGCAAATGAACCAGTCGTGCTCTGTCAGCATCAGAGACAAAGTGCTACAGGTTGGGAGCAGCAGAGCTGGCCCAGGGGACAGGAAAGGACGGCTCCTTCAGCGGCAGCTGCCCCGGCACGTGCTTGTGTTCGCTGAACTGTGGCCTCTGTGATCCAGCCTACAACGTGTCCCCACAAATACTAGTGCTAGCGCAGCTGAGGGGAGGGAAGAGTGCTCTGGAGTCAGGGCTAGAGCTTCTTTACATGGCTCCACAATCATGAGTAAGCCTTGTGGAACAGCTTTCAAAATGGTACCAGATATTTCCAGAGAAATGATATTTTTTTGATGAGAAGAAAATCAAAATTCTTATTGTTAGTTGGTTGTAGTAATGAAAACTTTCTCTTTCTGCACAGTTACCAGCTATCCCCTCAGTGCATTGCCCATGTTCCACGGACCGAGGTTCCCCAGTACACAACACAGGAAATCTCTGCCGCTGATGATGACAGAAGAAGAGTATAAATCAGATGAGGAAACTCTGCCAACCTAAACCAGCTTTGTAGTTTTCAGATGCAACATTCTTTGGCATAAATTGTGTTTACCCACACTTCTCTTCTTAAAAAACAGCTGCCATCTTCTCCAGAGTTGCTTGCATTTCTCCGTAGCTGGTATAGCGTCAAAGTTCCCTTCCAGTCTTTACAGTTTGTTTTCTTTCCCTTTGAAATCTCTCACTAACCATCTCTCGTACCCGCACTCCAACATTTCAGTGTATTCACCGCCTGGCTTTTTTGTACATATTTCAGAGCCGCTAAGCAGCAGTGGAATTCCCTAGGAGGGGATTGATCTGGAGAAATGCCGAGAGTCATAGCAATATAATAAAAATAACAACAAAACCCAACAGGGTATTATAGATGTTCGACACTATTCAGAATCAGATACTTAGCGTATGAATTGTGGCAAGTTTTGCAGCCGCCTGCGCAGTCTAAAGCAACCCTGCAAAAACGGTATGTAATGCAATAAAACGGTTATTCTTATTAGCTGATGTAACAGCGTAGGGAACTCTGCCAAGAACTATGGACCTTACATGTGGTCCTTTGATAAATATCTCTGTGTGTGCTTGGTATTAACAAAAGCATTACCATCTGTTTACCTTGCACTAATACACATCACATTTTTGCACAAATCCGAGCTTGTGTTGCATAAGCCTAAGCTAGGCACTGTATCCATCAGAATGGGTGACAAAGGTTTAAATCAAGCAGGCCGTGTTTCAGCACGTTATTCATAAAACTAGGTCATGGGATAAATGTACTGTTGGAACACAGCTTTATACTAATTTTCCCAGTAAGATGCATCATAAATATTAACTGTCCTGAACACATATACACAGGCTCATGGCCTTGGCTCCAGGCCCTTCACATGGAAGCTGGAGAATGAGCTCTGACTTAAGGTAGTGAGAATGCGAGGAACTCTGAATTATCATCAATAATAGATTCTTTGCTGCCTCAAGCTTTTTCAGCCAAACGGTAACGCAGCACTGCACATGGGAGCCCAGCGCCGTGGAGCCCGGTCCTGCAACACCTCGCTGATAGGAACAGCGTTTCACAAGGCTACGTGGGCCCCAGGATTGTTCGCCTTAATGTGCTGCCCCTTCAGCAGCTATGATCGGAGCGCTCTTTTCAAGCAAGCTTTAAAAAATATACAAACTTGTGCCTCTTTACTATCTTCAGTGCAGCTCTACTAATAATGTGGGCTCAGGAACATGCAGCCCCCCCTCCTCCCCCAAACGCTCACACACACACACACACTCTCTCTCCATTGTACTATTATCTCCCAACACGGTTTTCAACTCACTTGGGATATCTGAAGCAGGTACGTCTGCACGCAGTACGTCTCATACGCTGCGGGAACTTCCAGAAACAATAGTGTAGCAATATCTAATTATTTACAGCGGCAGCGCAAAGAAGGAGATCAAGATTATTTGCGATCATGGGTACGCATCCTTCTTTCCATTCTCATGGTATTTCCTGCCCGAGTGAAAGGAGGAAGAACCAGAAATCCACTGAGAATGTCTGTCTCTAAATTTTTTTCAGTCTCAAGTATGGCCAATAATAACAGTATTCAGAGTGCTTTTCCCCGATAATTTTCAATGTGCCTCACAAAGAGGGATAAGAATAATGATCCTTATTTTATAGACTATAACACGACCAACAAAAGAGCCAAGAATGGAACCCAGATAGCTTGCCCTTTCCTCTGGGCTTTGCTATTGTTTAAGGATTAGGACCCACATTCAGGATAACACCTCAACCACATGCCTGACTTCAAGCATTTGCTTAAGTCGCATTGATTTAAGCACATGCTTAAAATTAGGCATATTCTTAAATATGTTCCCGAACCGGGGCTTAAATAACCATCCAGTCTTCTGGGTGCATATGCAGATAAGACCAGATTTTATTTAAACTCAGGAAGAGGAGGAAGAACAGACTGGGTGCAGCTGTTTTGCCCTTAAGTCATCCTGGTAGAGGTTCCCATATTGCAATTAAAAACTATATAGCATTCTTAGTTATTGCCAACAAAGTAAGCAGAGTTAATGGAATCTCACCAGAAGGAAACAACGATGATGCCAAATGTCACCCAAATTGACTGAACTTTCAAAATCACATGCATTTCCCAATGTTGCTTTCCCAGATTTCCCTGTGAGAATTACGAAACCTTGCAGCTGAAACTAGAGCGGTAGCAAAAGAAATCTCAGCACACGGCCAATTCCCACCTGCTAATGCTTCTGTGCATCAGAGAAACCTCTTGCTTACTCGAACAACTGATCGCCATTATCCCCACAGTAACAATGTTTACCTACTCCTAAGTATACTAACAAACTCTTTATGTTTACCCACACTTAATAATGCTCCTCTTCTTTGCCCAATTTTGCTCTAAACTTTTCTTAGTTTTTATTGATCTAACAGCCAGACATTTCTACATCTACCTCGATGAAGTACTTACAGAGGACCGTTATTGAGAATGGGTGAAACTCATGAAATTTGATTTCTGAATTTGAAACTTTCAAACTATTTCACAAAGGAAAATCTCTCCCCCATGTATTGCCCTGGAATTTTTAGTCTGGGGCACTCCAGTTTTAGACAGTGATGACTCCAACCAAGCCAATGATTTATACGCTGCTCAGCTGGAAGGAAAAGAATGCTTTGCAACAAACACATTTCAAATGTGCACCAAAGCCTTTGTTGAGTGACATATTCCAAAATTCCCATTTGGATTACAGAGTGAAACTCGGGGCAAGGTAATTTGCTATCTCACCCACTTCCATGCCGTTAGTCCCCATATTCTGTTTGTTTCCATTCTGCCATGGAAAAAGAAAGGAATTTAAGGATCTTTTTTCTCAGTTTACCAGAACAAATCTACTGGAGTCCAAATTTAATACATCCCAAAAGAGACAAAGTTAGGGCCAAATTAATGAAATATGGTCCTCTGAGTAAGCTGATGATATCTGATGGCATTGTGCAGATACTGTATATAATATACATCTATAAAAGGTATGATATGTAATATAACTATTAATATATAGTCAGAAATATTAGTAATAAACAAACGTAAGAAAACAGTCAAACCTAAATTAGACCAAGACATCATCACACTGGCACCATGCAAGCAAAGATTAGGAGACCCTCCATCCCCAGGAAGCTTCTCAGCGTCCCCCACCAATTCCGTCACATTTTCTGACTTTTGTGTGAGGTTATTCTTTTAGATTGTGCTTTCTCCAGGCTCTTTATATTGCACATACTGTGCTCTCTAAAGATCACCACTGAGGTTCAAACACTCTGGCAGTATGTTACTGGAGAAGAAGAAAATTTGCAACAGTGAGACCAAGCCAAATATTTTTTGGAAAGTTCACTTGTCTCTTAACTGACCACAAAAGTAATCAAGGGTTAAATCTTCTGTCTCGTGCAGGAGAGCTACAAATGGTGTAAAGGGTGAGAAATTTAATTCATCAGCCACAGAACAAGTAGTAAGTTAGTGTGCTGCGTTAAAAAAAAGATTAAGTATTTCAAACCTGATTCTTTTGCTTGGTGAAAACATCCCTTTTAGCTAATACGTATGACTGATTATCATGACAAATTTTACAAATATTGCCAGGGAGAATACAGAAAATATCTGTCTCAAAAGCATCTCTGTTGCAATAATACAATCAACAAGTGCGATGTAGTGTGACCATTTTATAATAACGTCTGTGATGTTTTGGCCCCTTAACATGAAGCTGTTCCTTTTTTTCACTCTCGTTTGTGTATAGACACACACAGCGTGAAGTGAGATATAATGAAAGACCATATATAGGGTGCCTAAATGGGTACCGAGTCATTTCCTTTTACTATTAGGTGGGAAAAATTCTAGTTATCAAGACCTTTTTGCAGAGACTTCAGATCAGGCAGTACATACGCCTGCGCCTCTTTTTAAGCTCTTGAATAGTGCAGCTGAAACCAAAGGAAATATTTAGGATTTGGAAGTCTGATGCACGTTTAAGACTTTTGCTGCCTTTGCAAAGATGAGCTATCGAAAAATGTTTTGTCAATAGTAAACTCAGAACAGGATAGTCCTACTGAGTAAGTAAGTGGGCAGGAATATATTCGCACACGGTGAGAAATGACAGAAAGTTTTTAGCCATATCCCCAGCTTGAGAAATTCCAATCCCTGTAACAGAGCCATGCTGATTTCTACCAATTAAAGAGCTGGCCCTTTATTTTCTTTTTGATATATTTTCCCCTAACACATATACAATACTTTCCCAAAGGTAAAAGCAGCTTCAAAGCATTTTTAGAGGAACATTAAAGAAAAGGAAGTTGTAACAGTGACTGCCATTATTTTATCTTGGACTTTACTGCAATTAAAAAGAATATAAAATGCTGTTGCTACCCTGGACACATACTTTTACATTTTTAGCCTTGGAAAAACACAGACTCTGACTCCTTGTGTCAGAGTAAGGGCCTCCGCACATTGTCCCTGCATTACGCTTTTTGATCCTGTTAAAAAATGTTACCCTGTGCAGCTCCATGCATCAAAGGAACGCTTGTACACACTGGGATCTGTTTCAGCCCTTAGGCAATGAGACCAAAAGACCCTTCTCATAAATTCTAATTCAAAAGTTTTTAGTTATCAAGAGGAAGTTTCCAATTGCTCTCTCACATGTGGGAAAATATGTAAGCTACTGAGAGGACCTTTTGTCTGCGACTTTAATGGGGGCAATTTGCAAGGGGGAGTGCAAAGGTTCTAATATGCAGTGTGCACAGACAGTAAGCAGGCACATACTTGGTATTTAATGAAGTTCCATGAATCATTAGCCATACAATAACCATAGGGTTCTATAAATCACCTGCAAAGATTTTTAGGCCAATAAGTTGAGCAGCACAGTGGCAGAGCGGAGCACCTCAAGGAGACCGGGAAGCAGGAGGAGGAAGGAAAAGAAAAAGATAAAAGGGGGGCACACAGTGTATTATCTCTTAGCTGGCCTGCCAATCCAAAATTAAATCCTGTTGTTTTAACTTGTTGGCTTTACAGGAAAACAAGGCAATAAAATGAAACTTGTCCTAATAAAAACCACTAGGATTTGCAAGAGGAAAATGTAGTTGGAAGATCACATGTATTTTAGACATCCGAACTGGAAAATATGTGTGAGGGAACATTCAATTTTCTTTTCTTTCTTTCTTTTTTTTTTTTTTTTTCTTTTTCTTTGTTAATTCACCCTGCTGATGAAACAGCCCTTCTGGAATTCCTTTCCTTTAAAAACATCAAACCATATCTGTACAGCTAAACAAAAGCTTGATTCTTTCCAATTAGCAAAAATGTAAATGTTATTTGCAAAACAGACTCTCATGAGTGGTTTTCTTATGCTTGCAGTACATTCTAGTAACATACAGCTCTGTACCTAACCTGAAAAGACTGATTTTTTTGCCGTAATTATGCAGGAAACAAACTTCCCACTGTGTTTTAAAAGGCAGAATGGCCACGATCTTCTGCTGAAGCCAAGATCCATTCTAGCCGGCCGGGAGAGATTCAGAGAGCGGATTCTCTTGGTTGCTGAAGTCTCTACTGAAACACGCTAAAGCAGAGCAGTGGCATCTCACTCCTCTCATATTCACATATATTCTGAGGGGCCACACAGTAAGAAGTCCCCCAAGCTCATTTATTATTCTTTCTTTATATTTGTAGTCTTGGAAAGACATGGAAAGAGATGGCACTAGCACTGGCAACATCATCTATTAAGACAAGCAAAAAAAAAAATCAAATCGTATTTGGGATTGGTACCGTGTCTTACTCACTTAAGAAATCTTTAAAATTGGGAGCCAAAACTACCCAATTCACGCCCAGTGGAAGGACATTAGGAGCGATACTTTAACACGTTGTTTTCAGGTGCCCTTCAGTGAAAGTTGGAGCGTAAGCCAGTCAGACCCTACGCCTAACCACAACACAGGCCCCCCTCCGCTAACAGCATAACTTAAACCCAAGAGACAACGCTGCCCCTTTAGCTCAACTCCCACATTTGTCTGCATTTTCCCTTTCACTCCTATTTGGGGACTGGTTATAAAATGCAAACGGCAGCAATCAGTTCCCAAGGTGGCATCCTGCCTGACTTGCCCGCAGCGTGCTGGTGGGTGAGATAAAAGGAGGCGGCAGCGCACTGTTAATGCATTTACCTTTAAATACCACCACTGCAAGCTAGTATATTCAATAGTTTCCAGCTAGACCCTCACGATCATTTGTCCACATCACAATAAAACCACCACACAGCATGCTTGCCTGTCTCTGCCCAAGAGAGGCCCCAGTACTAAAACAGCAGGGAGGTTGCAGGTAAAGAATCCAAATAAATTAGCAGAGCAGTATGTCTAGAGCGCTTGCCTGCCTGCGCTGTGCCAGGATCTAGACTTCGGGTGAGTTTTCTGTCCAACCCATCACGTCAGGTACCGGGGTAGGGGTAAAGAGGGGAAAGATTGGAACTTGAAAAGGAAACCGAGTGTCAGAAAGCTAAAAGACAGATACCGCCATAACCATCGCAAGACATACTACAAGACATAAAAGAGCTTTTTATCGTGACTATTCTCCATCCTGAAAGTGATACGGCTAGCAATAAAACAACAAACCCACCAGTGGGATTCCTAAGCTGAGAGCAGTGTAGGAAGCTCAGTTTGAAAGAATAATCACTGAATTTTAATTCACACAAGATATTCCAAGTTATAATTTAAAAGCAGCATAACAATCCCCTCAAACACTTTTTATGATACAGCAGCAAAGACCGGATTGCTAAGCAACTCCAAATTTTTACAAATTTGATACAATTTTAAATAGCTATAGTTCATCAACACAATTGCTACATTTCCATTTTTTAAGTTTATTTGCTGAAAATGATGCCCATTGAGTAAAAAAGCTCTCTTCTTGGGCAGCTTTTAAAGTTGATATTCAAAGCTGAACTTTAACCTCAGGGAAATAACTGTTTCATTGACTCTGGGGCAGTGGGGAGGGAAGGAAGGACTAAAAGGAGGAGGAATATTTGAGAGGAATAACAGCACACAAACTCAAACTTCAATATTTTCACATGAATTTAGACGGAAAAGATCCAGCAGTTTTACCCAGTCCTAGTCCTGCCCGTAATTTAATCAGTCTTGTCTTGTGATAATCCCTTCTCCTTTCACTGAAAGAAGAGGCACTTAATCACTTAGTGCAGATAGATTGCTAGGAGGTTTAATTAAAACAACTTATTTTAAGTGATCTTAAACAAGAGGTAAATGTATTTATTGTTCTAACATTTGGAGTGGTATAGGACGGAGCGGAGGAATAACAACCTCTCTTGGTACTTGGTATCGGATTGCTTCTTTTATGAGCCATACGGTAGTGATTAGGAAGCTTAGTACCTAAAAGTTTGCATACAGCACTAAAGTACATTGGTAGGATTTTTTTTCCATGTTTCTAAGATTCTGCTTCCCAACATCAATGCAGAAGACAGCAGTAGGTTGCATGTGATAATGTTTACAACCAAAGTCATTAGTAGTGCAATGTCACCTCTTTGCACGGAGCTTCCTCTTCCTGCACGTGTAGGGGAAGGTGTGTGCACGTGTGTGTGTGGGCAAGCTGCTGCGTGTGCGCCCATCGATGCCTTTCTAGACTGAGGGCCTGGAATAATACCCACACATCCAAACACCTCCTGTTGCCAAAGGAATTCTGATCCATCTCCAAATGTTGCAATCGATCTGGATTTGAATTTCAATAACAAGCCAGGCTAAACGTCTGGATCAGAACCCCCTCTCTGTCCCACATTTGCAAACATTTGCATTCAGATCTGGACCCAAACTTGTTAACCCTGCCCAATCTTGATTTCAGCCTTTGGCATTTCTTGCACTGAATTATGCAAACACAGGCACAAAAGCAACCTGGATTTTCAGTTGTTGTTTAAGAGTTCATTCACAAATGAGTATGGAATAGAACGGGTCATTTTTCTGTTAAACCACAGAAAAGCAGAACTGACAAGTCAAACTAGCAGCAACGTCAAGAGATACGAAGAAATAAGATGATCCCTATTATACTCAAAGTTTCTTATATATAAGAGGATTTTTTTTTTCCAGATGAGATTTCCAGGCTAAGAAACCATGCTTACCGAAGTCCACTTATTGCAAGTATTTCAGTACTATGCCTTGGATGTTTAAGGGATTTATTTGTGTTGGGGAATGAATGGAGGAATATATACAACGCTCTCCTTGGGAGAACTTCAGCTGAGATGGTTGGATGAAATCTAGGCCTTGAAAAATTCCCACTGGTTTCACTGGGACTAGGATTTCACCTCGTTCACTCATCTGGACGCTTCAGTTATTGGCAGTTCTGCTGTGATAATCCTTGCAGATGGATGCAGGGACTCCGGTTTGTAGCATTTAATAATGCAGCAACACAGTGGCTGAAACTAGATTCAGTGTTTGAGTCAGTTAAGCCTTAATTTAAACTCTTAAACACTGTGTATTTTGAGTGTGGGCCAAGTCTTGTTCCTGCCGAAATTATATGACAGAAGCCGTGCTAAGATGTCAGCTCCGGCTAAGCACTAGAATGCAGTGTAGCGTGAAGAAAGCCCAGACTTGTACTAGTCCTTGGCCCGTGCTCAGCCGCACACCTACCTGGGGACATCAGTCCTCATGGCAGTATCCTGTGGTCAGCACTGGGCAAACGAGTCAGGAATGGGGCTGTGATGCCACGTGGGGCAGGGTCAGTAGGACACGTGAGGCCATGCTGATCCCACTGCCAGGGTGTCTGCAGGGGCTTGAGTAAGACGCCTGTGTCCAGCCCTGCTCCACCAAGATGTCTGTCTCCAGGCCTTTCCCTAACAAACTACCTTTTCTTTCGATGCTCCATCACAGCTACGTGTGGGATCCGCAAGCCGGCAGCACGCCGACCACCGCACTCACAAACGGTTGCAGAGGGAAACGCAGCCCACCCTTTCACCAGCAGCAGGAGCCTACGGCACGTACCTCTGCCCAGGTGGCAATCTGATGCCATCCCAAGGAGACCTGAGTGGGGACACCGACTTTAAACAATTTCCTGAACAGTTACTGCCATTTTTTGCATTATTCCAAGATAAAAGAGGCACTTCAGACCTGGGAAGTTAAAGGTTTGTATTAAAAATCGACTGTCTGCCTTGAAAATTATGGAGCTTGACAGATGGAGGATGAAAGGCTGCAACAGAAGAAAAACATAGGCCACCACCCTTGACACCGCTGACCACCCCGTTGCTGACAGCTTCTTCCCACAGCCTTGCTCTCCAAAGCACTTCCCACTTTAAGGAAATGTATCAGAACACAGGAGTTTATCTGCCCTGACCTCTACCCCCAAACTGAACCCTCTTTCATGTTAATTCTCTGCACAAAACCCACCGCATGTAAGGTCCCTGCAGTGCTTTGGCTTATTTGGTTCTCATTATTTGTTGTTGGTGGTGGTTGTTGCTGTTATCTTATAGCAGATGAAGCACCGACCGAGAAATTCTTGAAGCACATTACATATGATGATTGGTTTGCTGCTTTCGATGGGTTTAAGGTGGAGAGGAAGCCACAGGCTGTTACTAGAGAAGCTTTTAAGAAATAAGAACAGATGAGAATTTTTTTTCTGAGTCTTTCAAATAAAGACAAAAGAACAAATTCCCATGATAGGAAGTCTGACAGGATTCCTCTGCTAGAAGCATATATTTGAGTTACCCCTTTAGGTGGCACCTTTCCACGTTTATAGCTTAATAGTTCAGAAGCGAAGTATTTCAGATCCCGATCCTCTGGCACAAATAATACAAATCAGAAACTGTCTATTTAGAATTCGGCTTAGGTTCCTCAGGCATTAGGGAAATGAACTAAAGTGAGGGAAATGCAATATTCACACAGACAGTAATATCTGGAATCATTTTTCCCAGCAGACCACAAGGGCTCTGATGCTGAACTGTTTTAGCCCGTTTCCATTCTTTTCCCGAACAAAATAATGTTCCGCACAACACCCCAAAACTTTACAAGGGAACTTAAGAAAAGCACTGTAGTGTAATTTTAAATTAATCTAGCGGTTCTCCTGACAATATAAGTGAGGTCACAGCACAGCTGAAGAAAATTCATTCTTAAATATGAATAAATGCTTACAAGACTTTTTTTTTTTTTTTCCCCTCTTTTTCCCCAGAGTTGAATTTCTGCAGATGATTCTCTTCTGTTGCTGACGCTTAGAAGAAACACACAACTCTGGGAGTGGGGGGAGGCACCCTCACACTGAACAGGAAGAACTGATATAATAATTAAGATACCAGATTGTAACACAGGAAAGGAGAATGTAATTCCCGTCTTTGCCCTAGTTCTCTGTGTGACCTAGAGCTGCTCCTCAAAGGGACTGGGAGCAGTAGCTGGCACCGTGGGAAGAAGCCACAAGCCGGGCAACCTGCACAGCACCTGGGCTGAATTAAACATCTCAGTGTTCTTGAAATAGCCGGGAGGCCACTGCCTAATGTGATGTGCTGGACAGGGAGGCATTTTAAACCCAGCTTTTTGGTAGGGAGGGATCTAGAAATCCCAATCCAAGCTGCATTGAACAGATGTCAGATCAGGATGTTTGCCCAAAACCCTCTGCAAAATATATACAGCTACATTTCTTCCTATCAAAAACCAAAACAAACAAAGCATAAAGCAAGCAATAACAGAAAACAGAGCAGAGTTTACTCTCACAGTCCAGTTAGATGATATGGCTGAGCTAATCTAAAGCATCCCTGCTGCCAAAATGGGACAATTCTCCCTTTTCTCCTTCCTCCTTACTTCCTTCTTGCTCCAGTCCCTCCTCTCTGCTGCTTGTGTCAGCTCTAGAGCTCATCTGACTGGTGACAGTGAGAGACTTAATTCACTAACCCAGTGAAAACCCAATCCATCAAAATATAGTTTTCCGCAAGATTAGTGAGTTAAATTGCCTCAGCATGTGGTCAGATGAAAGCAGAACCTGCATGAGACAGGGGATAGGGTCAGGGCTGGAGAAGGAGCGAGCACTTGGCAGCTGAAGAAGGTAATCTGTGCCTCTGACACAGGATGTGCAACACAGATTTTAGTCTCACCTTTAACTCAGGTCTGTTCAAACCTGGGCACAGTTACGTTGGAGCAAGGGTCCTAAGCTTCTATTTTTACTGCATTTTGCTCGATCTCCAGTGCCAACACATCACTGTCACTCTCCAACTACCCCATCCCAACCAAGGGAGAAATTGGCACATTGCACATGGGAACATTAGTGATCACAACTGCGGCAGACAGTGAAAAATGCACAGCAGTGGCAGGGCCAGCCACCACTGACACGGTGAGCTCGGAGCCCATTCCCATCTCATGACACAATGTCATGGTACGTATTTCCCACAGGACCTGCTGGAGATGCTGAAGCGCTTATCATTCTCCTCACAGATATGTCCAAGCTGATGTTCAAAATCACATCTTGAATCTCTCTCAATCTGTTCTGGAGTGGAGAGATAACTTTTGCATTTCATCCAACAATTGCTTCTTTTCCAGTCGTTGGTGTAGGGATGGGAACGCCACTCTTCCCCCCCCTAAATAAATGCCACCACCATAAGGCTACGTACAACTGTTATTTGAAATACATCTCCTGCTTCCCAGGTTAAAAATCAACTCCACGGGCTGTGGGCTGAAGGGAGGAGTTTCTGCATAGAAGCGTAGGCCTCTTGAGAGTTTAAGTCATGTGCAGCTGAATAGGGGTTTTGAGAATCTACATTTTCAACTTATGGAGGGAGCAGAGCGTTTAGACACCTGGGCTGCCCGCCCTGTCAAACTACCACTGTGTTATACAACGTAAGAGAAATCTGACTCCTTTAGTTTCTCAAAGTGATGATTGTCATTGTGATTTTACACTGTAGAAGGACCCAGTGCTTAAGGAATGATGGTCTACACATGCAAAAGGGTGGTTTTTCTTTAAAGAAGCTGCATAAAATTTATCGCTGTTCAGCACAACATGTCATTTGAACACAGGACCACCAGGGTGATGGGGCTGTTTTTCTTCTCCATTCATCCATTTTTAAATCCATCACTTACTATAAAATGAACAGATGCTATTAACACTTCAGTGGATTTGTGCGGAAACTGTGATTCATTCTTAGCAGCAAGTTAATATAAACACATGAAATTGCCCTCAATCTGCTTTCCAAGCCCTAAGAGGGGTCACAGAGTAAAAAAGATACTTTTGCAGAGGATTCTTCTGGTTGCATACCCATAATAATTGTCTAATTTACACATGGATGCCAGTTGCTTGTAACTGGATACCTAATGTGCCTTTTGCTATGGGATAAGGGGCTATAAACATTGGACTGAGGCATGATGATATTTACAGTGGTATAGATGTGAAGTAATTATACTGGGTAGGAATGAAGATGCAATTCTTCATTAACTGAAGCCTGGAGGAGGTAGGTATTTTTATACCTATGTTCAGAGAAATAAACTGAAGCATAAGCTCAGCCTAAGTTAGTGAGAGAGTGACATAAATGACAAGAAATCTCCTGAATCCCAAACACCAGACGGTTTTACAGCCAGCAATTTCTAAACTGTAAATACAATAGGGGAAAAAAAAGTAGAAGCTGTTATTAAGATGGGCACTGGAACAAACGGATCTTTTCTAAACCATTATAACTTCTGTAATCATTCTAATGTCTAATTTATGCTCTGTAAGGTGTAGTTAGAGGAGACAGGTGGCTTTACTTGTGGTCAAAGCCTGGGACACCCTACCAAGTTTGTTTAATCCCAGCACTGCAAAGTTTCCTGTATGGCCTCGCCAAGTCATGTTATCACTCAGTCCCCTACCTGTGAAAATGAGCCCAATAACATCATTTACTCTCTCTGTTGCACCGTTTAGATTATTCTGGTATTTTTCAGGATAAGAAATCGTCTACCGCGTGGCAGGAAGCACCAAAGAGCCTCCTCTTTAACTGCAGGCTCTAGGCTTTTCTATGATACAGATAACTATGACTTAGAATAATTGTTTTGGGGTGGTGCTAATTATTCTGCCACAGCATATTATCAGAAGTAGAGACAACTGGCAATTACTCTGTCAAAAAATGCAGATGAATGAAAAGCCGTTTTATTGGGGTATATATTCAACAAGATATTGTTTGAAGATGTCTTTCTCAGAGCTGTGCCGTATACTGGGGCCAAAATCAGAAGAAAAAGATTCTAAAAGAGCAAATAGACTGGTGGCTGAGGCATTCATGTGTAATGCCGGAAAACAACAGAGGTAGACTTGAGCCTGGATCACCCACCCCCTAAGTAACTGGTTGAACCAGCACCAGATCATTTTTCAGCATTTTGTTGTGTCTTTTAATGAAAAAATCCAAAACATCTTGATTTTGCCCTGCTAAAGAGGAGAATACTTTTTGAAGCTTTAAAACTTTGGCAGGATGGAAAAAGCACCTCCTCTCATCTCTTAATTACAACTACAACTCCCTAACGCAGTCCAAGTCGAAAATCCCTTGTGTTTGTGCCTGGCCACTGGAAATATCACAGGTATGAAAAAATTTCATGCAATTATATGATTCAGGGCACTTCCCAGACTTTTGCTCTTTTCTCTTAATTGTCAGGTTCTGTTCAAATACATGAAGTCTGTAGCTCTTTCCTTTGTATGAATAGCTTTCGCAATCCCTATACAACTTAATATTCTGTTGCCCTATTAAGCTAGCCATGCAGAAAACGGTTTCTAGCCAAATAATAGGAATAGCAAACGTATGAACTCTATACCTCAATGAGGTGTTAACTTCAAAGCCTTGTAATTTGGGAGTTGGGGCCATTTAAATGCTGACATTATTAGGCAAGGAAGTCTAAGAAACAAGCACTCAGTGGGAGTCAAAGATCTTTTTAAAAAGCATTTTCTTTATGCTCATCACACCCCAATTCATTTAGGATGGGCTCATGTTCTATGCCTACACGTTTCCTAATTAAGACTTCTTTCCTTGCCACAATGTTTAGGTTAGAAGGAATCTGAGGCTCTCCGTGTACCCCCTTCATGATTGGCATATTTTTTTCTTTCCCCTCTCCCATCTCCTTGGTTGTAATTACATTACAGTGGCTTATCTCTCCATCAAAGGATGGGTAAGTGGTCCCTTTATAAAACTGCTCTGAGCAGCTGTTGGCCAGTCAGGGAACACTGAGGCCTGACCAGAGCTACACTCTCCCCAAAGGGCTTATCTATATTGTGCCGCATTGAATGCGATGTGAATCGGTGTAGACAAGAACAAATAGCATTCAGCACATGTCAGCTAAGTGCAGTTTTAGCCTGGCCTCATCAGTGTTTAATCATGATTAGCTGACATGCACAGTTTATTGTGGTCTTCACCAGCCAACATATTGTGACCAGTATTACGTCAATTGCTTAGCTACCCAAAATTACATTCAGACATGATTAAATCCTGCCATTTGTATAACTTTGCAGAGACCCAGTAACACAAATTTGCCTCTTTGAGACCCAAGCAGCAAAGGCTTACGTCTGGGTTTGAGCTCGATTCTTGTCGCAGAATGATGCCAAGTCTCCTGACTATCTACGCGCGTGGCGACAGCCAGGCACGACTCTCACACGCGCAGGTATCTCTGACTAGCTGTAAACTAGGTTTGAGTGCTGAAAGCGATGAGGTCAGAGTACCACAGGCTTCAGCTGTCAAACAGGCAAATATTTGCTCACCGTTTCAGGTAGGTAATATCATTTGTAGCTTACCCAAAGCCCGAGGTGTCGCAGCAGTCCTGCTACCAAAAGCCATGTTAGCTAAAGCAGCGCATATCGCAATGACACATCTGACTGCAGCTTAGGTACAGCCTAGGAAAGAAGGTGCTAATTGAGGCACTGCCGTGAACTGTCTTAGTCCTGCTAGGAGAAAAAGTGGTATTTATATTCTAAGTAATATAAAATAGTACTCCTTTATTCCTTAAATTCTTGCGTCACAAACATTTAAATAAGGTCTGCACAGACGCACAGAACGAGCCCTATATTTGCGGCAGTAATTCCACACAGACTCCTTACCAGGTCTCACTGGAGCTGCCCATTCATGTGCACGAGCTCAGCTTCGTATTTTTCCCATTCAAGTACAATTCCAGCTTCAGTTCCAAAAGTAATATACTCTTGGCTAAACACTCTGCTGATACTAATGTACGCAAAACCTTTCTGTATACTCAGCATCTTTCTAGAACTGAATATCCACATCCAACTCATCAATGGTAAACTTTTTTTCTTTTTTTTTTACTTCTTTTAATTCTTTCTAGAAATCATGCGTATGTTTGGCACCAGGTGAATGACAAAAATCGTAACACGTGTCTATCTGGCCCAAATCACTTGCAGGGCTTTCACAGAGGCAACCACGGTAGGCAGTTGCTGGCTTTTCAGCTGGAATCAGAAGCCCCATTCTGTTTCTGCACCCTGTAACAACCTAGCCAATGTATATATTATCCGTTCCAGAAAGAAAATGTCCTATGGGCCCTTCTGCATCTGCTGAGCTTGCATATTATGGGGTCGGTGGAAGATCACCTCTTCTAATGGTGCCCGCTTCTCCTAATGCAAAGACATGTGGTTTGGGAACAAAAGGCATTATTCAGCGCCTGGAAGCAGAACACTGGCATCTATGTTTTATAGACTATTTGAAGCTTGAGATTTTTAGGGGTCAGCAGCCTCCCCAACCCTTGTGTTCATTTTGTCCTTGGGCAGGACAGCTACAACAGGAACGGTCTTTTTGAAACCTGGGGATCCTCGGGCTCCCAGAACTGACAGTTACTGTGTGCAGGAAAATCCTAAGTCATGTACATTTGAGACCACATCTGGTGTGAAATATATTTACTGCGAGCACCCCGACCACACTGAGGCAATGTTTAAAAGCTACAATATTTTCAACCAAAACACCATGAATCAGTCATCTGCTCTTTACGTTTTTTTCCTTCCTAACACAGCAGATTGCTAAAATATTCATGCATACATTTTCTTTCATAATCTTCCTCTTCCTCCCAGCCTGAATCTGAGGAGCAGGAAAGCGTAATATGCAAACCCAGAAATATTTGTTATATTTGGATGTCTGACTACAGCTCCCAGTTGTGGTATCGCTGGATGATTCCAGGCAAAGAGAAGCAAGCTGCTCACCAAATCTGGCACCAATTCTACTTTTGCTTATTTTGGTATAAAGCAGGAATTTCTCCTCTCTAGTCAGTGGAGTTGTACCACAGAGGTAAATTAGAGGAGAGGCAACTCTTCTGTGTGTAATAAACAGCAGTGAGAAAAGAGAACCCTGCGGGAGGTGAATATGAATTGGGTAATTTGAGAAAAATAAAATAGCCTACAGGAATAAACTGAAGCTATTTTCTTAAAAATAAATAAGACCCAAACTGTCCTTACTTGGTCTAGGACTATCAGGTCTAAAGCCTGCTGAATTCAGCAAAAACACTCCTACCGCTTTCGACAAACTTTTGAATCTCTAGAGAAGAAGCATAAAGAGCCTTTCCTGCTAACGTGCTGAGCAACTTCATCCTCCTCTGTCGTTGCCTTTCCCCTGCCCAGGGGTGGGCAGGATACCTGGAACCTGTGCATGGATAAGTTGCCAATTGCACCAATGGTTTTGAAAAACAGACATTGGGAAAAGAGCCACAAGACAAATTGAAAAAATACAAAATCAGGAAACAGCATTATCAACTTAGCAAAAGGAAGGTTAGGGGAAAACAAATATGGGAAACAGAAAATGCAGTGGGCAGATCATCAACGTAGCAGCCACAAGTATAGCTGGAATTCGAAGGGAAACAGCTCTAGACTAAAAAGGCAAGCCTGCATTTCAGTTATTAAATAGCAGGCCCTGTCTCCTCCTCACCTCGGTATTGTATTATAAGGGGTCTCAGCCTGCCTCCTTTAGATCAGGATTATGCTCACATTACTATTTTAGATATGAGTTAATTCATCAAGGGTTTTAGCAGAAATGTTAAAATCAGTATATTTTTCCTTAATGTCTGCATTGTTTCTGACAGGAATTAATCCAAAGAAGTTCTATAGCCTGCATTATAGAGTGGGTAATGAAGGTGATCATGAAGTATCATCACATGAAGGATTTCTGGATTTATAAACTCTGGTTTGATTTTTCCCGTTTTACAGAGGGGTCACTGAGGCAAAGGGATTGCTTTTGTTCCTCCTATGGCCATAATGGAGCCTCCAAGAGAGTCATAATTAAGCACGCTGCTCTTGAAACACCACGGAAGCTTTATCATTAGCTCATACTTCCTCCCAACAGATGCGGTTATTTAAATAGTCAGTTAGGGTTTGTCTGCATTCATTTTAGCTCTGCTTTTAAACGTGTCTGCCTCTGCAGGCAGAGCATACAACTCCTCCACTGCCACGATGAACATCTTTACACCTGCTTATTTACTGGAGAACTTATTTTAATTGGAGTGTTACAATTCCTTCAAACTAAGAGCCATGCTAGCCCGCCCTGTAATTGCAGAGCTAACTGGAAGAGTTAAATCAGTGCGAAAAATTAAGGACGGGCTGGGCCTTAGTTCTACAAGACTGTCTCAGCCTGGTTTTAACTGATTTTTCCTCTTGCCGGGTCCTATCCCCAACAGCGCCTCCTGTCGTTAAGAGTTGCGCTGAACTTCAAGCCTTACAAAGAAAAAGGGAACATGAATTAGCTGAAATAAAAGACCTTGGCCAGATTGCTTTGTTGGATAAAGCACCTTTGTTGTAAGTATGTGGGAAAGGAGAGTCCAACCACAGCTCATCCAGATTCCTTAGACACACACGCCCAGTGATATGTATTTGTGAATATTTTCCACATTTATATCTGCTAACCAAAGTAACCAGTTTTTACTTGTTTAATTACTGCTGAAGAAAGAGGAACTGTCAGTGCTTTAAGAGTTATGCCAAAGCACAGGGTGGGTTCTCTCTGATTCATATGCTGCATGGCTACAGAAACCAAGACCCAGCATCAGGAATTCCAAGCAGTTAAAAAAGAAGCAAAAGCAGCAGTCCAGCTCTACAACATATTTTTTAATCTAACTCTCTCGTTAAATTAATGTTATTCCTAACTTTCCCAGCAATTTAGCAGTATATCAGCCATTTTATCAAAACACAAGGAAACAGGAAGACCTTTGGGGGGTAAAAGTATGGGACCTAACAGACTGTGTTATGCTAATGAAGTATTATTCCTCTTATTTCCAAAGACAGTAACTGAACGAAAGTCATCCCAGCGCTGACTCTCTCTCTTTAGCTTCATTGCTACACGACATTACCGCAGGAAGTAGGTTAAATAAATACATGTGATTGCTTTCAAAACGGAAAAAATCCCTTGTACTTTGCACACAGAAAAGCACAAAGACGACCCATGAGCCTTTCCGAAAATCACCACCATCACTAAAAAAAAAAGCCTCAAACCCTCACAGTCCAGAAAATTATTTAAGAAACTTGGCAGAATTTGATCCTTCCGTTCCCACTGAAGACATAAGTTGATGGAAGAGTAAGGTGAGGATGCCAGCTGCCTCCTCTGTATGTCCAGAAACTGGTCCTAAATCTCACAGGAAGAGTGGGAGATGACATACAGTAAGAAAGAAAAGTTGGGGTATTATTCCATGGACGTTTGAGTGGATTAGTACCAGAGTGGAAAATATGCTCTAATAAAGCTCCATAACATTATTACCATAATGACATCTGCACCTGGCTCTGTGAGTACATACATCGCATTATAAGGAGATACACAGGAAAGCAGACCCTTCTAGATGCACATGAATGCAGCGTTTAGCCTTTAGCTGAATTTGCACAGTGATCCTGAACACTTCCAGAGGCCTGAAATTTCTGCCCATACATAGTGTTCCCATGCTTGTTATCTCTGTCTAGTATTAGGCTCTGCCATTTAACCTCTTTGCTCAGCTTTTCCATCTGCAAAATGCAGAGAGTAATATTTACCTTTCTTGGGGAAAAGTTTTGGGATTAGAGAGATGAGAGTGCTGCCTCTCACCATGGTCTGAGTAGGGAAAAAACTAGAAAAAACCCATAAAACAGGGTCAAGATTTTGATGTAGGTTGGTCACTACTTCATGCGCTCTGGAATGAAGGAGTGACTGGTGGACAGGAAGAGGAAGACACTTCTCCTGGGACCTACAACAAGTACCTATCTAAACATAGAGATTTCACATGTAGAGCTACACATTTGATAGCCCTTTATAAGCCCTCCTGCAATTTACTCGTCACGGTATCCGAGACAGGTAAATTAACTTAATTACAAGCATCTCACACTTGGGAAAATTGGGACACAGAAGCGGCTCATTGTCACCAATAGCCTGACACAGTTCAGACCTCTCTGGTTGGTAAATCGCTCATCAGAAAACACTCACTCAAGCCATGGTTTCCTAGCGTAGGATTCAGCCCGGCACCCTGATATTAGCCAAGTGTCCCTGAGGTTATTCTGAGGTAAATAAGGAATTGTCTTATTTGTTTGAGTGAAATTACGCTGCTGAAATGGTGTTAAAGAGAGAAGGGTTTAGTTCTACAAATCTCACACCTTGCAAGCTCAAGTAGACAGTCTAGACAGCGTATTTTATGCTGTGCTGACATGTATATAGAGTAACAGTTGAAGCAAGAAGCTTCATACCCATGATTTGAGGAGGAACAAGAAGGATAGTGTTTAGGTACGTTCGTTATGTCCTCAGACCGTACTGGTGGTGCCAGTAGGAGTTTCCCAGGGCCAGGTTCTAAATGCAGTTGTGCCCTTATGAATTCAAAGTGACTCCCCTAGAGTCAATTATCCCAGGCTTTGCCTTTACGCGGACAGTTGTTGCCGAAAGGTTGCCGCAGTTATGTTCACAACTAAGTAAACGCCCGTGTTCAGCACAATATGATTATTACTATTTCTGTGGTACTTGCAGCTGTTGGGGGCTGCATTACTTGCCATCCGGAAAACAAGTGACGTATATTGATAAACTCTCAGTCGAGGAGCTGGAAAATACACAGCAACAAGTGAAGGTGCGGAGAAGCCAATATTGGAGAAGCGGAACACGTTTTGAAAGTGACTTTTGCTTACTAACAGCTTCTAGCCGGTAGAAAAACTGCACTGTCAGTGGGGAGGAAAGATTAGGTAACTTTCATCACCAGAAAGGTCGTCCCAGAGAAAATTGCTGTCTAGGGGACGGCTGAGGAGAATCCAGTCCTTTTTCTGTCCTGAGCGTATCAGGTTTTGAAGGTTTTGTGCAAGGCTTGAAACAATTTCCACTGCTAAATGTAAACACGGCTTTCAGATAGTCCTGTGATGTCGGGATGTAAAGACCAAATGAGATCCGTTTACACAAGCAAAACGAATATTTAAATAAAAAGCAGCCACCATCAAAAATGTTTTAAAAACGCTGTTTTGGTTAATGCAACATACTGTATTTCTGCCAACAAAGGCAGTTTCTGATCAGGACATGCCGTGTTTTCCTCTGGAGATTTTGCAGGCAGGGTGGTCTTCCATGAGGGACGGGAAAGGGCTTAGTTAACATTACACATCTTTCATATATGCAGGCTGGTAAATGTAAGGCATTACAGCTGTGCAGTTTGTCACCAAAAACTAAGCTGAAAGGAGTCTAAATACAGGAGACTGACAAGAATATGACCTACTCGCTCTCTACACCTTTTATTCCCCCCGTTCACAATAAAGCAACTGCTCTTGTATTTGTGCAGCCAGAACTACTCGGTCTTTAGAGACAGTGGTCAGACGGTAAAGACAGGAAAAAAAGGGATAGTACAAAACCCACCATAGTAAGAGATTTATTATTTTCCCATAGACTACAAAAGAAGACCGCAGCACCATTATGCTACGTTGTGTTTATTTTGATAGGAAAAAGCTTTGGCACTGGGAAGACCACACTTCGTACCACAAAGAACAAAATCCATTTTGGAGGCAGGAGCTGCTCTAAAGACCTCGGCTTCCCCTTCCTTTAGAGATGCCTGTTGAAATCACCTATATGTACAGGAGGGGAGTAGTTGGCAAATCAAGTTGACTTCACTGGGACAACATATTGGTTCTATTTAAGAAAGCATCCTCGATCAGTGCATGTTTAAATCCAGTGAGACCTGAGCACATGCTTAAAGTTAAACATATGCTGAAGTCTTTTCCTGAAACAGATACATGTGAGGAAACACTTATCAGTTGGAATATGGTATTCATTCTCTGGTTCATCCCCTCTTTTCCTCCTAAAATTTATAGAGTTTGAAATGCAAAGAATCCGTCTAAGTTAATAGGGAGATGTTTATGTAATTATATGTATATAGCAGCTACAAAGAACCCATGTTCATTTCATAAACACAAGAGGTACAATATTCACCTTCTAGGTTAAACAATTTACTAAGACCACTTGTTTTTATATTGACTGATCTTTAAAAAATCTGCAAGCTGGAAATTGTGTGCCTCTCTTCAAGAGGCGAAGCAAAGTCATTGAGCCATAATATCTCACAGATACTAATGCCAAGAAAATAGGTATTACGCCTATCATCCATATTAACATTATCAAGTGTTTTCCATCCTGTGTAAAGCAAGCATTCAGAACAGGGCATGGATATAAGACTGTTATACCATTAGAACCGTTCTCCTTTACTTCTGCAGTTAAGGTTAAAAGGACTCAGGAAACCTGTTTATCAGATTTTTTAAGTTCCAAAGGTTTTAGCTGCAAAAATTCAGCTCATGCAAAAAGGAATCACTTACGAAAAGACACCATCATTTTTATTCACCTCATCCAAAGCTTAGTCTGAAAGAATTGCCACTGAAATAAATGGGATTGGTCAGTAAGTCAGGTCTATTCGGTAGACATGCAAGTGGAAGAACGTTGCATGCAATTTTGAAGCATTTTCCCACTCGCTTATTCCCAAGCTACAATATAGTCAATGTGACCACTTCAGTTTTCAAGCAGTGGCAGCACTGCTCCAAAAGCACATGCCTTTACAACTCCAGCTAAGATGGGATCTCTAGCAAGTGAGATCAGCGGATGACAGAGGACCACTAAGAGCACAGTTAAAAGTTTGTGACCCTTCACATTCTTGCAGCGAGCGTGTCACCATCCCTCTTCCCTTCCAGTTCCTTGGATTTGCCACATCTTTTGGCAGAATCTGGTTCCAGTTTGGGGGTTAAGGGACTGAACGAAGAGAAGTGGTTGGGGTAGACAGGAACAGTAACCTGAATCAGCAGAAGCTGAGACAGCACATCTGACCACAGACTGAACCTGAGCAGCAGTGCTGAAGTCGCACATCAGCTGGTAAGCCTGTATAACTAGCTGTCTGTCAGCCAGCTGAGTGCATTATCAAACAAAGCTGCTTTTCCCATCCATTACTGTGGTCAGTGTCTACGAGGAGGTGGAATATACAGTCCCGTCGCAAACCAGGATGATTCCATTTAAGGCTGAGACAACCCTGCAACATCTAGTCACAGACACGTGGAGAGAGTAATGATTAATAGTTTGCTGCAAACCCTAGGACAATCAATAGAGTTATAAACCCAAGTATTCAGCAGTTACATCACAATTTTACTCACCTGTGAACCCTAATTCAGTCCCTTTGTGATGGCCTTTGAGACATGATCAGATCTCATTATTTTCTCGCCCCAGCCCCATTTGCTCCGTCTCCATGAGTTTACGTACCAGGCTCATGCCATAATGACCTCAATAGCCCACACTCAGCCCTTTGCACCTCAGGTCTGCTCTTTCAAATACATGATCTCAGTACTCTGCCAGGCGTATGTGCTGCATGTGGGACAGAAAAGCCCAAAATCTTATAGCACAAGAGTAATCTGCTTTCAGAACTTGACTTTATCAGGCATGTATTTATACCAGATAGTCTACTTGACACCACTGACCATGAAAAACTTTCTTGAATTGCTTTCTAAAATGCCTAAATTTCTGGGGATTGCACCAAGTAACCAATCCCCAAATTCTAAAATGAAACAATTCAAAAGTCTATGTTACAAAATCCTTTAGTGATACTACCTTTGGCAGATTAGAGAAATGAACCACAGCTACAACCTGCTCACCCTGAGCAGTCTCCATACAGCACTCACATAACACAAAGAAGCTCAAAAAGAACATATTCATTAAAATTCTCTGGAGGAAACTTCCCAAACTGCTACAGAAAATGCCAAGATTTTGGGATACTCATTCAAAACATAAGGTAGAGAATATGAAGTATTGTTACAGCTTGGAATTGCTCTACATCACTTTGAAACAGCCAGGGAATGCAGTACTTTCTCTCAGACACAATGGATGTAAACACGGCCTTTAGAGAGATCACAGAAATGTCATTTGCTGGTGTATTAGTCTCCTTGCAGTCCCCATCTTTCTCTTCTCATCCAGATACTTAAAACTCAGGGTAAAAGACAAGGTCAACTCAAAGTATAAAAAGGTATCAAAGTGAAAGGCAGTAAAGAACACCAGTCGGGAAAAATTACGGTTGAAAATTCTTGGGATTCTACAAGCCTTACCAACCATCTATTCGCGATAACTAAGGAGGCACTCACAGAAGGAGGAAAGTCACACTTAACAGAAGGTACCACAAAAAGGAAAAGCTAAGAGATGCATAGCAAACTCAAGCGTCGGTCCTGCTTTTGAGAACCGCGGAACTTGACTTTGAGAATGAAAATGCAGGGGCTGCCCTAAGTACCTTCATGAAGAATTAGGAGGTCCTGATTCTGCAAAGACTGATCCATGTGCTTAATATCACACCCTTGAACAGCTCATTGATTTCGAATTCTTTGTGGAAATAAAACAGACGATAAAATATCATTTATCTCAGGCATAAGTGAAGCCAACAAAAAATGCATGGCAATTTTCTTAAGTATGTCCTTATTTTTATCACAGAACTTAATAAACCATTAGCTTTTGAGGTGTATGCATGTCATTTCCATATTTCATAAGCCACAGATATTTATCATATAGTGTTTTGTTGATTTTTTTGTAGTGCTATTTCAGAAAACTAAACTTGAAACATAGTTTCTGCAATAAAATTTCCCCCTCTGGACAGTGTATTTAAAAGAACAAAAGAATAAAGAAGTCTGATTCTCAAGTTTGCTGAGACGGCTGTCATTACTAAATGAATCAACTAATTGCGTGCTGAAAAACATTCTTATAAGGAAGGTATCCAAATGCTAAACATCTCCCTACTCTTTAGTAGGAATGGGTTATGTTAACTTTCTGCTACAGTAACTGATCTGAAATAGCACTGTAAATTGATAAAACGATCCCAACTGATCTAATTTGGTTCCTTTTTTTTTTTTCCCCCTAAAGGGTGGAAATTTTTTTCTGCTTTTTTCCTGACTCATGAAAGACACCAGACAGTGATGTGGATGATGTGATGAAAGCTCGAAAAGAAAAAAATCTACTTAAGTCAAGGAGTAGGGGAAGTGGTCACTCTGCGAGGTCATTTTCCTGTGAGACTCTGTGACAGCTGGAGAAAATTAACCAAAATATCTGCATTCCAGAGAGGTATAAAAAGAAGAAAGGGAGGGGAGGGGTCAAATGTCTTGTGGAAACCTGTAGGAACAGCAATGGCATTTTCTATATGGGCTCACTCAATCTGGTTTCCTGACAAAATTCTACAAAAATAGGAGGAGATTTTTAAAGTCTCAGAGGGTAGTCAGGCAGCCAGCTCCTTTAAAAGTCAGCAGGACATTCATTAAATTTGAACAGATTAGCTGTATTGGATCTTTTCTCTGATGCTGGCACAGGGACCACACAGAAATCCTATTCCTAACACTTTATTACCATTTAAGCTTTACAGATCAGTCACGCTTCCAGAGTGGAAGAACTAGGAAGACAGAAATAATACCAAAGTAATCAGATGGATTCTTTGGTTTCCCTGTTTAAAAATTTCAAAGAAATAGCCAGCGAATGAAAAATTTGCTTCTGTACTAGTTCTGAATCCCTGACATCGTTTTTTGTTTTGCAATAAAACCAAAGTTTTTCAAACATTTTTCAAAATTAATTTGTATTCTATAAAAAAATCGCACAGGTTTTCATGTCAGGTGACTCTATTTCTCCCTGGTCAGGACCAAACCTGAACTTTAAAGTCCAAATCCTGTCAAAATTACTGTATTTTTGTGAAACATTTTGACTCTGCTAAAGTTGAATATTAATTGAAACCATACCTTCCTCCTTCAGAACACTTCCATCCCCACGGATCTTCTGGTCATTTCAGACTACTCTGCAAAAGACAAACCAGAAAACAAAGCCTCTTTGAGATGAAGCAGCTTGCTGTTGTAATTTCAAGAAAAGAGAAGAGAAAACAATTCATACATGAGATTCCACCTAAGTCTATTTGCAGATCCATTCCCAGGAACTCCTTCAGCGTGAATAAGACAGACAGAAGGATGCAGGCAGGATTTGGTATATGACTCCCATAAGTAGAAGCAGGGATGCACATTAACAGGAGTCAAAAGCAGAATTAAGATTTTTTTGTTTTGGTTTTTTTCAGGCTCCCAGCCATTACAGTTGAGGTAAAGATTTTAAAACGGCACGGCTATCATTTGGGCAATTAAATGAGAGCCAGATTTTACGGACCACTCTATGCCCATGACCTACTGCTGCAAGATATAGAGCCTCTGAAAATCCATCTACCTCTTTAGCTTTAACGGGAAACTGAGCCTTTCCAAAAGTCATGCTAAAATGATAAGCCATTCTAAAAATGCTGAAAAAAAAAGGACAGAAAGACAGACAAATACTACAAGCAGTTTAAGACATTGCAATCCTGTGCTGGATTATCTACAAGTGGAGAAGCAACTACTTCATGTCTGCAACAAGGCTATGTATTGTGATATTGTCTGGACATTCCCCATTCACAGGATATTTCACCTTCATTACATCAAGGATAAAATAACATGGCTTTTAATTAACAAAAGCAGAAGGATTTCATGTGATCTCTAATACCTAACTCAGCAACACTATATTCTTTCCATTGCAAAATACCACCAGTGTCTATTCCTCATAGCTTGACCATTTTGTTCTAAGTCTCTGTCCACAGTTAGCACAATTTAACCTGATTTAACCTAATTTTTTCAGGCAGTTTATCTATTTTTGTGGAGCGAAAAGAAAACAATATTTGATTAAGGAAGACAGATTTGTTTATTTTTTTCATTAAAAAATTATTTTGACTTGCCCACTCTATCCTTTCATTTTTCCTTCAGATGACAAATAGCTGTGAAGGAAGTAGGAGAGCTCCAAACAGAGAAAAAAATAAAAGGATGTGGAAATTTGCATTGCTAACCCCATTCAGTGCAAACTCCATGCTGTATTGCTCTGGAAGCTGATACGGATATTGCCCAGGTAGCTCAAAAAAAACCAACCCCAAAACAACAACCTATTTAGAGAACACATAATGGTTTAAAATGAGCATAAGATGGTCCAAAATCACACCTAAACTCAAAGTTAACCAATTTAAAAGTCAGTTAACTATAAAGAACTTTGCATTAACTTCCTTTTTAAAGGAAGTATTTAATTCTTACACTTCTGTTTTATCTTTTAAAAGGACCAGAAGCAGAAGTTTGAAATGTCATGTGAAGCCTTGTTCTTGTAAGACTGCTGCTTCTGACAATCTGTTTAGCTTGTTATCTGAACCAAAATGATTAATTTCTTTTGAGAATTACTCATCTTTACCAGACACCTCTTTTTTTATCCATTACTGCCTCTAGGCCTTCATAAAACCTCTCCCCACACTGGGGATTTTCTTGACCTGGTCATGACTACGCTTATTCCTGCCACGAGAGTGCCAGAGTAGCTTTCCCGGGTACTCGAACCACTTACTGCTGTTTGTAAGGAAGGAAGAGGAGAACAATTCACGAGAAGCTTACTAGTACTTGCCATATTTCTATCTCTATCTATTTTTACTGTGGTTAATTTGATTAATTTTTAAAAGGTAAATATTGAAATATGTCTACTGACATCCTATTATCTGTGGTTGTTTATATACAGAGGACAAATCCTCTCCTCCACCCAAAGCCAAAATAAACAGTTCTTGTACTGGCAAGTCCCAAATTGGTTGAGAGTGATGGATTTCTCGCCACAGGCTGCAGAGCCGTTCCACGAGGCATGCCTTTTTCCAAAGATGCTATGTTTCATAGAAAATCTTCAGACACAGTTAGTAGCTTTCAGCCTTGATTGAAGCAGTATCAGTTTAGCAATATTTTACTTTTGCATTCTTTATTAATAGGAGGAGAAAGATATGACAATGTTATAAGAAGATATTTGGCTTGTTTATCTACCTTGACTTTGAGAGCGCTAATCATAAAAGCACTGTCAGAGGCTGGATAATCTGACTTCTTAAACATAACTCAAAGAACCATTTTCAAATTAGCCAACTTTAATTAGAAGACAATGTATGCAAAAGCCCTTCACAACATTTTAGTAAAGTGTATGAAGTCTTCACACAGGATACTTGTAAGCACAAAATTATGTGAGATTATTAAAAAAAAATTTGCAGAATAATTCACTAACCAGTTTTCTTACTCTTCACTGAATTCTGTAATTGAAAATATACCAAGTCTTTCTTAAACAAACATAATCTGTAGAGAATCAGCTATCAATATATATACCAAAATTGGTAATACTGTGTTCTGCTCAGGAAAAAAAAAACACTTTTATGATTCAAACGTACTATTAATAACCAAATATATTAGTCTGAGAAGACGTATTTGATAGAATCATGGAGACTAACATTGAAGCTGTATGAATCTGTGAACCGTACTGTCTGCAGCACAGTTGAGAACTGAAACAAACATATCATTAAAAGTTACTAATGTTTATCATACTGGGTGATGTTCTGGTATTTGCTTTGAGGTAAGAGCTCTCCTCATCATAAACTTATTTCTCCTGCATTATCATCTAGAGAAGGGATAACAATCCTTTGAATTATTTACTGCTACTAGGAAGGTGAGTGGGTTATAACTATTTTTGTTCCACGGATCAATCTCCGTTGCTTTGCTTACAGAGTAGACTTAAAATGTTACCATTAGCAATTTACACCCACTTGCTGGCCATAAATGACTTTCAAGGTTCAAGGCAGTGGACTGTAAAACTGCTGACTTCACTGCTGGAGCACTAAAGAAGAGAAGAAACTGGATGAGACAGAGCAAGTCCTAAATGCCTTCCATAATTAACAAACATGGCAAGACAAGTTATGAAAAACAAAGGAAGACTGGACAGATTTATGCTTGAAGTCTGGTACTTTTGAAAGTCTGTCCAACTACAAAAGTCTCTTTTGATCTACATTAATTGAAAGCACTTAAAATTCAATCACACATTTATAGCCACATGTTTAAAACTGACTCCTAATCTTGCATCTGTAACCCACTGGTCAGACTGGAATGCCTTCCTTCTGCATGCAGCTTACAAAGGATACAAGTCTAACGAAAGTTGTCTTCAGTTCCAGCTGTAGAGTTTCAAACTTGTGGCATCAGAAGTCCCTAAATTCAATCCTAAGTAGTATCCACAATGATAACCATCACGCTTCTCCGGTAGTTCATGACAACAACCACTTGTGGAAACGATAAGCCATCTGCAGATAAAGACACTTGTCCTGGTTTGGTTTCTTAGGGCAATAAGAGAACATGATTCAACTTAGTATGACACACTGCTTTGTGAGCTGATCTGAGATGGAGAGAGCAGCATCTCTGTCTTTTTGTTAGAAGGTAGGAGAGCAATGGAAAGGAGTTGGCAGTGGGAAGTGGCAGGTGGCCAGCAAAACCAAACCACCGCGCATGTGGCTGTGAAGGGATAGAGTAAGCCTCTTTTTTTGCCCAGGTGTGGGAAAGAAGAATAATAAGGAAGTTAAGGAGCCACATTTATTCCCAAGGTTGCTCTTAGATTAAAACCTGCAACGCAAACCTTATATACTACTAGAGAACAGGACTCCATCTAACGTCACAGGAACTAGCAAATCAGAGAACCGCTTGCCTAGATCCACTAATCTGCACCAACAGCGACTGCAGGGGCAACATTCAAGCCCAGCTTTGAATCCTTTCACAAGTCAAGCCGCTTGTGTATATTATATTCAAGATTTAGGGATCCCTACCCTTTCAGTTCCTCCTCAAACACCAAAAGATAAAAAAATTCTGCTTGAATATTTCATTGCGTCACATATGAGGAAGACCTCTGTTAAAGGGCTCGCACTATTGTACTGTCTCGACTAATAGTTTGTGTGACATGCATAAGGAAGACCAGATATTCGCACCCATTATATTTAAGGATTTTTTTGCCCAAGGACAACTTGTAAAACCCATTAACATGAATTGTGTCTGAGCTGGTGAGGAAAAAAAAGAAAACAGTGAATCCAGACCTTCAATATTTTATTGGCGTTTCTGAACTTTTATTAGCTGTACTTGCTTCCATAAAATCAATTTAATAAGGGGAGCAATGTTTTGGTAATGCATCAAAAGCAGTTCTTCTCTTCAAAGGGCATCTTTTTCACTCAATCTCTTCTCTAAAGACAGTGACATTAGTTTTGTAAATTAATAAACAGGCCAGCATCTGAGGACTGCATGAAGCCTCCATCACCCCTTATTGTGCTTTCTCTTCTGACCCCACTTTCCAGTGCAGGGCCCTCATCTCGACAACAATACCCTGAAAGCCTGTGTGGCACTCTGGGATCACACTTGAAAAGGCCTTTGGCTGAGGCTGGCTTTCAAGAAGGGGGGACAATTGGCAAGAGGCCTGTGGCTATTCATGCAGAACAGGCAGTGAAAAATGCCTGAAGTCAGTTTCAGGGGTGGGCAATGCCCAAAAAAGAAAGCCCACATAACATGAATGGCTGCTGCTAGGAGACTAAAACCAAAGGCATGCTACTAGCAGGCCTCCATGCGCCGACATCAATGGGTTCATCCTATCCCTATTAGGGGCCTAAAATGATGGAGAAACATGAGAAGGGACTATAAGCAGGAAAGGAAAATAATACCAAAGTACACAACGGTCAATGCTTATATTGTTATACTAAACACTCGGGAGAAGGAAATAATATTTTCTATGTTTAGTACCTTTTCTCTTAACAATAGTTGCATTGGTTGCAAAATCTAATAAGCAAAATAATTATGGTACATTTTCTTGGGGGGGGGGAAGCTATACACTTCGATAATTAGTTATTCTCATGCTCACAATTAAGAGTGATTATAAAAACATATTGAAGAAGCCAAGCCTGAGTTAGAATTGCTCTGGACCTGGTGCTGGATCAGCTCCAGTCCCCTGGATACGCACATACACGTCCAGTTCGGATGGAAACCCAGCAGTACTGGTCGGAGGGAAACAGGAGATCTGCGTGTGTTTTAAAGGAAACCACTACAGTGCACCACAAAGGCATTTCAGTGGCATACAAATGACCCAAACCTCAACTGTGCTTAGGGTTAGTAAGCCTGAGGGGTTCTGTCTGCAGTGCCGATCCTGTGCGGCAAAAGGCCTCTGGGTCCAAAAAGTGAACTGTGAGGAATTTACCTCACTTTAAAGTCACCAGATAGTTCTGTTTTTTTCTTTTCTAAAATACAGCTAAAAAAAAATCATATTCTCCTACTAATGTTTCACACTGGAAAGCCCTAGCGTGGACTGATGGGCTCTTTTGAAAGAAAAGAGACTGTCATTACCCTCATACTTGATCTCAGCAGCATTCTGAAAACGACACATCGGTATCTTTAGAAACAACCCATCTTCTCTAAAATCCTTTCCACTTCAAGTACAGATGTTGGCTCTTGGCTAGCAAAAACCTTGAAAAACATGAATTACAATGTCTAGTCATGTTTGGACTTATTTCTAGGCATGATCTCAGCTCTTAAAAAATGATCATATTATTTAGTTTATGAGTAATAATGTCTGACTAAAAAAGGTATAAAATACAATATGATACTATAATGAAGTGATTTATTTCAAGTGGTGATGTTTATTGTTCAGTGTGGAAGTTCAGGAAACCTCCCCCTTCTGGCTTTTTCAATTATCTATTCCTCACGTCTGAATTTCCAATCATCTCTGAGTTTGGTAACAACCTTTTTCCTCTCCGCACTCAGAGCTAACTCGGTACCTCTGCTGAAAGGAAAGGAAGACTCTCCTTACTGCTGTGCTCAGCTCTACACAAGGTGAAGGAAGACAGTAGCAGCTACGTGCCAAAGGTGGCCAGAGAGTGGAGAGCAGTGGGAGGTACCTTCCGATTTCCCTCTCAGTCAGTTATTCAGTTGCTGGTTAGGGAACATAACTGGGTGAGCAAGTGGCGAATCTGATGCTCCGCTGAAGACAATGAAGTAATCTGCTGTCCTCCAGTGGGAGTCAGGAAAGGAACTGTGAATGCTGCAGAAACAAAGCTGCTATCATCTACAGATACCTCAGGGGAGAGTTCAAAGTAACAATTCAGTGCTATGTTTGTCTGTCCGTTTCCATTAAAAATTTCTTAATATACAATGGAGTAAAGCTTACCACCATGTGTGATCTTAACACTCGCATGTGTTTCTCTTGCGTCTAAAATTGCTCCTGTAAATGACTAGTCCTAGCAGAAAACCTGTACTTATTCTGCATCTCCTAGTTTCTTGATGAGTAACAATTGCAAACATTAAAGCAGTTAGGCAAAGTCTCAAAAACACCAAAACATTTTTGGTTTTATAAATTAAACAAGTGGACACGAGAAAGGCTAAATGCAGCCAGACTACTGCTCTGCCAAAGAAACTGTATGTCTTGTGTGGGTGTGATTCCTGTAGCCTCTCAATGTTGAATATCTGCAACTTGATACTTAATTCATTCAGAGGGAGGGAAGCAAGTATAGGCTTTTATCATATTGGGTGCACATCTGACCCTCTAAATCAAGAATTTGAAAACTCTATCATAGGTTTCCCACATCTTCTCTCAAGGCCACTGCTTCTCTTCCTCTCTTCTTCACGGCTGAGCAAATCATTTGCCCACCATCAAAATGCTGCATCCTTGCAGCAGCCAGAACATTTGTAAAGCATAGAACCGTATTTGAGATTTAAGTTTTCTTTTGAATGTGAAGCATCATGTGAAATGAAAGAAGAGTCAAAACCTATGAGATTCTGCCCCGCCTCCACGGGTGAATAGTAAATTTTCTAAATTTCTAAGGCTGGAATTTTAAAACTCATGTTGTTCATACCTTATGATAGATGCTTAAAGAGTTTTTCTGTGAAGTCAATATAGAGCTATATATGCACCACCATATGACAGGACAGATTAATTCTCTAGATATGAGAGTTTAGTCTCTGTCTTTCTCCAGGGACTAAACTCTTATTAGGTACCACAGGCAGGTACCTAATATTATTTGAGATGAATCTGAACTACAATGTTTGGCTGAATCCATTCCACTCCAAACAGTAGGAATTTTACTGTCTGGGATTTGAGTTTAGCTTGCATAGCACTGACTATCCTTACCAGTGTATGTGTTACAACGGGCCTTTTCACCGCTTCTCTTATCCATTTATATTAACACACTCAATATATTCAGCACACATCAGATTTAACAACAGAAAAAAATATTTAAATGTTTCAGGTTTTTCAGGATTTCTAATATAATCTGTGTCAATCGAAGGAGAACCTTGCTGGTTTGGGGAGCTGTGAAAACAGCCTTCCAAAATCTGAAGAAATATATCTATTTTACATTTGTGACATCTGAAAGGAGAGGGGTGGGTGGTCTTAGCCCTTACGAAGGTCTCTGATCCTCTGACCTATTAGACCATTAGTTCACCTAACTCAACCAATAGCTATTCAAGTCGAAGAGTACAAAGAAAGGTGGTAATAAAAATAAATTATTAAACAAAAGGAATAGAAATAAGCACTTCAAGGTTTTTCTCTTCCTGTGAAATCCAGAAAGCGTATAGGCTATTCCATTCTATCTAGTCAGGCAAGAGACCTACTTGATCTTGCCAAGAAAAAGTAAGACTAAACTACCCTGGGTACCAAAGGGTACCCAGCTACAGGAATATGGTATGTTACTGACATTTAAAGTATGTGCTGTGTGTACACTCTTAACCCAGCTGCTCATTTCTTTGATGTTTAGCCACTGTTTTCTGCTTAGGCCAAGGGATTTTCAATACTGAAGCCGCAATTCCTAACTAATAATCATTTAACTGCAAATACCAAGACTGTTGGGAGAGAGCGGAAGTCACACACGTTCCCCTGGCTGGTCTACAGGGGCTGCTCTTGTACCCATCTCCCCGCTTCAGTTGCCCGCAGAACAAATTGTAGCTCTCAGACTTTTGGCCAAGGGTCCGTAAGGCAGAGTCTCATGTAACTTGCTGTTTCCTTGCCATTGAAAACATTGAGGAAAAGCAATACATCGCACTGGGTCTAACTTATCATCAGGTTTGGCCCCCTCTATTTTTTTTTTTCTATTTTTTTTTTTTTATTCCAAAGACCATTCTTTAAACATCTCATAACAGCAACCAGGGCCAGACAGCATGTGGAAAATGAGAATATCCTCCTAATCCATAAACCATTAGACAGCACTTGCTCTCTATTTGAAAACCAGAAATAAGATGATTTTTCAGTCGAAGAGCAAACATCCACAGTGAAATCTTTCCTGGGGTTTTGGG
>NW_009648636.1:1895572-1916128 GCF_000708025.1 Charadrius vociferus
ACTAAGGAAGAAATATGGCTGAGGCATCGGACTGGAGATTCTGTCCATGTTTTCAGACCCTCTTCATGCTCTTGGGCAGTTCACTTAATCTCTCTGCTAATCCCCTTGGTTCCTCTGGGCAGAACAGATATAATAATATTCGTGTCTCTCTTTGTTTGCCTTTTAAGCACGCAGTGAAGGACTATGTCTTAATACGTGTTTGTAAAGCACTTTGCACAAAAAGACTTTCAGAAACTACTAAAACACGAAGCATAAGTATTGCATACTCTCACAAACATTCCTTTTGCTCCCTTTCGACCCCACTCTCAATTCCTTATTTTTCATAGTTTGTTGGTACTTTGCCAATTACCAGATAAGGGACTAACCTCTCTGGTGGTTAGTGGGAGCGATTGAGTTTGTGCCAGTGGTGTCCGCTGAATAAGCAGCCTTCTGCAGCAGCTCCACACAGGTTGCACAACAGACGTAGACCCGAGCATGCCACCAGTTCAACCACAGAAAAGATGCAGCAGAAACACCTAGTTATAGCATTGGCTCTAGCGATGCTAGCAATGGAGCCTATTTCACCTAACATCATTAAGAACCGATCTAAATTGCCTGCATCTTTGTTTTATAACCACAGCTGCACAGTAGCTTTATATAGAAGACGGACACATGAAATACCAACCTCTAGCTATTTTCTACTCCCCTTTGGATTCAGCACGGATTCAAACACCACAGCATGTTTCTCTGAGTGCAACCATAGTGTTCGCCACATTTCCTAGGTTGGTTGGTCATTTCTTGGAGAGTCTCATTACTATCATTTTTTTTTTTTTCCATTGGCTACAGGCCTGCAAAAACAACTGAGCTAAGCTTCATGCCAAGACAAAATATTACAAAAAATAAGCTCAGAGTTGTTTGCCCACAGAATCTATTCCAGTGGTCCTCTACTAAATTAAACGGGCTGGATTGATGTCAGTGGAAGTGTTACTTCAGCAACGAAGGTAGGACTGAGCTTACCTTGTTAATGAGTGCTTAAAATCTTACTGTTGGCTGGATAAAATCAGTGCTATGAGGACTGAGAATCCAAATTAGTGGAAGAAATGTTATTGTCTGGGTAAGAAATAGTGATAAAAGTGTACACACAACTAGATTTTGGGACATCTGTTGAAAATGGATTTGATATAGAAAGGTTCTGAATACAGTGGCAGCACACTTTGAGAGTGGTTAAAATCCAACTTGAGGTACGGCATTGCTAATTATTGCTAAGCACCAGTATCATTGTTTCCCAAACTAGACATTCTTAACTATTCTCTTGGCCAGGGCTTATTCTTTTTACTGAAGTCTGAAGATAACTAAGCACATGTCTAAATTTAGGCATGTAAGTGGAGCAACAAAGTCAATTGGATGGTTCGCAAGCTTGAAGAAAATATTCTTAAATAACAGCCTGAATCCTGAGTCTTGGACAGGAGAAGAAGTAGGTCCTAAGCCCAAAGATGAGGTTAGTCCTTTCTCTTTTCCTCTCAGGGGATTCCCTGCCCATCCTTTCCCTG
This sequence comes from Charadrius vociferus, assembly GCF_000708025.1. Lineage (NCBI taxonomy): Eukaryota > Metazoa > Chordata > Aves > Charadriiformes > Charadriidae > Charadrius > Charadrius vociferus. The sequence goes on from NW_009648636.1 coordinate 1,897,102, forward strand.
GCTAAGTGCCAGCCACTACGCTGGCAAGAAGACACACAAACACCTGTGTGCCAGATCCATCCAGCTCTGCTCCAACCTCTTCCCAGTGTGATTTCAGATAACAGCTCATGATGGCAGCAGAAAAGTACACAGGGGATTCCATAACAGAAGAAAGCTTTCAAAAAACCATATCGTACTGCTTGTCTCATTTGCTGCTATTCATTTTTTCCCACTTCCCCTTGTGTAATTTTAAGTGCTGATAAAAATACTGCTTTTCTACCTGCAGAAAGCAGCTGTGATATCACAGTAATAGCAGGTTTTTATTAGCTGAGCTGACATTTGAAGTCAGGAGAAATTCACATCCCCTTTCTTTCAAGAGGAAACTCTCATTCACCTACTTTTATAGGACCTTTATTGTGTCTTATAATAAATTAACATAAGACCTACACTGAAACGATCAGTTTCCCATAAAAGGAAAAGCTGTTAGCCCAACATCACACATTCAAAATGTAAAATCAGATCTTTTTTTTTTCCTTCCAGATGCAATACAGTCCTCCTTATTTTCCGTCTTTTTTCCAGACTCAAGCCATCTAAAGCTGATCACCAAACCTTGCTAGAGATCAGTCCAGTGAAAGTTTCAGATCTATCAACTGCTACTTGTATTGTTAGTATTTTAATATATCAAAATCTCTCAAATTTTATATAACCCATATATTACTCACAACTCCTTTCATTTTTTCTTTTATCCCTGAAGAGTAAAACCACCAGATAATCAAAATCAACAAAATCCATATTTTAAGGTCACAGCCCAATAGTTTGCCTTCCCAATGTGGTTATCTACTTAAAATAAAACTGATCACTCATTCCTTTCTGTGATCATAGACCAAAAAAAGTCGTGTTGAGATGAGCTTTGACCAGTCCATCCCCTGACAACTAGATAGGACCAATTGTTACTAACCATCCATAGAGATGGCACATTCTCTGTATCTGGAGGCTTCTCTTTCTTTAGTCTCAGTGATTCCAAAAATACTGCCACAAGGCGGGTTAACTCTGAACCCTGGGTCAGTCTCTCTGAATACATCCATGATTCACCTTATCCAACCTTCCCCTTATTTTAAGTTATTCTTTGGGGTTATTCTAGTTTGGTTGTTGCTGGATAAATAGCTGCCAAGTGAGAAAGAAAATGCGTTTTGCATGTATACTTTTATGCGATCGCTTCAAATTTGTGTACATACTCCATTTATTATGGGGTAAGAGGAATAGCTCAAGTGTTTAGCACAAGTTCAGCAGTCGTGCCTACTAAAAGAGATTATATATACAGGCAGAGACAGATGTTCTCCCAACACAGGAGGAAATTCCTTTTCAGTATAGCACATATTTAAAAATGGATTTAGCTGTATTTGAGATTTTCATTGTTCTGTTATGGAAAACACAAAGGAGGAAGGTGGGAGGTTGGAGGGTGAAGCTGGTACTTGTCCCACAGGTGTACGCAGCCAACTTGGTACCCAACCTTTACATTTGAAAAATGGTGGTGTGTTAAATTTTTGTAGAAAGCAGATAACACACTAGAAATAATTGCCGTACACGAATGCATACATTAGCAAGATCATAGAAGGTTAAAACACAAAACAACAAAATGCCTAAGATGAATGTAGCAGAGCACTGTGTGCTGCAATGGATCAGCTCATGGTGGGTGAAAAACAAACAGCAGCTGTTTGAGTAGGTAAGATATTGTCTCTAGTTACCTAAAGAAACTTGTCCTAGACAGCACCCTCAAAGGACATTTGTATTTGTATCAAAACGCTTATCTCCAGAAGACGTGGAGAGGTGATCGCTGAGGGAACGCACCAGTTAAGATGCAGAAAACCAGATTTAGGTTAAAAGAAAAAAGACAACATGAAAATAAGAATATTAAAAAGGAGGCTCGTAATCTTGGAGAGGTAAGAAAGCACCTGTATTTCCAGTTAACATAATTTTTAAGAAGCAAGAATTACAGGACACGATTCATTTTTTTTCCTTTTCTATATTAATTGAAGATAGGGTGATCTGAACATATCCATGTTTGGCTGGGAATTTGGTAGGCACTCCCCCTCCGACCTCACAGAAAGTTGATCTGTCTGTACCAGAGCTGAGACAAATTTTGCGCTGACATAATATTTCATGTTACTCAACTTCATTTATGTCAGCGGACTTACAGAGGACATTCCTCATTATTGCCTTCAATCATTGATTTCTATTGGAAAAAATAACAGTATGTGGAAATGTATTTCTACAAGTCTGCATTCTGGTAGGCTTTCCATGCCAGTATTTGGGAAAGAGCAAATAGGTTACCCTGATCTTCACAATCCACCCAGAGTTTAGACCACTCTGTTTATTTCCCCTTACTGTAAACTAGCAGAATCCGGAAGCCGGGCACAGGGCAAGGCAGATGCTAACAGGCAAGTGAAGGCCAAGGTAGCCCAGGAGTACACTCGGGCTAACCACAATATAGACAGAGGCGCTCTCCTCGGCAGTGGGAAGCCATATACAGCCACATTCGCAGACTCTGGAAAGCAAAACAAACATAGTCCAAATGCTGTGGAACAAACTTGGACCCATAAAGTCCAGACTGAATGAAACAGAGCTCAGTGCAAACATAGTCCAAAAGCAGTGGAAAGCAAACTCAGGCAAATAAACTCCAGGCTCTGTGAAACAGAGCACAGATAGACACACTCCAAGCACAAGTAGAAAAGCAAACAGAGACAAATATAGTCTAAACTTAATGAAGCAGATAAATGAAACAGTAGCTGTCTCACTCTCCAAGCAAAATCTAAGCAACTCACTCCAAAATCACCAAGCTGGAGCAACCCCGGTTCTCTTACAGGCAAGCTACAGGGTTACCTTCCCTTCTCATATCCTTTATGCCTTCCACTCACAGTCAGTGTGGTAGACTTATTCTCCACTCTTCAATGACTGCCGAGGATCAAAAACCTTCAAATTTTGGCGTTCCTTCAGGAAAACGTAAAGACTTTGGGTGTTTCAAAGCAACATTAAAATGGACCAAAGAAAGCTTACTCAAATATATACATACAGTTTGGTTTTGCACATGTATGATGATGCTTCAGAGGGAATGAAACAGACACAACAGGCACTAGATCGCAATCAACATACATATAAAAAGCAATGAAGAGCAGAGAAAAAGGGAAGCTAAAAGCATCAGAGACATTTCTATACCCAAGAGATACCCAACTAATATGAAGGTAATTTCTGAAGTATTTATGAATACTGAGAAAGCTTCCACTGGCTAAAGCTTTCTGAAGAAGATGACACTGCTAGTGATGCAGATGTGAGAAACATTCAGTACATATTCCTATCCCATACTGGAACAAAAAAGGATAAAGCACTTTTTTTTTTCACTTGAGGATGACAAGGTACTTCCCAGTCTGTTAGTAACTGTAGAGGATGGTAAAAAGCACCAATTACTGATAAGCACTTTAAACCTGACAGCCCATAGATTTGTCCCCAAACAGTCCTAAAGACCTGTCTGAAGAAAATCTCTAGCACGTTTTTGATATATCTTGGAATACGGGGAAACTCCCATGAAATACAAGAGTGCTGTATTCAAAAAGGGCAGGCAGGATGACACAGGCAGCACCAGGTCAGTAAGGCTGACCTCAGTCTTGGGTAAAATAATGAATCAGCTGATGGAGGAGTCAACTAAGCAGCAAATAAAGAAAGGAAAAAGAATGCATGTCATTCAGTGTATTTAACAGGAAACAGGTCATGTCAGACAAACCTGATTTCATTCTCAGTGGAGATTACCACTAATTCTGTAGCTGTAATATACAGTACAACACTGGGGTTAAAAATGGTGCCACACAGTGACAATAAAGCACATGTTAAAAGCATTAAGAATGGGCTGAGTACTTCTGTTTTTAATCCATCAATGGGGAATCACAATTGACCTGATGGCATTTTAGGGGATTCCCCCATAGCCAAACCTTTTCAGTATTTTTATCAATGTTTTGAAATAATTTTTAACATTTGTTAAAAAGCCCCAAACCCAGCTACCTTGTGTCTCCAACAAAGGCTAGCAGAATAAGTGAAGGCAAGAACAGAACATTTGGACTGAAAAATCTAAAGCAGGATTAAGTGTGGTCCATTTGACCAAATGAAATGTTACTTCTATATGAAAAAATAATAGAGGTCAAAACTGGTGCCCTATAATGTGGAAAGCAGTGCTGCTGAGAAGGAGTTAGAACTTCAAGGTGCAGGTAACTCCACAGGCAAGACTTAACGTGCTGAAGCAGAAAGCATAAATGAGCTTTTCGAGAGACAAACAGGAGAAGCTTATGGAGGAAAAGCAAAAGGGATGTACTCCTTGGCAGATGATGGGAAACACTGCTAAGACAGCATCATTAACTCGCTGAGGGAACAACTCAGCTGTCCGTAAAGGGTCCCTGAACTCTTACTAGTTACACCTGGCACAAGTATCCACGGAGTACGATGGGCTCCTACCTGCTGTTGCTCAACCGCTGCTCCCAAAGCAGGCCGAGAACCCTCTGAAGGGAAAAAGAATAAGTGGTTGGGGACCTGAACCCATATCTCTCTCCGAGTCAGCCCTCCTTGTGAATCAGAGCCATTTGTGTAACATATAGATAGGTCTTACATGCTACCTTGCTCAGTAGCCCTTGCATGATGAATACAAGTACATTGTGCCAGTAAAAACATCAATCATTTCACATGAAACTCAATTACCAGCTTCGTCTACCAGCTTATTACGCTTTCAGAAGTTTCCTCCCATGCTCGCTTTGCCAGTTTCCACTAGATTCAGAATAGCTTAGTTGCTCTAAAATAGCAGAGTAAATGCAATCTATCCTAAGGGATCTATTCTACCTTTCACCTACTAGAGCAAAAGAAATGCAAGCCAAAGTAACTAAAAACCGTCAGTGCTCCCCAAAATTAAAACAAAAAAACCCCAACAACTTTTTAATGCTTTTATATTCTTTTTTTATGTTAGCTAGGTATCATTTTCCTTGTTCCAGAAGAAGATATTTGAGTAGAAATTTCAAAGCACATTTATTTTCTACTTGTGCTTTACTTTACCGCACCAGCTTTATTACTTACAGTCTCCTTCTGAGCGCAGTTCCCTGCCACCCCTTTTATTTTCTTTGCAAGAACCATGTGCTCTGTAGCCGAGCTCGGTTCATATTTGTCCTGGTTTGAGTGGCTGGTCCGGTCCAGCCCAAACCATGACAACATTTTGTGCTCAAGTTGCATGTCAAACTGAAAAAAATTGCTCTTGCCTCTATTCATTTAAAGTTGTAATGATAATGCAAGTCACACGTTACTTGATAATGCATGATAGAGCAGGTCCTCAGCTGATGGAAATGAGGACAGCTCCGCTGTTGAGCTATGCCAATTATACGCATCGAAGGATGAACCCATCAATGGAAACTGAAAGGCAGTGTTGTTTGTTTAAATATTAAGAATCAAATAACTTTGGTTTTCTCTGAAAATAATCATTAGCTAATATACTATTTCGTTTCCTCTAATTGAGAAAATACAATACAAAAAGAAATCTGGTAGGTAGACCTAGTAGCAGACCTACTAACATAGAAATAAAACTCAAGTGCTGTTGACTGAATATCTTTATATTCACTGACTAGTCTTCCCCTTTCATTTCCCCGCATAAACACAGGATAGTTGAATGATCTCGATGATGGGAGATACGTTTCATAATCACTCATAACAACTGGGGAAAAAAAAGTTTCTTTTTGTATAATCGGAAAGCCTGAATTTTATTGAAAACAGAGAAAAAGAATTACTGCCTTCCTACTCATGGCAAAAGGGTATCATAGACACTAATCTTTAAGCAATGGATGTATCAGTGAATTTTCCAGGCTTGTTCCTGCCTATGTAGTCAAATATTACATACAAAGAATAATCAACTGACACCCTGTCCTGACTTCTCGGGCACATATTGCTCCCAACCTTATATTCTCAGCAAATAAAATGAAAGAAAAAAATCTTGCGGCTTATCTATGCTCGCTTGTCTCACAACATTTGATGTTTGATCTTTGGTTCATATCTATGAAATATAACTATAAATAATCCTTTTATGGAAATACCTGGAGTTTCATCAGAAAGCTAGAGGAGAATAACTGGAGGAGTTATGCGGTACAGTGATACAAACAATTCACAAACTTGCCATGCCAGTGACAACTAAACCACTGTAAGATGGTGAGCACAGGCACGATTCCTAGAGTCCATTAAGCAAAGCCTCTAAGCAATCTCTATGCTCCAACACCTGCTGGTTGTGGAAATGAAGGGTGGCTCCAGGCGGTCAGAAGTTCTTTGCCCTTGCAACCCAGTGAGTAGTGATACAGAAAGCAAAAGGAAAATATGTTCTCTGCCCCCATCCAAGGGTGCCCCTTTTTACAGAAACAGATCTCATGTCTCAAACTTGCTCAAGCACAAGGACAGAAATTCACAAAAGCAGGTAAAATATGAGCTCTTTCATGACCTTTCTTACCATGGGGGCTACCTACCAAGCCTTGTCTGTCAGAAAGGGATAAATTCTTGACTTTCCTATTGAGACTATTTCATGAAGCCAACAAATGTATACAGAGTCTTCCGTCCAGGATTAGGACATTGTCTGAGAGAAAAGAGCCCTATCATCTGCTTATGTTCAGTGGCTTCTCATCCAACAACTCTTCATTATAAACTGTGGGAACAGTCACCAGTGCAGGAAAGCAGGAACCAGAACCCAGGTCGTCTCCACAGTTGCCAACCGAGGACTCAAATTCATCGTTAATACACCTTCTTTCAGCCCCTCTAGTCCAGCAAATTCGTAAGGCTTTTCCACAAAGTGGAATGGCTTCAGCAGGCGGGATAAAAACTGTTCCCTGCCCCAAGTATGGTTTAGTGGTTAGGGGATCCTCCGGGCACTTGGGCCGTGTGGGCCTGAAACCCAGCCAAGAGAAGAGGGAACGGGCTATTCATATTCTGGGGTTGTGAATCCTGCATAAAAGGGTTTGGCAGTGCTTTCTTGGCTATACTTTAAAAGCAAGGAATGATCTCCATGACAGCTTCCAAGAAAATGACATAAGTACCTTATTCCAGGAAAGGTTTCAGGGAAATACCTCGCTGCAGCTCACAGTTAGGCACTTAAGCCCAGGAGAAGCCGCTGTAGAATTGAAGTAATTTCCTACTGACCAGCAAAGGAGTCTCTCCACTCGCTGCACTCACTACCATGAGGCCCAGTCTGAGGCAGTTCACTTTCCTCCTTCATTTTATGAGGAGCAGAGATGCCTAATTCAGGGTTCTGGATTACACACTCAAAACCAAATGCGTAAAAACTGCAATAGAATAAAATAAACCAGAAGCGCCGAAATTGAAAGACCTGGCTCTGAGAAGGAAGGCATTCAGACCTAAAAGGACCGAACAATGGACTACATTCAAGAAATACGCCAGAAGTAACAGCAGCACAAGTGCGCACAACTTGAGATGAGCAAAGGGTGCCGGATTGTTGGAGAGCTCAGAAATGCGATGCATGTACATATGTACACACAGGCAGAAGTGTCAAAGCAAGTCTAGGCTCCATTCCCATGGGGCATATTATCACCATCTGGGAGATGATTGATATTTATTTGTCTAGCTTATGCACACACACCAGCGCTGCATTCTAGATGAAGTCTCTCAAGTTAAGTAGTAAAAGGAACAATAAGACAACCTGCTGACAACTCCAGCTCAGACTAAAAGAAACAGCCAGGAATCTCACAGCTTAGAAGTAACTCAAAACAGTTATTCGCCCATACATTTTCACTTCAGTGATAAAATGGCATGTTTCTCTGTTTATATACTACTTAACTTTGTAGGGATGTGGACCGTATTTTCATTATGTAGATTTAAAGTACGTCAGGCAAATAGAAAGGCCCCATACAGTATCTGGAAAAAGGAAGGGTCAAACTGAGCCCCTATTTTGACCTTCGTGTTTTTTGTTCCACTTAAACCAAATGAGTTTGGCCCACAAAATTTTGCAGCAGCTGTGAGGTTCTGCAGTTAGTTTATATAAGCTTTACTGAGTTTATGCTTGGAGAGTGCTGAGTGGTTAGGGGATACTACACACTAAACCCTTGCTTCTTTTGGGAAAAAGTGTATTAAGCTGTCATTTTTGTGTGCATAAATAGGAAACGTTGAATCAACTTCTGACTTTCTAGACATCTCATTTGTTTTTCAGCTGCAATTTTTTTTTTTTTTTGAGGTTTGATAATTTACTTAGTAACTTTGAACATTTGCAGGAAGAAAGCCACTGAAATGCCATTCTGCCCATTTACTTGGGAGCGCTGTTGATGGAAGGTACAGATGGCATGCATATGTAAAGAAACAGGGAGATACAAAGTTTTGCGGGAAACTACTGCTCCTCTGTTTGCCGAAAGCATGTTAAATGTTGCTCATCAGAACTTGGACCGGAATGATATAAAATGATGTCTCCTGCCTATCGACTTCCACTTCCAAAATTCACAAGGCAAGATATGATAATATTGTGTTTTCTAATGTCTCGGTACTGTTTATTTCCACAGCTGTCCTAAAACCTGTCTCAATCCGGAATTCCAGATGCTGACCAAGACGAGTCACATACTGGAAAGCTCCTTGACTGCCCTAAGAAATCCCAAGTCCATCACCGTTAGTAAGTACCACTCTTCGACAACAAATTACACTCCATCAGCTACAGCATTTCGCAAAGATGGTGGGACGGCTTCTCTGTTGCCTACCACACTGTGTAGTCTTTTAATGTATCACAAACATCTACTGAAATCCCACAATCAAAATCAGATACATAACTCTGCGTGTCTTCCTTGTGCGGTGCAAATGACTAAGCAGGACATGAGGCAATACAGAGCTGTATTGGTGGGCAAAATGCTCAATTTTATGGTGGTATAACTCCAGCTTTTTCAACCCAGTTGCACTTGAATAAAGCCAGACTAATATAGTGGTGAGACAGACCTGACACATCTACTGTACTTTGTGTCTATGATTACAGCTTAAAAGATCTGCTTCAAGTAAAAGTGATGCTTTGATTACATATGTCAGCATATAAAACCACCATTTTTTTTCTTACGGGTGGCAATTATTTCATTCTCGAAGGTTGCTCTGTTGTGCACCTATCCAAATGAATATATTACGTTTAAATATTAGCAATGACTCATGGACCACTAACAACTGCAGAATCCCAGATGATGAAAAGTTGGAAATATATATTTTTACAGATCCTTTTTGTGGTTGGTATCTTTAATAATGCCAAATGATTTACCAGTGTCTCTAAAGAGTAAAGCAGTAAAGACTCCCATCTGTTAGAGGGCTGATCCAGCTTGTTCTCAACTTTTTTGAGTCAGTTTATTATCATCTGGGAGTAGTTCTCAGTCTGGTTCTTCTTCTTTTTTTTTTTTTTTTTTCCCCCTTCTCTTGATGGGAGGTAACGTAAAAAGAATAAGTCATGAACTGGAATGGGGACTAAGGACTTGGGGTTTTTTTTTGATGTATGAATAGATCTTTCAAGAACAGTTAGGATTTGCGCAAATCAAAGACTACAGACACTTTTTTCTTGTTCTAGCTTATTTTTTTCCCTAAAATTTTAACATCCTTGAAAAACTGGGAAATTATGAAAGCTGTATGTAGAAGATTTAAACTGAATCAGAATCTAGCCTTTATTGCCCAGTCATTCACCTTTCACTTTTGTTTTCACAAGGCTGTACAATTTTGGTTTTCCAGAAAGTACAAGAAGTGACTGCATCAAAATACAATCAGATAGTTCTTTTTGTGGCATGACAAGCAGGGCTTCGTTTCAGCTTCGGGCAAGGGGAGGCCTAAGGAGATTCCAGTTTCTCCACCCCGGACAGAATGCCTCTCCCAGGCACTACCCACCAGCATCGGCAGGTTACTTCTTCCCGAAACAATCTGCACAAACAGTTTAACCCAACATTACCAGTCTGAGAAGTTAAGAATTGTTTTTACAGGAGCAGATTCAGGACAGAAAGGAGGTAAAGAACGAACAGATGAGAAAGTTAGGTAGGGAAGGCAAACGGGAGGATGTAGAAGAGTTTTACATGGTTGATACAGGGTTACGGGGTTCTCAGCAGTGAGAAGAAATGGGAGATGAGACTGGGCAATGGATTTTTGCACCAAGGAAAAAAATCTACACACAATAATTTTATCACATTCTTCAGTAATAGTTTGGTACATCAGGTGTGAGGAACATCTGAATAACCACACAAGCTGTTCTTAAAACCTTTCAACCTGTTCATTCCTCTATTCCTTATCTCTCTGAAGTTTTCATTAGCTGCATTCTTACTTTCACATTTGCCATTTCAAAGATATATTAAACGAGATTCAAACCAATGTCCTGGCCTATTCAACTGGTGAATATTCAACTGCAGCAAGCAAAGACTTCTCTCCCTAAGACCAAACAATTAAAAACAAGGCAGGTACATGAACCTCTCTGTCCCGGCTTCAGTTCACATCACAGCAGCCAGCTGTTTCAACTGACAGAATCGAGCCATCATCTCCCAAACCACAACCATAGTACATCTTATTCAGAGTGAAATAAGAGACATGTTTCCTTTTGACAGTTTGGGGAACAGGTGGGGAAAATTACAGTGTCATTCTGAGCATTTTCTTTTGGGCTAATTATTACGTAGCCTATGCTCTTACAGCTTTTGTGAACACTATCAACAGATACTTCCTTTTATTAACCATGAAAAACAGGCTTTATGTGCAAAACAGAAGCCTTGAATTTCATTGCATGGAGGACTGTGCTATTTTAGTATTAATTCCACATTTTACCCACTATCCATTTACATTGCTCCTGGGGAACTTCCGAGATGAAAGCCTGAAAGCCACTGCAGAGTCTATGCATTGGAGAATGTCATGTACTGGTCTTAATGCACGTGGGCAGCAAACTGCACCCTGCTGACGGAAGAATCTCCACATGCAAATGGCATGAACGTCTGTCTTGTGCCTGAGTTTTGCTTCCTTTTTGTAATAAAAAAAATAAAAAAGAATCTACAGCTAGAATAAAACATCAGAAACCACTAATCTTCCTCGATACGGGCCAGTTGATACAGGGTGACAATCTAGCCCACAGAATTATTCACTTGATCTAGTACTCGTTCGTTATTAAAATGATGCTCTCTGTCTTACTGCTGCTACCCTGGTTTTTGTTCATTCTGTTCTCATCAAAATCACATTATTCTTATTTCCATAAGAAAACACAAAGCACGCAAGTACACAGACGTGCCCAAGTGTAAAACATCACTTCTGCACTCAAAACAACCTTACTATTGAGATTTGAATCTTTCCTCCTACAGCACTGATTTTGCTCATCTTCCCAATGCTGACTCTCTGCTCTTTTTCCTGTCTGGTTCAAATCTCGATCCTCATCCTTAATCGCTTGGTGTATTTCTAACTCAAAACTTGCAAGCTGATAAGCAAAAAACCCCGCTCAGTGCCGTACAGAAGGTGTGTTTGGTCGGCTGCCAGGTCAGTTCTTTACACTGTAAAGACCTTGGGGTTGGGGCCATACCTCCGTTTATGCTTGCGAATAATCAAACACATGTACAGCACTCTGGGTCTGATCCTGTATATCATAACATCAGTGATGTGGGACCAGATGCCATATGAACAAATGGGAATCTGTTGCATTCATATAGTGCCTTTTTTCCGAGGAACTCAAAGCACTTTACAATCTTTAAGCTTCACCACATGCCTGTGGGGTACAGCAGGGTAAGTAGGCCTGTAGCATTCTTTATAGAGCCAAGTACATTTATTCAAATGTAGCTGAATAATAATAATGCAACCATGACCTTCCATGACACTTACGTTCCTCAGGAACAATGAAACTGTCAGCCACAAGGGTGAGACTCATGAGTCTGGGTGACAAAACTTTTTCGGCAGCTGGCCCACGACTGTAGAGCTCACTTCCGTAATAGATTAGGATGACCACGAACTTCGCCGCCTCCAATGCAAAATGCAAAACTTACTTCTTCAATTTAGTTTTCCCACCCTATCAACAAATAAGCAAAACAACCTTGATGGAAAACAAGAACCCTTCTATAGGGTTTTGTGAGTCATGCTACAGATTCTAACAGACAATTACTGCTCCGCTACAGGATCTGTTTAGCATGCTTCAAAAAAAACCCGTTTCAAGGATTTCATTTTTAAATAACTTTTGGAGATTTTTAATTTATTTAAATGGAGCATGATTATATTCTTAAATTTACAGAATTATATTTGCAGGGGTGAAGTGGCGGTGAAGAAAGGAATTAACCTGAATTGCTTCAAAGTAAGTTCTTCTACGCTTTTATGAACCTGTGTACACTGAAAAGTAATGTACTTGTTTCCATCCAATAATGAAAGCGGAGGAGACATTTAACAAAGACCACTCCCTTCAGGAACATGAAAACAAATGAAAGCCAACCTGCAGGAAATATTTGGAAGCTAAGAACACCAGACTCCTCCTCTGGGAGCAGTGTGAACTTTGGAAACCTGGGGGCCAGGGGTACAATTATTTATGAAAACAAAATCTATGCAATATTGATTACCATTGGCACTTCAGATAACACTCTCATCACATGCATTGGAACGGCATGTCACCGCCTGAGTGTTTCAAAGTGGCCATTTCTCAGAAATGGACGTTAAGATAAAAATTGCATTTAACGTACAAATCACTGTGTAATGTGTAACGCCGCTTTGCTTTCCAACTGGTTTACTGTCTTCCAGAGAGAACGTAGAGCGTTAAACTGAGCAGAAACAACTACTATTCCTTAGAGAAATCTCTTTGTCGTCCACTCTGGTTTTGCTCAGATGCCATTTTCCCCCCTTGTTTCCCAGTCTCCTTACTCTTTAGCAAGCACTCCTCCATCCCCTTATGTTCCCCCTGTGCATATAGTAAGGCTGGAGTTGCCACAGTCTCCTTAATGTCTAATCCTTTAACACTGGGAGAGCATTGTATTGCAGCTCTAATGCAAGGATGAATTCTGGAATGTGGAGCCTGGAGAGAGGCTTATAGAATAAGAAAGAAAGAAAAAGGGAAGAGGAAAAAGGAATTGAGAAGAGAAAGAAGTCAAAACCACACATGGGACAGAAGGAAAAAAAGGGGATTAGGTGACAATATCCGACTGCACTGAAGGGTCAGGAGAATTAAGCTTCAGAGCAGCTTGCTCAATGTGTGCTGGGATAAAAAGACTCTGATATGAATGGAGGTGGTTCAAGTGCAGGCACATTGTAGAATGCAGTGGGAGTCTGCTAGGGAACATTTAAGAGAGTTGTGCACCACTTTCATGTAGCAAATAATATATATTGTTTGCTGGGCAAAGATCTGAGCCTCCCTGTCACTTTTACAAGGTTGTTACAGAAGAACTAGAAATGCAAGAATGGAATGAAATGGAGTAGCGTTACACTAAATGAAATAATAAATCAAATAATCTGAGAATGTGCTTCGAAGACTTATTATTGCATATGATGTTTATATTGAATATAAACTTAAAGCAATAGGTCCCTACCCAAAGAAAATCAGCATGCTTGACATCAATGGAGTTAGATCTGTTTTTAACAAATACTTCAGAGCCTGATTTCTAATACCCACTTGCACTGTATGTCCAACTGAGTGCAGAATCTTTTCATCAGGCCAGCTTTCCATGCAGTTATTGGTCTTTCTAAGCCACGTAGGTGCTGTATCTTGAAGGACATTGTCGTTTTGTTTTTCATATATAATGAGAGTACTTCTATACAACTCAATTGTTTAACTGAAAAATTATAGATACTTTAAGTCCCCAATTTTCAATTTCCTATTTATTTATTCACTCATTGCAGACAAAAAACTTAGAGACAGACTAAAAATGACAGCACGATTACTTTATAAACAACAGCTCTCTATATCTTTTTGCAGCACAGGCAGTGGAAGTTAAAATAGTTGGAATCTGAGAAAATGCCCTCTGTCCTTCTGACACGCTTTTTGCCCCAACATGGCTTCCTAATATAAGATGAAATAACAGCCTCATCTCAATCTGGCATGACTATCCGTCTATGAAGCAGAGAGAAAACTGAGAAACATGAGAGATGGAAGAAACAAGTCATGAATAATAAAAGAAAGTGATTCTTAACTATGTAAAGAGAATTCATTCAAGTCAACCATCTGGCACAGGGCACATCCTGCAGAGAGAGCAGCCATGGAAAAATGACAAAGTCAGTTCAGTTACTATTTCCCAAGAAGACACCACAGGAGACAAAGCTAGAGTAGAGCGCCACATCCAAGTGACTGATGCTAAAAACAATTTGATATTGGTATGAAACACACCAGTCCCTATTGCCTGCTTCAGACAGATCCAAAGAAGTCAGGTACTTTAGGAAAAACAAAACGCTTTCTGCTCACTTGTAATACTACTGCCTTTCTTTCGTTGGAGAGAGGTTTGGGGAGTCTCGCACAAGTAAACCTGGAGGTGGTTGTGTATGTGACTTATATGCACTTTGTCTTGTTTTTAAAATAGAAGGGAGAACATAACTCATACTAAACCCAAACCCAAACAAAACCCAACACAAAAACACACCACCCCTACAGAAAAAAAAAAACCAACAGAAAAACTTGCTTGGATTGGAGTGAGTAGGACATGTTTCCTTCCTCCTCCCCAGTGGTAACACCTATGACCTGACCTAAGACTTGACCTGGAAGCTGAGAAGAGAAGAAAAAGGACAGGGTTTTCAGGGTTCATGACAGCATCTTTAGAAAGATGTATGCTCGTGCGTAGGCATTATGGAAGTACAGTGTCATTTCTTCCCTGGAGACACAGATGTGAAAGTGTTGTCAATGTATATTTTCAACTATTACTTTCCTCTGACAGAAAGAATGTTTCCAGTTAATTCATTGGCAATATTTTTATTGACTTCAATGGAACTTTTACTGCAAGGTTCTAAATATATCACAAGAGTTCACAGTCATATCAGCAATTCCTCCCCCATCATCCATATCCTTAAAAATACATATATTTCCTTTATTTCCTGCATCCTCTTTGAGTTAGCTGCATTTGCTGTTTGTCCCATTATAGCACAAGGCAGCTGACAGCTAGGCCCCACAGCCTCAAAATCAAAACAACAGCAACACATTAAGCAGTCTGCTGTCTGCAGGGTATGTCTGACTAAGCCGGGAGTGATGTAGGAGCTGAAGAATCCGCCGCCTCGTGCAAGCGGGCAGCGTGGCTGGGCATGGTCCCCGCGCTGCTACGTAACGTGCTCTCCTGATCTCTCTCTGTGGATGCACACAGACACAAACTATCCTGCCCAAACGGAGCCAAAACATTCATCTCAACACAAAAATCCCTAAGAAAAACAAAGGCATCATTTTGCACGGTTTTCTTTTCTTCACAAGCCCCTCCCAAAGAGATAGCTATCTTACAGCTAGCTTTTTGCATCACACACACTCCTGCCCACCTCCCTTCTCCCGTCTCCTTTTCCTCCTCAAACACAGATACTCTATTAATAATAAAAAGTAGGGAGAAGTGGGAGAAAGAAAAAAAATCTTCTTTTACAAAAACCCACTAAAAATAAAGGGCAGGATTACTCGTCCTCGTTCAGAGTCGCACTATAGGTAGAAGCAGCTGGGAGGGAAGAACAGAAATGGCTTTCTTTTCTACCCTGATGCCTTTGGGCTTTCTGCATTAGACTAGTACAAAACTGCAGCCTTTACAGCTCAGATGACAGAGGAACTGTTCCCACAAACCTCTCAGATGCTGCTTCCTCAGAAGGGCTAAGCTGGTGAGCAGAGTTGAACCGAGACATGAGGAGACCATAAAGGGACGCAAGCAGTGAAAAGCAGTCTCTACAAAGGCAGAACCCTCTAACCAGCAGCGACTCTCCTCACCAGTCACCTGCTAACATGGTGCAACTCTTTACCATCCCTTCTTTCTGATCTGTGCCGACAACAAACAATCAAGCCTTAAATAACATTTGTCTGACTTGCCTTTGAACTTAACCCAAATGAAACCCGTAAGAGTTCAAATAAAGTTCAGGTAGAATTTTGCTCTCATTTTCAGTAAATCACAATGCCAGCTGGAACCAAAGGTACCAAAATACACAAGGAGAAGACTAATTTGATATTGCCATTATCAGAAGGAAGATACTCTTGGAATCTCAACAAGCAGCTCATTATTGGCTACCTGAGCCCATTCTGCAAGTGAGAGACTGCCTGGGCAGTCCAAATAAGATTTGGCAGTATCTAGACTGTTGTGTTTGTGTCTAAGCCATAGTAAATCACGTAGTCTAGTCATAGCACTTTTAAAAACCCTTTCACCGTAAGTTTCCCCTCGGTAGCTAAGGCATAACGTGACTTGCAATAACTTCAAACTATTTTGAGATGTTATAAAACATAACATGGTTTTGCCCCACATAAATCCCAACCCATGCCTAGGAATCAAGCTCATCTTCCTCAGGAAAAAAAAAAGCATGTGAAAATAGAAGAGAACAGCTGATCAAAAAAATTGTCTGCTGTCAGGCAGAGATAGGCAGTAATTATTTTTGTTGAAGAACCATTGGTTCGTTTTGTCTGCAGTGCTCAGTGGATGTTTGCCCTAGCATTTTTCCGAAGCAGTTATCTTTAATTCAGGCCTTTTAATTACAGCCAGCAAGAGAGAAAGCAACGTGGTGCTTGGTCGGTTTGTGGTGCAACTACCAGCAAGTTGATTACATATATTTCCTTTTCAGCGTTACATATCTCTTCCTGTGACAATACGCAGTCTTTTTTTTTTTTTTCCATATTGCCCTTGCGCACATGAAAGCAACGTGCACTTTCAGTACCCCCAGATCAAATGAAGACTATCATTTAAGAAGAGAAAGCATCATCCTGACAGCTGAGTGTTAAGCCTTATTTTGAAAGTGAAAAATCTATTTCCTAAAAAATTCAGAGTATGAAATTTAGGGCAGAGCCTGACCCGCGTACCACTTTTCTCTGTTCCCGTATATCCCACAGGTAACCCAGCCGCTGGCAATGGTACCTGTGAGAATCGCAGGCCTGTGCTCACTCCTCAAACAGCCCTTACCCAAGTGAATGCCTGGAATCAGACCAACTATTGTTTCCTTCACATTCAGCACCACTGCTGAAGCATGAAGGAAACTCCCACCCTCGTCCTCCCCTCCTCACCCTCCTTCCCCTCCCCCTCGACCCACACACAGAGATGTGAGAAAGGAAGCAGATCAAATGAAAGCAGTGAGAAATTATGTTTCTTCATTTCGCTTTGCACTGCCATCTATCTCCCACTTTAGCACCAGCAGAGAACAAGGCGAGGACCTCCTGGCTTATAACTGATGGTTATCTGCCACAGGCTTGTATCTCTGCATATTTTTCCACCTTTGAGCATCCAAGAATTAGAGAAATGAAAGGTGAAACTCCTGGTTTGTAGGTAATCTCGTGAATACCCCCCATCCAGGGCTGGATTGTGCCCTACCTTCTTCAGCGTACAGCACGTTTGCAAAAGGCATTGCTGGACTTAATCTTCGAAAACTCTGATCACAAATGAATCTCAAGTTCAAGAGTGCTTTGGTAGCCACAATCACAGGGAGAAAAAAAGAGTAATATTCACAATCAATTGATAGAAAATTCCCAAAGAAAGCACCTGGTATCTTAAGGATCTGTAACATTTAAATAAATACTGTTTTTTGGAAAATGCTAGCTCAACCAGTAGTTTGTTAGAAGAACATTGTTTTGTGAAGCATCCATCACTTAATTGGAGTGTATCGTTCACATCACAATTGCACTTATATTTGAACAATTAAAATAAAAGTGATTTAGAAGTAGAAACCTAATCAATGTGCTCCATAGTGTCATGCAGACAGCTTTGGAGGATGGCATATATAACTCATTTCTCAGGCCTAGTTTTTCTATAGGGTTCACAATTCCTTCACCAAAAGTGCTTCACAGTAGAGGTATAAATAAGAGAATGCAAAGAGTTGGGTTATATGGGCAGAAACTGGAGAAGTCAATGTCTTTTAAACAGAGGAGCTGATCAACAAGTGATTTGGCTCCCAACGAAACTCAGTGAAAGATCAGTGCTCCGTACTTCTTTTTTCCTGAACCTAACGGGAGGGTGTAGTGAAGACAGAGCCAGGCTCTCCTCAGAGGTGTCCATGGTTCAGATGAGAGGTGGTGGGCACAAGCTCCAACATTGGGATTTTGGACAAGATAAAAGAAAGCAACCTTTTACCAGAAGGGTGGTCGGACACTGGAGCAGGAATCCAGAGAGGCTGAGCAACTCTCCACCCTTGAGGAGACCAATAACCCAACAAGCCTCTGAGCACCTTGCTCTACCTGGACCTGCTCTGAGCAGGAGGTGGGATTAGATGACCAGAGGTGCCTTC
This sequence comes from Charadrius vociferus, assembly GCF_000708025.1. NCBI lineage: Eukaryota > Metazoa > Chordata > Aves > Charadriiformes > Charadriidae > Charadrius > Charadrius vociferus. The sequence continues at coordinate 1,915,462 of NW_009648636.1, forward strand.
CCACCCACACCCTCTGTCGCTCTCAGATTCTGTTACTGAAGGCTTATGTTGGGCACTGGTAGATTGACCGCCTGTGAAATTTTGTTCTAATTGCAAATAGTGAAGAAAAGTTAATGAATTATTAATAAATCTAGTTTATTATATACAATAAATAATAATGAATGTGTAATAAAATATTGTGGAATTTGCAAATTATGAGCTTGCTTTTAACTCTTGCACAAAATCATACTATGGATGTGCTCATAACCTCTGCTACTCAGGTTTTGCATGTTCCTAACATCTACTGATACCTGTTCATGAGGTTCACTGTGAAGGTTGTAGTCATTTTTATCTTTGTAACAGAACAAGGTTTGTTTAGGGTTTGTTGATTTTTTTTTTCACGGCATAACCCAAAATGAACCTCAGATCAAAGTTACTCTATTCTGTTCTGAATACTATGCCCTTCGCTGCAGTGTCTGAGAGCCTTCCAGTAATATATTACACAATGTGATTAACAACTGTTACGTGTTGTTTGTTTCTCGTCATCTCCCCAGGGATAAACTCAGTCTAAGTGTTTCACCGGTGGGAGTTTTTGTTTGGTTGTGTTTTGAAATACATGAGAATGATCTGGCAAATGAATATTGCCAGGTCATTTTCATTAAGTACAAGATTGATCCTGAACGCTCTT